>NW_024082057.1:45663-356293 GCF_003009895.1 Hyaena hyaena | reverse complement strand
GGCAGTCCGGCTCGCAGGCCGCCGGCGTTGTCACCCCCCGCGCTGCCCCCCGGCCCTCCCCGGCGCGCGGCCCCCCCCCCCCCCCCCCCGGGCCCGGGCTCGCGACGGCCGAGGGCCCCGTCGGCCCAATCCGAGCTGGGCGCCCGCGGCCCGGGCGCCCTCCCGCGCCGCCCCCCTCCGCACCGTCCCCGGCCCTCGACGTGGCGTCCTGCCCGCGCTTCTCTCGGCTCCCCGACCCCCTCTCCGGCCTCTCGCCCCGGCCCCCGCGCAACGCTCTCCCCCGCAGCCTGCCCTGCGCTCCCTCCCGCCCCCCCCCCGGCCCCGCGCCTCCGACGCCTCCCCCTCCACGCCCGCCCTCTCGCCTCGCCGTCCCGAAGTGGATTAATTATACGCTTTCTGTTTCTCTCCGCGCTGTTCTCCCCCGCTGCGAGCCTGCCCGCCTCTCGCTGTCCCCTCTCCCTCTCGCCCTCTCTCTGGCCCCCCCCGTTTCACGTTCTCTCTGTGTCTCTCACTGTCTCTGCCCCCCTCTATCCTTGATACAACAGCTGACCTCATTTCCCGATACCCTTTCCCCCCCTAAAAGTACAACATCTGGCCCGCCCCAGCCCGCAGACAGCCCGCCCTCCCCAGAGGATCAGAAGAGTCCCCCCCCAAAAAAAAGCCATCCCCCCGTTCTGCCCCGTCGCACATTCGGCCCCCGCGACCCGGCCAGAGCGGCGCTGGCAGAGGAGTGTCCGGCAGGAGGGCCCACGCCCGCTGTTCGGTTTGCGATTCGCAGCAGGGAGGTGGGCGGCAGCTGCGCCGGCTCCCAGGTAAGCGGCGCGGCGGGGCGGGCGGGCGCGGGCCGGGGGCGCGGGGCCGGGGGGCGCGCGGCCGGGGGCCTCGGGCCGGCTCCCCGCGGCGAGGCCCGCGCTCTCCCCGGCGCCGCGGGGAGGGGGCTGCTGGCGAGGGGCTTCGGGAGCGCCCGGGGAGGTGCGAGCTGTCTGCAGAGGCGACTTCCTGGTCGGTTTGTGGGTGCAGCGGGGTGTTGCTGCAAGTCTGTGATTTGTGCGTGGCGGGGGGGGGGGCCCTGTCCCCCAGGGTGTTGGGTAACGAGGAGGGGCGCAAGGCGCAGAAACCCACCCTGGTATGTTGACTCCGCGCCAGCAAGAGCGAAGGAGGAAAACGGGGTGGGCGGGGCCAGGATGGAAGAGGGGGCGAGTTGGCAGAAGGCTCCTAGCAGGCGCCACATTTGCAGTTGACCCCCCCCCTGCGCGCACACACACAGCCCCCTCCCTTCCCCTGTCCCCAACATTTCCACCCAGGAATCTGGGAAGAGGGGCTGGTCGGAGGCTCAGAAGGGCAGGAGCGTACAGCCCGTAGAGGCTAACTGCCCCTGCCCAGTGGGGTAGATGGAACTTTCCATACAAGGAGGTGTAGGGCGGCCCCCTCCCCCCTTCCCCCCACCGCCCTGTGCCTAGAAGGGCTGGGGGTGCAGGATGAGCCCCCCCACCCCCCGGTGCTCTGCTAAGGGATGGTCCAGAGCAAGTTGTTGGGGGTGCAGGAGAGAAGGGACTGGCTGGGGAGAGGGAGGGGCGGGAGCGAAGGGGGCGGGGGGAGTGGTCAGCGGGGAGAGGGGTGGGGGGTAGGGTGGAGCCGGGGCTGGGAGGAGCCGGCTCAGACATAAAAGCTGAAGCACTGACCAGCCTGCAAACTGGACATTAGCTTCTCCCGGGAGGCAGCCTTCCAGCCGCCGCCTCCTCCTCCAGCGCCAGCGAGCTCCTGTCCCCTGCAGGTAACCAGGGCTGTTGAGCGAGGACCCCGCTGCCCGCTCGCTCCGGCCTGCCCTGCCTCCCCGGGGATGGCCTCGGCCTCAGCCCCGCGGCCCCTCCTCTCCGCCTCTGCCCTCCTCACCCCTGCCCTCCCTCCTCCGCTGCTGGCTCACCTGGCCCGCTCCAGCGCGTGCCTCTCACCCGGCCTCTGCCCTCTGCTGGTGCTGGGACGGGACCCCACGCTAGAGCGGCCGGCCCGCCGAAGGGTGCAGCCACTAGCTGGCCAGACTGTTCTTAGAATTTGGAAGGGGGCGGCCGCGGGAGCAGCCTGGGAGACGGGCTGGGGCCCAGTCCAAGGTGGGAGGAGGTGAGCGGCTGGCACTTCACATCCTCCCGTGGAGCTGGCCTCTGCTCTGTGGCCGAGCTCCTGCCGGACTGTGCTCCCTTCTTGCTTCCCCTCCTCTCCTGCACGATTTATGGCATCAGAAACTCCCTGGGCCTAGTGCGCGGCGGCCCCGCTCCAGGCCGGGAAGGGAAGGGAAGGGGCATGCCGCTTGGTGCCCCCCGGGCCCACTGGCTGTGGAGCCTGGGAGGGGCACATCCGGGCAGGCTGCCCAGCCCCTGGCTTGGGTAGCATCAGGGTGCCACTGGGCTTGGAGGCGCCAGGCCGGGACTGTGGCCCCAGAAGGGGCCTGTACCTGGGCCTGCGGAGGGCGGCCTGCGGCTACCTGCCTGGTGGGGGGGGGACTTCCACTTTCTGGAGGGGCAGGGGCAGCTTGCCGTGTCTACACGAAGACCCGAGGCTTCCTCCGAAGCCCCCCACCCTTAAGGGGCCTGGCTAACCCTTGCTCTGGGGCCTGCAGCCTCACAGCCTGTGCAGGGGGTGTGTCCTGAGACCAGCTTCTGTTTCGGGGACTGGGGCCCAAGGACCTGGCGTCCAGCCTCCAGCTGGCCTGACTTGTTCTCTCCAGCTCCAAGGGTGGGGTTTGGTACCTCAGTGGGGAGAGGGTCTCATGATCCTCAAGGGACCTTGAGGTGCCTGGCCCTGGAGCGTGGGTGTGATGCCAGGCTTGGAAAGGAGGCTTTCGGCCTCTTTGTGTTTTGGGGTACCCAGGTCAGGCTGGAGTGGGGGACTGGGCGATTCAGAACCAGGCCCACGGGAGTGTGGTTGGCACCGTGCACTCACCACTGGATCCTTGACCTGAGCTTCGCTCAGCGGGGGGCGGGGGGTGGCCGAGAGGGTGGAAGAGGCAGTGGGGGAGGGGGAAGGGGTGGGTCGGCCGGCAGGACCCCTGCTGCTTGGGGGGGGCAGGTCCTCTGGGATGCTCCGTGGTAGGGTGGGGCTGTCTGCCATCTTGGCTGATGTGGGGAGGCCTGAGGAGTGGCCGCTGCCCTGTGCTGGTCCCGCCCCCATGACTTCATAGGACAGAGGCCAGGTTCAGTGTCCAGCTCTGGCCCCTGCAGCTCCGGGTGTGGCTGAGCCCCTGTGGTGGTGACGCTGGGGATGGTCATCCCCTTGTGAAATTGCTGACCGGCCCTTGGTGCCAATCAAAGTCGTGCTTCGCACACATCCACTCAGACCTGGGGGTCCGCGCCCGGCCTGGGCGGCGGAGCACACGTCCTTTCTGAGGTTAAAACGGTCATGTTTAGGAGGAGATCATGCTCTAAAGCGGCAGCTGAACTTGGAATTGGGAGATGGCTGGGCTGGTGTCTCAGGGAGGCCCCGGCCTGGCGGGCGGCGGGCGTGGCCCCTGGCCCTGGACTTGGCTCATGGCCTCCTGTCTCCGCCCCTAGATGCCGATGGGGGTCCCGATGGGGAAGTCGATGCTGGTGCTGCTCACCTTCTTGGCCTTGGCCTCGTGCTGCTTTGCTGCTTACCGCCCCAGTGAGACTCTGTGCGGCGGGGAGCTGGTGGACACCCTCCAGTTTGTCTGTGGGGACCGCGGCTTTTACTTCAGTAAGTAGCTCAGTGCGTCGGCACCGGGGCGGGGGGTGGGGGGGAGGGGGAGGGCGCACCCAGCAGGTGCTCCATAAATGCTGGAGTCCTCCGTACCAGTTCTCAGACGCCCATGGACACCCTCCGGGATCCCTGGCGTGGGTGGCCAGGCAGAGGGGAGCTACCGAGACTTCATGAGCACGGTGGGCACTGAAGGCCACGTTTATTGGGCACGTGCAGTGTGCGTGGGGGGCACTCACACCCCGACCTTCTTGCAACACGGGAAAAGTAGAGTGCTCTCTTTCCAGGAGAGATCATAGCAGGCGTGGTGGTGTGCAGGGCGGGCTGGAGGCGGGCCCCGCCTCCCTGCGACTTCCTGACCTGCTCTTGGGGGGCTGTGGGTACAGAAGTTTCCCACACATTGGGGGGGGGGTGAGCAGGTATTTGTGGATTATGTGACTTAACGTTTGATAGAATGGACCGGAGACCCCTAGATACAAACGCGTGTGTTGCCTGCCCCATGTGCTGGCGGTGCCGAGCCCCCGCCCGGGCTTTCAGGAGAAGCGATGAGGCCCTGCCCACAGGACAGTACTGGGGACGTGGTGCACGCCTGAGGGGTGGGCCGCAACGTGGGCTTTGGCTGCTTCTTGCGCTTCTCTCTCTCCATGTCCATCCTGGGGCTGGGTTTTCCTGAGAACTGGGCTTGCCCCCCGCCCTGTGTGGGCCCCCAGCTGGAGGAGACCTCTTCCTCAAGGGCGCAGGCTCTTGCCCTCACCTCCCAGAAAGCTGGGCCTCGGTTTCCTTACCTACAGGATGGGGAGGGGAGCATTTATCTGGATAATGGGAGGCATGGGGGAGCGGGCCCAGGCGGACCCTGAAGGTGGGGCGCCTCTGTTCCCAGCAGGGGCCCAGACGGGGTGGGGGGGGGGGAGGAAAGGTGCTGAGTGCCTCCACCCCTGCCCTGGCGCCCGTGGGCCACCCCCCTCCGCAGCCTTGGTCTCTAAAGCCTCTCTTTGAAAACCAGTCCTGCTTCTCCAGGCTTTGGAAGCCCAGTCCACCCTGGCCTCGCTGTCCCCTCTCTCTGTCCCTCTCACGGCCTCGTTTGGGGGCAGGAAGTGGCACTGTGTAGGGTCTGGTGCCCAGGGAGCGAGTCCCCTGCAAGGAGGGCTGGGACCACCCCCCCACCCGTGGGACCTCCTCCCCACTGGCGCCCGTCCTCGCCCCACCCCCCACCCCAAGGCGAGGGCCCGGACTTTTCCTTGCAGCTGACCTTGGAGCCCAAGCAGCGGAGGGGCGGGGACGACGGGAGGAAAGGGGGGCGTGGTTTCATGCAGGTCCTCACTCCTCCCCTCCCGTCTTCCCCTTCTTCTCCCATGCCTGCCTCGGCGACTCGAGGGCTACGGCCGCCCAGGGTCCTGCCCTGTTCAGGGATGGCACTTGCGTCCCAGCGTGGCCTTCAAGACAGGACCCTGCGCCCCGCATCATGGGGGGCTGGGGCCTTGGCGGGCTCACGCCTGCGCACCTTCCCCACCTCCCTGGGCAGTGGACCCTGGAGGCCGTGCCCACTGTCCCCGCGAAGAGGGAGGCGCCGCGAGGCCAGGGTGCTGGCACCCCTCCTGTGTCCTGCCCTTGCTCGCACCCTGCCTGCACGGGCCCCCCCGCGGCCGCTCTGGTGCTCAAGTGCGGCTCTCGTTCCCCCTGTGGGACTTCCAGGCAGGCCGGCGAGCCGCGTGAACCGCCGCAGCAGCCGTGGCATCGTGGAAGAGTGTTGCTTCCGCAGCTGTGACCTGGCCCTTCTGGAGACCTACTGCGCCGCCCCCGCCAAGTCCGAGAGGGACGTGTCGACCCCTCCGACCGTGCTTCCGGTAAGCCAGCCCTGGGCCGCTGCTGGGGGGTGGGGAGCCAGCTCTCAGAGTCGGGGGGGAGGGGGGGGACCAGGGCTCAGCCAGCTCCTGGGCTTGCGGACTGCCGTGGACCCCCCCACGCCAAGGACCCTGGCCCAGAGCGGCGTCCAGCAGTTCCCCGTGGGCAGGTGGGATAGCAAGCCCACCCCACCCCGGGGTGAGGCCACTGACAGGTCCACGAGGGGGGGTGCGGGTGCAGGGCGGCTGGGGGCAAGAGCCAGGAGCGATCCCCCCTTGACTGGCTGCTCCCCCCCCCCAGGACAACTTCCCCAGATACCCCGTGGGCAAGTTCTTCCAATATGACAGCTGGAAGCAGTCGGCCCAGCGCCTGCGCAGGGGCCTGCCCGCCCTCCTGCGCGCCCGCCGGGGTCGCGTGCTCGCCAAGGAGCTCGAGGCGTTCAGAGAGGCCAAGCGTCACCGTCCCCTGATCGTCCTGCCCACCCACGACCCCGCCGCCCACGGGGGCGCCTCTGCGGAGGCGTCCGCCAATCAGAAGTGAGCCAAACCGTCGTAATTCTGCAGAACGGCACCGACCACCTGGTGCTCTCCTCCTGACCGGGGACTGTTCCATCGGGTCCCGTCTCTGACATCTCTCGGTACCATTTTCCCTCTGCGGGCTCCCCCACCCCCAGCCCCCATGCCCCAACCTCCCCATGTCAGGCTCTTTTCTCCTTGGCCCTCGCCATCGGGCCGAGGGGGATCCTAGTAACATCTCTAAAAATGTACAAACTCAATTGGCTTTAAATATCCCCCCGAAACTACCCCCCAAATTATCCCCAAATTACACAACAAAAACCTAAAACTATGAACCCCCAAATGACACACATGCATGCACATCAGTCCCCTTAAAACAAATTTGCTTTTTAGAAAACACCAGAGCAGTAATTTGGCTTAAAAAAAAAAAAACACCCTAAACATATCAATTGGCTAAAAAAAAAAAATACTAAAACCAAATTGGCTTAAAAATAATTGGCATAATGAAAGAATTAGGCACCCCCCCCCTTCCATCTCTTTCCCGGGGACCTCGAGTCAGATTGGCCGCGGCTCGGGCCCCTGACCATCCAGGAGAAAGGAAGGGACCCCAGATCTGCAGTTTCGGCACGTCATTACTTTACAGCCAGCTCCGGCCCCCTTCAGGGACAACTCTGGCCGCCCTACAACAGCACAGCCCCAGCCTCGTTCTTTGCTCTGCTTCCCATCCTCGAAAATCACCATGGAGCTAGTTGGGGGTTCCCACTGAGACAGAACGAGGGGAGAACAGAACATGAAAACCAAAATTTGTGAAAATAAACTTTAATTGGCACAGACCCCATACACCCCAAATTCTTACATCTCGATCCCCACTCTAAAAAACAGGCATACCCACATCCATCCCTGCAGACACTCCCTATATGCATGCATACACCCCCTCACACACGCACACACATGCACACCCATGCACACTCACACACGCACACACACACACATGAACATATATACTCTCATGCAAACCCCTCACGCACATGCGCTCACACCCCCTCACGCACATGCACCCACACGCCCTCACATGCACACACGCGCACACAGACGGGTGAACCCAGCACGGTGCAGATCAGACCGCTTTCTATTGCCCCTTCTCCAGGAAGCTGATTGGCGATGAGGTTTTCATGTACTGCTCTCCCCTCTGGATCCCTGGGATGCGATCCTTGGGTGGGAGAGGGTGTGTCCCAGGCCTAGGTGGGCGACCCCTCTGTCTGAGAGGAGGGAGGTGCCTTTCCCCACGACCCCCGTGGTGTGAGCCCCGAAGCCCCTAGGCCCCACTAGCATCCATGCCCCCTACCATCGTGTGGAGCAAGGAACGGGTTTGGTCGGACTGGAGTGGCCTCAGCCGGAGCAAGACGTGCCCTACAAAGTAGCCTGACCCCCTGGGTGTGCTCCGTGAGAAAGACCTAGGGACCCCCAGCACACCTAGGGACCATCCTTGCCGGCCGTCTGGGGGCCTCTCAGAAATGGGGGCCTCTCAGAAATGGGAGCTCCCAGGAGGCCGGCAACGATGGTGGGGAGTGTGGGAAGTCTGGCGGTTGGAGGGGCGGGTGGGGGGCAGTGGGGGCTGGGTGGGGGGTGCTTCGGAGCAGGAGGTGGTCCTGCAGGGGTTGGAGAAGCGAGTCAGGAGTGACAAGGAGATTTGCAGAATTACGGATTGAATTAGGAGCCCAAATTGACGCCAATTGATCTATTACCCCCCTTTAATTGGTTTCTCCTGGGGCTTTTTTCCTTTTTTTTTTTTTTTTATCCCTCCTTAGCTTTTTATGCGCGCACATATCAACTTAATCTTACTCCCGTCCCCCGTAACAGGGGAGCAGTGACAAAGTAATGACGCACGAAGCCACCACCACCACCTCTGCGGCCAAGCCGCCGTCCTGCTCTCCGCCATTTATCGTCCCGAATCAGTTTTTGTTTTAATCTGTCCCTGTCGCTTGGGTTGGGTGGGGAGAGTGGGGCCTCCGTGGGGGTGCCGGCCACTGCGCCCCACGGAGCAGCCGGAAGGGAAGGGAGCGGGCCGCTGCCCGGCCTGGCCTCCGGGGACGGTGGCTGGTCCCCGGAGGTCCTGAGGGGCGGAGGAGGGGCGGGGAGGTGCCTCCTCGGTGTCTGGAAGGTGCTCGGAGGCCACCAGTATTGGGGCCCCTGGCTGGCTCGGGCCGGCCAGGGGGGAAGGGGTTGCAGGTGTGTGAGTAGAGGGGCTCCATCGGGCTGGAGCACGTGGCCGCCTTCCTTGCACTTGGGGAGCCCTCCCCCCACCCCTCGGTGACACCTTGCCCGCCTCCTCAGCACCCTGTCTTGTCCTCAGGAAGCTCGGAGCTCCGCGGGGCATCCTGGGGGCCAGGCAGGGTTGAGGTCCGGGAAGTGGGGAGGTCAGGAGGGTGCAGGCCCCGCAGAGCAAGAGAGCCGGCAGAAAGGTCCATCGACTGGGGTTGCTTGGGCCCCGAGGCCCGAGGGTCTGGCGACACCGAAGCAGCCACCATCTCGGCGCCTAGGGCTGTGTCAGGGACCCGGGCGGCTGGAGGTTTACCTCACCCCCGCTTCTGCCTCCAGTGCAGTCCCCCTGAACGACAGCCCGACTAGCATTCTAGAGGCCTGAGGCTTCTGGGCCCCGGTGACAGGGCGGGCACGACCCTGGGGGCGGTCCGTGCCAGTCCGCCAGAGGCACAGAGGGCCCTTTGGCAGGCGTCCGGGGAATGGGCCATTCGGACCATTGGATAGAAACCCAAAGAGCCAAATTGTTGTAATTGGGACCCAGATTGGCCTGAGATCCAAAAAGACTCGGAGGCACCCTAAATTGTCCGCCCGTCCTGCCGGACGCCCATCCCGCCCAGTGTTACGTTCTGCCTCCTTCGGGATGGGCGCTCCAGGGCCGCCTGCTAACGCTCCTCTGTGTCCCCCTGTGAGCAGCTCTCCGAGGGTCCTCAGCCATCCTGACCCGGGCCCCCCATCTGACCTCCTGAGCCCCTGCTGTGGCTGTCCATCTTTTCTCCCTCACCCACTGTCTTCAGCAGGACCCCCTCTTGGGTCCCCCCGTGCCATCACCTGAAGACCCCCACGCGCTGAGCACCGGATTCATCTCGCCTGCTGCCCTGGTCCATCTGGCACTGGCTGGTGCCGGCCTCCACTCGACCCCTTTAACATGCTGATATTTCTGGCAAAACTCATTGCTTGGGTTTTGTCTTTAACGTTTATCGCTTGCAATCCCAATAAATCATTCAAATTCACCTTGTTCTGAGTCCTCTGTTCCTTCGCTGGTGCACGGGGTCGAGGACGGGGCCGAGGGAGGGGGGCCGCTGGGGGTGCGGACGCCCCTCTGCTCCACCGCAGCTCAGATGCCAAGTCAGGGCAGCCTGGAAGCCTGCAGGCTTTCGGCGGCAACCGTGCCCTTCTGCATGGGGCCGGGGCCCTGGGACCCTCTCGGTGCCCCATCCTCAGAGATGGCGTGCCCTGCTGTGAGGACTGGCTCTGAGGGGAGGGCTTGCAGGGGCCACTGAGGAGAAGGGAAGTGTCTTCCCTGCCAGCCCCAGGGACCTCTTCCAGCCTGGGGGTGCGTGCCAGGGGCCCACTGGGTTCCAAAAAGTTCTGGAAACTAGCTGTTGCTGGAGATGGGGGGATGCGTGTCACCTGCCTGCCCGGCTGTGCGCACACAGGCTCACACTCCCCCAAGACAGAGGCCACAGCAGATGCCTCCTCCTCAGCCCTGCGCCACGCGCCCTGATTGCTCTGGCCTCTTACCTTAGGGTCCCTGGGCTGGTAAGAAGGTAGCAAAGCTGGCATCCGTGTTGCTTGAGGCCTCGGCCGGTCGCCTCCCTGCCCGCCCCCAAGCCCTGGGTGCAAAGGCGTGCCGTTGTGGGCAGAGGGGCGGCAGGGGCGGGCAGCATTCGGCTGCAGGCCCAGGGCTCTCAGGCCTGCCTGGGTTGGGGGAAGGCCTCCCGCCCTGCAGCCCACCCTTCTTTCCATTTCTGGTAGTTCCTGGCCTGGTGCTGGGCCCTAACAGGCTCAAAGCCTGTCCTCCACGGTCTCGAGTGTGCCCACGCTCGTGAGCTCTCTAAGCAGAGGGACCAGGGGGCTGCCTGGAGGAGGCAGAACCAGCTTCCAAGGATGAGGAAAAGAGCAAGTTGGGTGGGGATCACCATGCCCACCTTGGGGGCTGACGGAGGCGAGGCTGGGGGCCCAGGTGGGGCAGAGGGCCCAGGGCCCAGCAGCACAGGCACATCCTGCCCGTCCCGCCTACCCCGGAGACCAGGTCAGAGCCTGTTTCCCACCCGCCCCCGAAGATTCCCTGCAGCCCTGCCTCGTTCACCACCTCCCCCTCCGGGACCCTCGGGGCGCTGGGCTCAGGGCCTCCTCTCCTCCTGGCTCTGGGCAGCCCAGGCCCTCTCCAGCTGCCCTCCCCCACACCCCAGGCCCTCCCTTGCCGCCTCCTGTCCCTCACTGCAGCCCAGCCCCCCTGCACCCCTCCCGAGACCCCCTTGACCTCCCCTGAGCTCCAGCAGTGCCCCTGCGTTAGCCCCGCCCCCTTCCACCCCCAGGGCTGATGCAGCCCGCACCCCAATCTGCTTGGCCAGCTGAACCCCAGGTGTGCTGGGCTGCCCGGCTCTGCTTATTTCCCCTCCCCTGCGCTGTAAACTCTCAGCTCATCCTGGGGCTTCATTCATTCATTCATTCATTCATTCGTTCATACATGTGAACCAGCATTTTCATTTGCAGGGCACCCCAAGGCTCAGTGTCCCGGAGAGAAATGTTGAGGTCCCGTGGAGAAAGTCACTTTGGAGTGCAGGCCTGGAGGAGGTGGGGAGCATGGGGCTCTTCTGGAAGGAGGAGTGGAGAGGGACTTGGGGAGTCCGGGGTCAGGGAGGGAGGCCAGGCTGCAGCAGGAAGAGGGGCCAGTGTGAGAGATGAGGTCAGCAGCAGACCACTGTCACTCATTCAACCAGCATTTACGGATTCCCTCAGCAGTGGGCTGAGCACAGGCCCCCCCAAAACATGTGCCCACATCCTGACCCCTGGAGCAGGTGTCCGTGAAGGACAAGCTCATCCGGGACTTGGGGTGAGCCTCCGTCCATCCACAGGTGCCCATGTGGGAGAAGGGAGGGGCGGACAGGCGGGGGGGCGGTGGAGCCCAGGAGCTGGGGGGTCTCGGCCCTGGGACACTTCAGTCTGGAGAAGCTGACTTTGGACTCTGGCCTCCAGAATCGGGAGAGAGTGGCTTCCGTCCTCTGAGCAGCCCAGCTTGTGGTCACTTAGGAAAATTACATGAGGAGACACCTGCCCTGACTCGGTCCCCGTCCCTGTGCTGAGGATGCTGCAACGAGCACGGCGGGTGGCCGAGCCCGCCCCGGGGGAGCCCCCACCGGCCGAGCCACCGCCCAGGCCGTGCCCGAGCGCCTGCCTCCGGAGGTTTGTGCTCAGCTTGGCCCCCAACTTGTGGGGCCCAGATGGCCTTTTACAGCATGAGACCAGGCCCGCTTCTGCGCCTTAGTCCCCTGGAAACAAGCAACATCCTCATGATGACTCTGCATCTGGGCGACTCACAAGCATGTTCCTGCCTCAGGGCCTTGGCACATGCTCCCTGCAGACACCTGCCCGGGTCACTCCTTACACGAAACTATGTCGCGGCACCCACTCAGGGAATCCTGTCCTCAGTGCTCTCATGAGGACAATCCGTGCTTGCGTGTCGCTCAACTACAGGCTGGATGCAGAGGGGACGCTGGATCCTGGCCGTGAGGGTTCGGAAGGAGGGGTGCCATTTGCTAAGCTGGAGACGCAGACTTACTCTCTGGGCTGCTGGCCCCACTCTGGTCTCCATCTGGCATTCTCACCAAGCTGCAAAATGGCACCTGCTCTGGCCTGCTGAGCTCCCTCAGTGTGCTGCAGAGCCCTGACCAGTGCGCTCATGGCCACTGCTCACCCACCCCAGGCTCCCCTGCCCTCCCCCGACCCCATGTCTGGTGGACGAGATGGTGGACCAGGCCCATGGCTCCTCCAGCCACCGGACGCCACCGCTGCCCAGCTCCAGTCTCCGACGCGGCTACCCTCCATGTGCTCTCCCAGCCTGCAGGACACCACTCTCCCCTCAGGACCCTGCATGGCCCCCATGGGCCACTGGGTAGAGTGCAAACCCGAGGCCAAGCTCTCCCGGGGTCTCCAGCTCCTGGCACCCATAGTTCTTCGGTCACGCAGCAAACCTCCCCTCACCCCCACCCCCAGCTTCTCCTTTACACATGCCAGCTGCGATCTCCTCAGCCCTTTGGTATCTGCTCCTACCCTGGTAGCCACGCCCCTTCAGCACCCCTGCCGCTGCTCTGTGCGGCCGGCCGCCTCCCCCTGCCCAGATGAGCAGGGAGGCAGGTGCTCCATCGTGGCCACCCGCGTGGGGCAGGCTCAGCGCAGAGCTGGCCAGCAAGGCCCGGAAGGGCTCCATCACGCCCGCCTTTGGGGGCCCCTCACCCGCCTGCTCTCCCTCTGCTTCCTGGAGGCCTCGCCGCCTTGGACCGCCCGCCTGGCTCTGGCCCCCGGGCCTCAACCCCAGCAACCTGTGTCTGCCTGCCTGGCCGGTTGCGGCTCCCAGGGTCCTCACTCCACCCCACCTGGGCCCCGCACGCAGCTGGTGCCCCCTCACACGTGTGCCCAGGTCGGGGGGCCATGCAGGGGGGATGGCGGCCTCAGGCTTCCCAGCAGCCCCCAGCCTCTCTCCCTGTTCCCAGCCCCAGCCGGCCCGGGCCTCAGCCGGCCGGGAACCAAACAGAAAATGCCTGTTTATGCCAGTTACGCCGAAAGCAAAACAGTTTGTGGTTTGTGACCCAAATTTTTTGCCTTTTTTTTCAGAACATAACAAAGCTCGAGACAACTCCCCCCCCCCACCCCCCCAGGCAGACAGAAACGATCTGTTTACACTGGCTGCAAAACATTCCTGGCCCGCCAGCCAGGCCCTCTCCCCCAGGCCGTGCCCTCAGCGCTGAGCAGTGGAAGGGGAGCAAGGGGAGCCCGCAGGGGTGCAGGGGCCTGCGGAGGGGGAGGCAGGAGGGGCCACAGGCTGGGCCAATCAGGGTGCTTGTCCGTGTAGCCGGACCGGGGAGGAGTCCTGGATGCATCTCCACACGGTGCCCCCCCAGGGTCCCTCACCTGCGTCTGCCCTGAGCCTCCGCGCCCCACCCCTTCACACAGGTACCAGGTCCCCGGGCCACCACCCGCCTGCCTGCCTGCCCCCCTTCCTCCCTGTCCCACAGGCCCCCCTGTCCCAAGGCCCACACCTCCTGGCCCAGCTCAGCCACGGAGCCCACGGGGGGCGGCACGTTCCCTGCCCTGGGAGCTGGCATCCCACCGGTGTAGCTGGAGTAGCAGGTGTAGACCCTGGGATCCCAGATTCAGGGAGAGCAAGGTGGGGCCCCTCCCCCCAGGACTCACTGGGGCCAGGCTCTTGCTGGAGCCCAAGAGTGGGCGCCAGGTGGGACCTCAAGGTGCCCTGGCCAGAAGGAGGGACCCGGCCCCTTTCCGTTCAGACCGTCCCCGGGCCTGTCACATTCTCTGGGGCCCCCTACCCTCCTGCAGCCCCGCCTGTACCTCCTCTTGCCTGCTCGTCTCCCCATCACCCCTCCTTTCTGTCTTGGCTGCTCTCTGCCCCCCTGCACTGCCTCATGCCTCAGGCTGGGTGCCGCGGAGCCAGAGGCTAAGAAGAGGGAATCCCTGGGCCAGGGCACCCCGGAGACGTCCCCTCCTGAGAAAGACCACCAGACTGCATCTGAATGGTGCATAGGAGCTGGAAAGGCATTGTGGGCGGAGGGAACAGCAGGGACACTTTTGGAACGAGCTGCCCTTTGCGAGAACAAGGCACAGGTGTGCGTGCGCGGAGAGGGACACACATGGTGGCCACGGGCCAAGGGCCCTGAATGCCGAGCCAAGAAGATGAACCTGACCTTAAGAGAGCTCTGGGCAGCAGGGAAGGATGTTCAAGGGGAGAGTGAGCCACTCAGATGTACATTCTAGAAAGACACCAAGCCTGGGGCGAACTGAAGCCTGAGGGTTAGCAGGGGTGGAGGGGGCGGAGCAGGGTGGGGAGGCACAACAGCTAGGAAGTCCCGGCTTGTGCGCCCATCCCCCCCCCTCGCAACCCCAGGGGGCAGGTCCCAGCTCCCAGTGTGGGGGTGGGGGTGGAGGCAGGCCCTGGGCACAGCCCCGCCCTGCTCCCCGTGGGGCTGGTGGCCCCCACCCCCTCGCCTGGCCAGAGCATCATTTTGGAAGGTCTGCACCTCTGCTTCCCTCTCCCCTCCTTGTCATCCCTGGCCTCCCCTCGATCAGGAACAGATGTGTCTCTGGAGCAGGAATTCTAGCTATTTGGTTAACCAGTCACTCAAGGGAGTTTCTGATAAGGCGATCTGGTTCTCAGCAGAGCCAGTGAGGGGGGGAGCGAGGGCAGGGACTCCCCCCACCTTCCTTGCACCAGGGGCCTGGGATCCCGCCAGCTGGCCCCTCTGGGGAGGACTGGCAGCTCCTGTGGTGCTGAGGTGTCCCGCAGGGTGGGCGCAGGCTCAGGGGGCCACATCTCCCCCTCCCCCGCCCCCAACCTGGGCCCAGCCGAGCTGCACCCTCCACAGCGAGAGGTCCCGCCTCCCAGCCCTCCATCCGATCCCTCCTTCCTCATTTCCCCAGCAAACAAGGCCCTGGAGCCACGGAGGTGAGGAAGGGTCCCTGCCTGCCCTCAGGACAATCAGACGTCACAGTGAAGGAGGGCTGCTGCGTCCTCTCAAAGACAGAGCACTGACGACACAGGTGGTACCTTTTCAAAGTCTTTAAAGATGCAGGCGGGGGACCAACCGCTTGGGGCTCCTCACCTGGGGCCCTGGTCCTGGTTCCCTCTAGGTTGCCCCCCCAAAAAACAACAACAACAGCTGACTCTCTGCTTAGGCAGGCCCTAAAGCAGACCATACCCGCTTGGACCTTGGGGGTGGCACCCCCCGGAATCAGTCGCTCAGATCTGCCCCTTTGGGTCCCTGGTTCCCCAAAGCCCAGCACAGCATCTGATCATGTTCTATTCCATTCACAGCCCCAGGCTGCTGCGGCCACTTTGATCCTTGCACACTCAGCTCTCACCTCCCAGCCATGGACCCCAGTACCTAGCCCAGTACCTGGTGCAGAGTATAGACTCATGTGGGTTCCGTGAAGGCGGAGATGGGTGAAAGGGTGGATGGGTAGATGTACATAAGTGTATATGTACATACACATGTGTACGTATGTAGAGATGGGTAGATGTATGGATGGGTGTACGTATGGAGGGATAGGTGGGTGGATGGAGGGGTAGGTAGAGGTATAGACGGTTATGTGTGTGGATGGATATGTAGATGGAGACAAGACAAGTGCAGGAAAACCAACATCTACCTGTGTTGTCACCTAAGATTGTCCCACTGGTGAGTGAGGGAGAACAGAGACTGAAATTTATGGAATGTGTATTCACATAGAAATTCTAAGTGCTGACTCAAATTGTAATATATCCTGCTTTTAGAGTCTGGAATGTAATGTGGGTTGAAAGATATGTGTTGATTAAATGGGATTTAAAGATCTCGTTTAAGCAAACACGAATCTGGAAATTGTCTCCAAGAGATCTAAAAAATCGAACATGCAGATAAACAGGTTGCTAATCGAAAGTCACAAAAATCTTACCCTAGAAAAAGGCACAGGGCCCAGAGAGTTTTATAGGCAAGTTTCTTTTTTATGTTCAAGATCATTCTTATACAAAATGTCTTGAGCAGAATAGATGGACACGATTCCAATCCATTCTCTGTGTCTATATAACCCTGATGCCAAGGCCTGATCATGATGGCACAAAAGGAAGAAAAACCACAGACCGAGTTCACATGTGAAGATAGAGGCAAAATTGTAAATAAAAGAATTAGCAAATTAAATCCAGCACTGTATTGAATTAAAATAATAATACACCATGACCAACAAGTAGACTTTACTTCCAAGAACGCAAGGATGACTCAACATTAAGAAATCCATTAATATCATCATATGAACAGGCCAAAAGAAGAAAAACCATATGATAATGTTGACAGGTGCCAAAAACATATTTAATAAAATCTAACATGCACTTCCAGCTATAAAGCGTGTTTAATAGGTTAGGAATAAAAAGAGACTTCCTTAACATGAGAGAATATTTATTGCCTCCTACCACCCTCTGTCTCACCCTGTGTCCTGTCACTTTCTGAGATGACTCTCTTCATCAACCTCGAACATTCCTGTAGCGGAATTCAATAGATACTTTCTTCTTCATCGGATGTGGGCCCTCAGGAGCGTCTGCTGCTGCTGACCCTACCCCCATCCCCATCCTGAAACTCCTCTTGGTTCTAAGTATGGAGTATGTTTCCTCTATGGACTGTTTCTAACGGATCAGCCCTCCCGCGGATAACAACCTTAAACCCTGGACAACAAACAGATAAAAAACTACCCAATGGCTCTCGAGAGTCACCAAAAGTAGTTGTTTTGGGAAGGATGGTCACAGTATGGTGTAGGCATCTCAAGTCCCGGTAGAAATCCTGCCATCTTTTGGGATGGAGGGGCCAGGAGATGGAGCCTGGGGCCTTTGAGGTCGCTGGAGACTGCGACGGGAATCCCCAAAAGAGGCAGAGAAGGGGACACCCCAAATTCTGCCCCTGTTGCTGGCACGAGGCAGACTGAAAGCAGTCTGGCTTGAGATTTGAGCCACCGCTTCCCACGAGTGACACAGTGTTTGCAGACGGAGCCTCTTCAAGCCAGTAACTGGCACACATACATCAGCACTCTGGAGAAATGCCACGCACCAGGGTCTGCACAGCAAGACGTTCACAGAGTCCGGGGCACAGTCCAAAATGACATGGCATACGTGAGGGTCAGAAGCACGTGCCTTCCTCCCAAGGGAGAGGACAGTTAACCAAGGCCAAGTCTGAGGACCGGATGTCAGAATCATCAGACAGAGACTTGAAAGGAGGTCTCGGAACTGCGCCCATGAAGATAAAGGAGAACATAGTCACGATGAATGAAAAGACAGGAGATTTGGGGAGACAAAGAGCAGATATTAAAAATATCTCAATGGATGGTAAGAGCTGAAAAATACAATCTCCGATATAAACAAAAACTATTGGATAGATTAGTATCAGAACGGAGATGACCACAGAAAAAGCCTGTGAACTTGAAGACGGGTCAATAGAAGTCACTTAACATGAAGAAGAGAGAAAAAAACTTGAGAACACAGAACAGAGACTCAGGTTATATGGATGGTGTTAAACATCTAAGATCACCGGGGACTCAGCTGGGCAAGGGTGGGAGAAGGGGAAGAAAAAATATTCAAGAAATATGACTAAATATTTCTCACATTGGTTACAAACAACACATTCAAGAAGTTCAATGAGACCAGGGGCACCTGGGTGGCTCTGTCGGTTGAGCGTCTGACTCTTGATTTCGGCTCAGGTCGTGATCTCGTGGATTCTTGAGTTTGAGCCCTGAGTCAGGCTCTGAGCTGGCAGTGCAGAGCCTGCTTGGGATTCCCTCTCTCTTCCTCTCTGCCCCTCCCCTGCTCTCACACACTCTCTCTCTCAAAATAAATAAATAAACTTAAAAAATAAATTGAAAAAAAAAGAGGTGCAGTGAAAACCAACTCAGATCAATTGGAAGAAAATCAGGTTTAGGCACGTAAATTTTTTTTTTTTTTTTAATTTGAGAGAGAGAGAGAGCACACAGGGCTCAAAACCATGAACCACGAGATCATGACCTGAGCCAAAACCAAGAGATGGACACTTAACGGACTGAGCCCCCCAGGCACCCCCAACGGAGATGGAAACTAAGAAGGGAAGCCTTTAAAGGAGAAAACAAGTCTTCGTCCAATAGGAACCGATGAACCGAATATCAACTACTCACCAGAAAGGACGGGAGATGTTCTTTATCCACACGCTTCTCTCCAGGCTCCTGTGGCCCCTGCATCCAGTTTGCTTGTCTGTCTTGTTTGCTCTGTTCTGTTCTGTTCTCTCGTCTCCCTTTCGCCCAGTGTCGCTGGGCCTTGCCCCGAGCTGGGCGTCTTCCCCCTCCCTTCCTTGGGCTTCTGCGCGGGGCTGAGAGCCTCCAGGCCACAGCTCCAGTGATCCCACACATCCCGAAAACCCCCGAACGTGGACCCCTGACTCCACTTGCCTGTGGTCGGGAGCACGGATCCCACGCGTGGGCTTCCCCTGGGCTCCCTATCTCAAGGAATGACTGTCCCCGCTGTGTGGCTGCTCTGGCCAGGGTTCTGGGCGTTGGAAACCGCCTCTCTGACCTCACACCTCCTGACGCCCGGCGTCTGGTCAGTCTTACTACGTACGTGGCGGGGTCTACCGGTGGGGGCCACTTCATGCTCCCTGAGGACATCTGTGCCAGCATTCACTCCCCAGACGAGGGGAGGCTGTGTCCCCATTTTACAGATGGTCAACTGAGGAAGGCAGACACCCACCAGAGGCCGTCAGTGGCTCCCCAGTGCCCCGCGTCAGGCTTCTCTGGGCATCGGCGCGCAAGCTGGCAAGCTGCCTGCCCCGGGGGCTCACCGTCTGGAGGCAGAGACTGACAGCTAACAAGGCATTTAATGAGCCGATTACATAATTATGGGCTGCAGAGAATAACAGGGCTCAGGGGCCTGCGCGGCTACCCTCCCCACGCCCCTGAGGCTGCGGGCGGCTAGGTCTTCCCAACACCCTGGGCTGGGGTGAGGCAAGTTTGTGGGCCCGTCTCTGACTCGGCTGGGACGGGGGCAGGTGCAGGGGCGGCTTCACTCTCTCCCTGCCCCCAGGCCGGGCGGCCTCAGAGATTGCTCCCAGACACAGCCCCGGGGACGGCTCGTCTCCCCTCATGTTGACCTGAGGCCGGGGGAGAGCTGTCCCCAAGCCAGGGTCCCAGCCCCGCAGCCGTCCGTGGGCCAGCCAGTTCCAGGGCGGGCCCGCGGGCCTCTGTGGTGGTGGGTGAGTTCAGCTCTCGGGCCCAAGCGGGCCCGGCCTCACGTCCAACCCTGAGCGACATCCCGCCGTGGATGCAGAGGTAGACAGAACCCGGTTCTCCTGGGCCCTCCCGGGGCCCTCTCCTGCCGAGTGAGAATTGCCATCGCGTTTCTGCAGCTCATGGCGTAGAGGGGCCAGGGGGCTCCTCCCCCCCTGCCCCCGCCCCGTGCACACTCTCCCGGATAATCCCGACATCCTGGGACACAGGCTGTGTCATCACCAGGCCCGTCGTCCAGGTGAGACCAAGTCAGGAGCAGGAGAGCAGGGGAGCAGCGGGTCACTCGAGGCGCCAGGCTGGGACATGCTCTGGCCCCTCCCTCGGCCCCCAGGAATGGTGCCAGCAGCTCGGAGACGGCGGGTGCAGAGGGAGGGAGGCGTGTGCCCCTGCGCCCAGGCTCCCCTCTCCTCTGTGTCGGGGGCAGCAGGTCTCCGCTGGAGCCATGGAGGCGATGGCTGGGCCAGGCGGGCCCGCCCGTGCCGGCCGCGGGCCAGGGCAGGGCCACATCTGTTTTGGGGGCTGGACCAGGGCCCTCCCGCCAGGGCTGGGCTCCCTCTGCTTGCATCACACGCGCCGGGGCCTGCATGCCCAGTGACGAGGGGCCAGCGCTCTGCGTGTTCCTGTCCCGCGGGTGGCCGACGTTGGCTGGCACTGCCGGGCGAGAGTGTCTTCCAGGTCCCGCCGCACACCAGTTTCCTGGACCAGAGGGGGCTGCCGTGGGCTGGAGCGTTCCACCCCTCCCCTGGCCTGGGGGCTCCGGGGTGGAAAGCAGTGCTCTGGGGCCTCCCGGGTGGGGAGACCCCTGGGGGGTTCAGGGGCTCTTAATCCTGGAAATTGCTGCCCACTGTGGGCTCCATGGGAACTTCTTACGCCAGCCTGGGGTTTCAGGTCTGATTCCCAGTGACATTTTAGGAAGCTGGTGACGGTGCGCTGGGCACAGGCAGTGGCCTGGGGTGGGCCCGTCGCCGGGAGCCGTGCTCCCCCCCCGACTCAGCTTGTAATTAGCAGAGAAGCAAAGGCTTTGCTCTCAGCGGTTCACCAGGGGGTCAGGAGAATTCCTGGGACCCATGGAGTCCCGCGGCTGCCAGGTCTGGGGTGTGGGGCTCATGGGGCAGCAACAGGCATGCGAGGGAGATCTCAGGAGGCGCTGCCAGCCCCCATGATGAGGAGATAATTGGCTGCCAAGGCAACCTGTCCTGATGGGGGGTGTAGGGGGATGCCCAGGGGACACCCACACCCTAGTTGGGGGGAGCCAGGACTTTTGGGGGTGCTGAAGGGGCTCTAAGTTCCTCTAGGCCAGGCTGGTCAGGGAGGGCTCCCTGGAAGAGGAGAGACTCAGCAGGAGGAGCGTGCAGTGGGGACAGAGAAGGGGGCAGCTCCCCGACCTGGACCGCTTATACAGGGGTGTCAGCTGGGCTGGGTTCAGGGCCGGGGCTGGAGTGGGTCCCCCCAGGCGTGGGGTGTGCTCGGAGCAGGAGCTGGGGGCTGGGACCTGGCCCGGCAGCCGGTTGCACTTGGGAATGTCCTTGAGGAAGCTGAGGCGTCAGCGGTTCCGTGAGCTCTAGGCCAGCAGGACGTCTCCCGTGTCCTGTGCGAGAAGCGCGCACTGGCCACGCTGGACAGATACAAGCCCACCGTGGTCTTGGAGAAGAGCGGCGATCCCATGGCCTCTGGGGAGTGGCGGGGGCTTTGTTGCCAGGGATCATGCTGGAACTTCCAAGCAAATAGCAGGACTTTGGGAGCCGGCCCCTCGGGAGGAGAAGACGGACCAGCATGCGCTTCCCTGCAATAAACCCTTCACTTGGAATTTCTAGATTCGCAGGCAAGTTGCGAAGGCGGCAGGGTGAGCTCCTGAAACCACCGCCCCCCCCGGTGCCCCCCACCAGCGCCTCCGTCCCCGCAGGCGCTTGCAGCATCACGGGGCTGGCGCAGTCCCGATCCAGATCCAGCCCCGCCCTGCGCCTCACGACGTATCTTTCTCCAGCCCCCTCCCTCGTCAGCCACCAAAGGGCCTCACGTCCCAGGCTGCATCGCTCTCTAAGGGAACGGCCACGTGTGGAGGTTTGGTGTCACATTATGTGCACCGGAGAAGGCCGTGGCCTCGGTGCGCGGGGACCGAAGGCCGTGGTGCGGACGCGTGGCCGGGATCGCTCGTCTCCAGCGCCACGGAGATTTGCGGAGCGTAGAGCAATGCCCCTCTGTGTCCCAAAATAAAAAATAAAAAAATAATTTACATTAATATGCAGTATATGATTACTGTTGTAACTTTTCATTTATTTAAAATGTTTTTTTAATTTCTAAAATGTAACTATTAAAAATCAAGTCCACATCTTCGTTTTAACTTCATGGTAAATCCCAGGAGCGGCACCCCTACAACCCCACAAGCTCTTTGGGGTCCCCAATGAGCCGAGCAATGTAATGGGATCCCCAGGCAAGAGTGACAGAGAAGGGAGGTCACGGAGCCTGGGCCTGGTCAGCCAGGCCTGCGGTCAGTCCCTGGCATGTTGCTTAGCTTTTCTGTGCCTCGGTTTCCCTAGGTGGCAGGCAGACACAGGAGCGGGGCTCGCGCAGGGTGGGCTCGGAAACAGTTGGTGCTCCATAAAGTGGCAGGTGGTAAGTGCGTCACAGAACAGTGGCGAACAGCCTCAGACGAGGATAAAACCAGCGGGTTTGTAGGAAAATTGCAGGAGGGGCACCTGGCGGCTCAGTCGGTTAAGCGTCCGACTTCAGCTCAGGTCATGATCTCACGGTTCGTGGGTTTGAGCCCCGCGTCGGGCTCTGTGCTGACAGCTCGGAGCCTGGAGCTGCTTCGGATTCTGTGTCTCCCTTTCTCTCTGACTCCCCCACTCACACTCTGTCTCAGTCTCTCTCAAAAATAAATGTTAAAAAAGTTAAAATTAAAAAATTTTTAAATAATAATAAAGACCCTTGTCTCCCAAATCTGGGTCAGAGAGACTCATCTTCCCACAGTATTAGCAGGGTGGAGTCAGGGTCCCCCACCCAGGGAGATTTAGGGTGCCCCCCTGTGCTCTGATCCTGAGATTCAAGACGGGGGTCAGGCTTAGTGCAGACCCCTGCATCTGAGTGACCGTGGGCAGGTGCTCCCCTGCGTCCGAGAGACCGTGGGCAGGTGCTCCCCTGCGTCCGAGAGACCGTGGGCAGGTGCTCCCCTGCGTCTGAGTGACCGTGGGCAGGTGCTCTGGGGGCGGCCGGGTGTGGACACAGGGGCCATGGTACCCTGGGTCTGTTAGCAGACCCGGAAGCTCCACTCCTGGAGTGGGGCCTCCCGGAAGCTTCAGGAACCGCTCTGTCCACAGAGGAGCCTGGAGGCCCACTGGTGCCCCCCCCCACCTGGCCTGGGCCTGGAGGGACCTTGCCTCCCAGGCCCCCACAGGACTTGTCCCTGAGCCGCGGGGTCTCTGAGCCCCAAGACCAAACCTCTTGTCTGAACGGACTCATGTTTCTAACTTCTGAGTCGAAGGGTAACAGACACCCGGAGTGCGGCCCGCCCCCTGTGGCCCAGCCCCTGGCTCAGGCCCAGGCCCTCCCACGGGCTTCGGTGGCACATCTGCTCAGCCGTCCCCACTCGCGGCCGCTTCACAAGCACCTGGGGCTCCACCCTGGGGCCTGCCGCACGCTGAGCATTGAACGAGGTGTGTCTGACGGGCCCCAGCACCACTGCCTGGCACGCAGTCCCCGCCAAGGGGGGCCCAGCCCCTGTCTCCATGGGGCTTTGAAAGGGGGTGTGGGGGACAGGCAAGGTGGCCCTGTCATTCTGCCCAGGGCTTCTGGATGCGAACCTTTCTTTGCATGCTCCCATTAACAGGGAACTCACTGCTACCCGAGGCTGACTGTTGCCTGCTGGCCGCTGACCTCAGCTGTCCTAGAAGCCCACTTGCCCCCCGCTGCCCATGCAGGGGCCTCCCTAGGGGCTTGGCCAAGGCTTTGTGCTCTCAGCTGCACACACCTCTGACTTGGGCTCCCCTCGAACCTCCCCCTTAGCCTGTTACAGCCTTTCCCCTCCCCCCTCACCTCTACCCAGTCCGGGATTGAATCCGACCACATCCGCGCGCAGGGAAAGCAGGTCGGTGGCTGGGCTGCCGGGCCCGGGCTGGCTCTGCGGACCGCCGCCCCCGGCCGGCTTGCGGGAGGCCTGGCCTGGACCAGCCGCGCACCCGCCCCACTGGCCGCACGAGGGGCCCCAGCCCAACCTCGCGTGCCCTCGGGCGGTTGGTGTTCGGGGGCCCCGCGGCAGCCCATGGGCCAGGCGCTGAGAGCCCACCTCCACCAGACAGCCTGGGGTCCCCCAGCCAGGCCCAGGCCAGGGCCCCGCTGCCGCTTCCCTGCAAACCTTCGCGGCCGGCTGTCTCCACGGCCCCTGCCCCGGGGACCCCAGCCCAGCCCGGCTCCTGGGGAAACCCAGCTCCTCCTGTTTGTGTCAGCGACCCGGCCGCCTTCCTGCACGGCGGTCACTGGCCGGAGCGCCCAGCGGGCGAGCGGGGAGTCCCCATCCTTGCGGGGCGGCTGTTCCGACCAGAAACTAATCGTTTTGTTTTCTCGGTTTGGGTTTTTCAGTGTAATAAGAAAATAAATGATCCGCTCGGCTCCAGCCCCGCAGCCCTGAAGGCGTCACTTTCAAATGCTCGGCAGCGCCAGCCAGGGGCTCTGGGGGGAGGGCGGTGGGGGCCACCGCGGCCGGCTGAGCCCAGGGCCTGGGCTGGCGGTGCCCCTCGGGGAGGCTCACTCAGGGCAAGGCCGGGAGGAGCCACCCTCGGTCCGCTGTGCGGCCAGCAGGGTCCCATCCACAGCTCAACACTGGGGAGCAGGGCTCCCCATGCCAGGCGGGCCGAGGGAGGGCAAGTCCCCAAAGGCCCACAGCAGGGGCGGGAGCCACCGAGCTGAGGGAGCACAGGATGCCCGGACTTCCAGGCCAGCCCCTCCCTCCCTCCATCTTCCCCTTCCTCCCCCTCCCTCCTTCCCTCCCTCCCCCAGGGGCTTGAGCCCAGGGAGGCTGGCGGATGGGCCCCTGGTGCCCCCGCTCTCCCCCAACGTATCTCTCCAATGCCTTGGCCTCCGGGCTGGGGTCGTGTGGTCCTCCCTGAGGGGCGTCCTCCGGGCTGGGGTGCAGAGGCGTGGCTGCACAGGGAGCACTGGGAGGCCTTCCTCCCCTTCCACTGATGTCATGACCTCCCACCCAAGGACCCCGGTCTCACCCATCCTTGTGATTGGTGACTCGTATCCTGGTGGGGTTGGGGTGGCGGCGAGGGCAGACCTCTCGTCCAAGCCGGATTGGAATCGGGGTCCAGGGGTCACCTGACACCCCGAAGCCAGCCTAAGAGAGCTCTGGCCCACCCTGCTTCCCCGGCGTGGCGCACGGGCTCGCCCCCAGGTAGGGGGAAGTGAGTCCCTCTCTGGGACAGAGGTGGACTGGGAAGGGTGTTAGTGGAGGGAGGTCAGGAGGAATCAGATGATGGGGGTTGGGATGCGGTGGGCTTAGACGAGGAAGCGGGGGGCGAGGAGTCCTGGAGCCCTGGCCGCAGGCCGCACATCTCCCCAGGGATCAGGCGCAGGCCGCTGACCTAGCCGCAGGGCACACGGCCACCCTCACCAGCACGCCTGTGTCCCTGTGCCCCCCACGTGGACCTCATTCTCTCTCAATGCTGGACCCCCAGCTGGGGACGGGAGCGCAGGACCCCATGCAGACGCAGTGTGACTGGGGCAGGGGCCCCATACCAACAGGCTGGAAGGCATTGGACCAGGACATGCCCTGTGCTGGCCAGGCCGCTGCTGGCCATTTACCTGAGCCGGCAAGGAGGTGCCGTGCAGCCCGGGGCTGCTGGGGCTGGGGCCTGTCAGGAAAGAGCAGGTGGGGAGCCCTGCACTGGGGCTCAGAGGATCAGGGGGGCCTGTCTCCATGAAGACTCTTAGAAGCAGGCCGGGGAGGGCCCGTGGCACCGGATACGGAGTTGGGTAGTGACGGCACAGGACAGTCTGCATCATTTGGAGGGTCGGGTCTATTCGTATGGGCGACAGTGAAAGAGTTAAAGACAGTGTTCTGAGTGGCCAACCAGGGGCAGCTTCTGGAGGTTAAGAAGCCAGGGGTGGGTGTGTGGCTGGAGGTGATGGCAGTGGGAGGTCAGGGCCAAGAAGCTCGAGCAGGATGCACCTATGCACCCATCCTTCCATCCATCATCCATCCATCCATCATCCCTCCACCCATCTATCCACCCATCCTTCATACTTCTATCCCACCCACCTTTTCTCCCTCCATCCATCTATTCACCATCATCTATCCATCCATCCATCCATGCATCCATCTATCATCCACCAACCTACCCATCACCCCTCCGTACATGCCTCCCTACACCCCTCCATCCACCATCCATCCCTCCATCCGTCATCCCTCCATCCATGTACCCCTCCTTCCGTGACTTCACCCATCTGTCTCTCTATCCCTACATCCACCCCTCTATCCGCCCACTCACCCATCATCCCTCCGTCCCTCCATCTAGCCATCATCCCCCCATCCACCCACCCCTCCAACTCCAAGCAGATACCCCATGGACTTTGGGGTGAGAGTGTGCACAGCAGCAGTGTGGTGCCTCCGGGCCGTGGTGAGGAGGCCCCACAGGCAGGGAGGGGTGGCCTGGAGCGCAGTCCAGGACGCCAGGGGACTGGGCCGATGAGGTTCAGGAAGGTCTGAGAAGGATGCAGCTTTTTCTTGGAGGCAAGGGCTTAGTGGAGGGTCTGGCTTAGGGGCTGAGGGACCCTCTGGATGCTGCGTGAACAGACTGAAGGTGTCCAGGGTGGAAGCTGGCAGAAGTGGGGGTGCCAAGGAGGGAGGTGGTGGCTGGACCCCGAAGCTGGGCTCATGGTGGAGCTGAGAGCGCTTGCCGAGGACCGCAGGAGCCCCGGGCAGCTCCCAGGTCTGCGCCAAACACTTGCCAGGGCGCAGGGGGAGAGACAGTGGGCACAGCCCACCCTGCAGGGTGCAGGTGGGGCTCAGGGCTGGATTCGGCTTCTGCGATGGACTGGGACGTCTGTGACGGGGCTGTAGGTGGGCCTGCTGCTGAGTATCCCCAGGCACACGGCTGGATCCTGCCTGGGGAAGGGGTGGGGCCCTGGCTGCTGATGCCGTCCCCGCTCCCACTGTGGGCACCCCTTCCTCAGGCCAGCCTGCCGGTGAAGGGGGGGGGTCTCCCAGGGCTTCCCCCGCCCCGATGGCCCTGTGTGCTGGCTGCCTCAGGGGAGATAGGGGGCGGGAAGAGGGGCTCCGAGGAGGCAGCCCTTGGCTGGGCCTGGGGGTGAAGCCCCAAGGTGCGCTCTGGGCCGCAGGATAAAGCAGCTGGTGTTTTCTGCCTCACAGAGGGTGTGGGGAGAGACAAGAACGCTCTCTTTCCACGTCAGGCACAGAGTGACTCGGCTTCGTTTTGTTGCAATGTCTGGAAAACAGCTGGCTCTGGAAACTTACTGCTTCCCTGAGCATAGAGTTCTGAGGAAGAGGGCGCCCTGCAGAGCTGGGGCCGGGGGCCCAGGCCCGGGGCAGGCCTGTCCCTGTACTCGGGCCCTTTGGGAGAGGGGCTGAGGCTTGAGCTTGCAGGAAAGACCCCCCCACCCAGGAGCCACCTCTGCCCCCTGAGTGCAGCCAGGTTTCTATGGCACCGGGGAACCCGACACGCGGGGCTCTGGAAACTTGGTGGGCTAATCCTGGCCCTAATCCTAGCAACGGGCTGGGCCTGCAGCCGCATGACGGCCGGGGGGACGCTGGGGGGCCCCCGGGACTCCCCCGTGTGGGGCCTCCCGCGACACTGCCCGGGCTCTCCGGGTCCTGGCATTGGGTGCGGCGCCCGGGGGAGTGAGGGCTGCCACGGGCCCCTTTCTGGGCACCCTCTGGGCTGCCTGAGATCCCCAAGGCTGTCCTTGCCTTGAGGTTGTCAGGATCAGAGGAGATTAGCAGGTGCGGGAGGCTGTGCTGTGTGGGCCGTGCGGCTCCCTGCAGGCCGAAACCCCGCGGCCACTGGGGCGGCTCGGGGCCCTGGCGCCCTCACTCGGGGCCGGGGGCCTGGGCCTTCCCCAGTCACTGAAGCCCCGAGGAAGGACAGCTCTGGAGGCCTTGACCCGGGAGGCCCACTGCGCGTGTGCGTGTGCGTGGGTGCATAAGTGTGGCAGGGAAGATGTGGGGTGCGTGCCCCCACGTGTCCACTGGGACAGATGTCCACCCGCTCGCTCGCACAGCCCACCCCGGGCAGGAAGTGCCGCCTGCTCCCAGCAGGGCCTGAGGCCGCGTGTGTCCACAGGGTATGTCTGCTGTGACCCTCGGTCCCCTGAGCCCCCTCCGGGCCAGCTGGGCGCAGACTTTGTGCTCCTCTCTGCCACCCTCCTGGACCTTGCCAGGCCCCTGCCCTGCTGGAGGCTTCGCCTCGCCCAGGTTGCGATGGAGTCCTGTGTCCCACTCTCGCTGGGGCAGGGTCCCCTCTCCCGAGGGGCAGGGGTGGGGCTGCCCTGCTGGCACGGGCCCGGGCCCAGGCCCAGGAGATAGCCAGCAGGGTGATTCTACCAGAGGAGCCGTGCTCGGGCGCTGACTCGGTTTCCCGTCCCACCCTCCATCCTCCCCTGGCATCTGGGCAGGGCTGGCGGGAATTCACTCTACCCAGCCCACCGGCCTCCTGCCAACCGGTGGTCTGCGGGAGGAATCGGGTCCAGCCTGGCCACGGGGGTGCGGGGAGGCTGGGGGGGGTGCACAGGAAAATTCCCAGGAGGCATCACTTGGCCCTCCTGTGCCCGGGCGGGAAGGCCAGTCTCCGCGGGGGCCTGGGGGCAGCCGGTGCCAGGCTGAGGCCCCAGACCAGAAGCACGGCACCTTTCCACGGCCAGGGCTCTGTGAGCCTCCCTGGGCCTGGGCGCTCCTGCCCGCCCGCCGCCCCCGCCCCGGCTCCCGGGCGCCCCGCACCCCGTCGGAGGTGGAGGCGGCTTGGGCGGAGCAGGCAGAGGAGGGCAAGGATCAGGCCAGGCCCATTGTTCAGAAAAGAAGGAACTGACTTCAGCCCCGGGGGCAGGGCCCCCCACCCCACCCGGCTTCCTGCTCCCGGGGCCGCCAGAGGGGACTTTGTCCACCTTATTTGGGGATTGAGAAGCCACTCTGCGTGTGTGTCTCTGCGAGTCACGGCACAGGCCACGGACTCGGGGGAGAAGGGCGCCGTCTCAGCCACAGCCCTCCGGCAGAGAGAGGGCCGTCCGAGGGTCCGTCCATCCTCCCGTGCACCCCCACGCCCCTCACCTGCCCACCTACCCGCTCACGCGTCCACGCCTGCCGTCATGTCTGTGCCCGTCCGCTCACCCAGCCGTGCCCTCACCCACCCACCCCTCCCTCTCCCTGTGCCCTCATCCGTGCACCCACCCGTCTGTCTGTCCACTCACCCATCCACCCATCACAATCTGGTAACATCTTGGTTTGATAATTGAAAGTTCGTTGCCAAAAACAAACTTCTTGAAGAAATTCCTCAGCCAAGAAAAAAATAATGCTCCTTCGTTTCAGTGGCTTTGTAGATTTTGAGTCATCACGGCTGAGACCAGGGTTAGGACACGGGACTGTCCCATAAGGCCTTCCATTTTGTATGATGCAGATGCCAGAAACCCCCGTGGGACACCGAGGAGGCTGGGGTCCCGGCGGGGAAGGGTCTCTCCTGGCGCTGTGTGACCCTGGAAAAGCACCTCACTCCTCTGGTCTCAACCTGCCCCTCTGTACAATGGGTCGTGGAGGCTGTTGTGAGGCTCAGTGGGGAGCAGGGATCTGTCAGATTCAGCATTTTCAGCTCCTTGTCACCAGCTTCCGGTGCCGGTGCCCCCAGCCCCCGCTTGGTGGCCACAGGCATCCAGAAGGACTTCTGCCCTTCACCCCAAGGCAAACTGCCCCCCCAAAACCTGGCCTTGGGGGCTCAGCAGAGCCCGTGGGGCTGGCAGCTGTCCCCAGGGCCATGACTTGGCCCATAGGATGGGGGGGTGTGCAGGTGGGACCTGGGGTGCCACGTGACTCACGGTGCTGAGGGGGCTGGGAGATGAGCCTGGGGCCCCTCCCTCCCGGCGCTGGGCGGGCTTCCTGTCTGGCTGCCCCCAGCGGTCAGTGACGTCAGCGTCTGAGGTGCCGGGCGCGGGGCTGGCTCCTGCCCCACACTCGCGCACCTCGGAACGCAGGCCACCTCGGCCCGGGGAAGGCTGCCCTCCAATCGGGAAGGCACGTTTGCAGATGCTGGGGGGGGGGCTGCCCTCAGTCCCCCCGGCTCTGGGTAAGGACAGAGCGGCCATGAGCACACAGGACCTGGAGCCCAGCACACAGTTGGGGCCCAATAAGTGTAGGGATGAGTAATTGCAGCCTGACCAAATCCAGCGGGTCCTGATTTATGGAGAAGCAGGACATTTTAGAGGCTGGGATGGGCCAGAAGGGACCCTGGGGTCCAGGCCTCTCTGTCGAGGGCAGGCTGGCGACACCTCAGGGCACCAGGGCCTGGTGTCCCGCACCCCTCCCTCCCCCGCCCCCGGCCAGGCCAGCATCGGGCAGCTCTCCCAGGTGCGGCCAGTGCCACAGACTGTCCTGTGGCCTAGACCCTCCTGTCCCCCGCTCCCCCCCGCCCTGCTCCTGCACTGACACTGGCTGGGAACAGGGGCAGAGGCGAGCGGGGCAGGCACCTGCACCAGACCCGGGCAGGATCGTGTGCGGCTGGGCCGGGTCCAGCACTGTGGCGAGGGGCGTGGCAGCAGGTGAGTGGGCAGAGGAGCGTGCCAGGGGTGCGGCCAGACCAGCAGCCGCGCTGGAGGAGAGGCCACGCCCCACGAGGCGGCCCTGTGCCTGCGGGCAGGGCAGCGGGGTTGTGTCATTGCATTGGGCAACGAAGGCAGCGGGCGTCGGAGACGTTCCTGGAGGGCCAAGCTCCAGGGAGAGCCATGCCCCCCCCCCGGCAGGTGTCCCCAGGCGAGCGGGTGCTGGGGGGGCGGGGGAGATGCAGGTCAGGAGGGCGGAGGCTCGGCTCTGAGGAGGGTGGGCCGGGCCCACTGCGCTGTTTCCCAGAGTCTGGGGTGCTCATAAGGAGAGGGGCTCGCCTGGCACGTCAGGCAGCAAACCCAGCGTGGACAGGAGGCTGGGGGCGCGACAGACTGCAGCCCGGGGCTGTGGGGGGGGGGGGGGGACAGAAGCCCCCCCCCCACTGGAACAATGGGGAGCCGGGAGGGGGTCTGAGCTCATGGGGGCGGCACACTGGGTTCAGGTAAAGCCTGTGGGCTTGGGGGAAGGTAGAGGTTCCTACCACCACTGGGGTCTGGAGATCTGGCCGTGTCCACACGCCCCGCGGTCCATCCGCCGCGGCCGTCACTGGGGGCAGGAGGCCCCGACGCCTGTCACTGACACCTGCGGTCCTGAACTGAGTTAACTGAGGTAACTTCCCCAGAGAGGAGGAGAGGCGGAGGTGGGCACGGGCCCAGGCAGACACGGCCGTGGGAGGAGAGGGCAGCCGGGGGCCAGAGGAGGCGCCCCTGTCAGGGAGGATGGAGAGCTTCTTGGGGGACCCCACGGGCACACGGGGTCCTGCCTAATGTGGATGCTCACGTGTCACAGGGTTGGGGGTCCAAGAGCCCTAAAGGAGGTGGTGTGAGGGTGGGCAGGACCTTCCCGGCTCTGGCACCGAGTCTGATGGTTTATGAATTCCCAGCACGAGCCTTCCATCGGTGCCGGGGTCTCCCCGCTTCCCAGATGGGGGGCAGCCTGCCCAGCCCCCTCCCCTCCCCGCGGTTCGGCTGGGCCTGTTTCCTGACCCTTGGCCCCGAGGCTGCGTAGGAGGCAGGTTTACCCAGGAGAAGGTGGCATTTAGGCTGAGCCGGGGACGGGGCGTGGTGCTGCCCCTGGGGGGAACGGGGTTTCGGGGGAGGGCTGCGTGCGGTGGAGACCCCGAGGGCAGAGCAGCAGAGCCCGGGCAAGATCGAACTCTGACTGAGGGGGTGGGGGCAGCTGAAGGTGCTGGGCAGCGAGGCTGGAGGTCACATTTGGGGGTCCTGGTGGCTGCCGGGTGGGGACCTGATTGGAAGGGCAGGGTGTGTCTACGTGAGGGTCAGAGCCGGTCCAGAAGGACCAGGGGCAAGTTAAATTCTGGGGACCCGGGCACCCGGGCGGGGATGGGGTCAGCATGGGGGAGGGGCAGCAGGTGAGGCAGGGGCAAGGCCCCGGTAGGTGGCAGGTCCCTCGGCAGGAAGACAGGAGAGGGGCCCTGTGCTCTCGCGGAAGGTAAGCCCCTTTGGCCAATCCACGGAGACCCACATGAATCCACGTGTGGCCTTGCCACATGTGTGACGTGGGCCGGGCTTACTCACGAGCACACTACCTTCCTTCACGGACAAAGACTCTAAGGATCCAGATGTTTTGTGGGGCTGCCCAGGTGGGCCTGCACCACATCCGGGGCCCTTGGCACGTGCAGGCTGTGGCCAGGGCCGGGGCCGGGGCTTTGGAACATTTCTGGACCTTGTGGTTGCTTCCCGAGCTGCCTGAGCAGGGAGCCTTGGGCTGTCTGGAGGGCTTGGCCGAGCTGGCTGTAGGGCCACAGGGCTAAGGGGAGGGAAGGGGGGTGTGCAGGGGCATGTGCGAGCGATTGGGCGGGCGCTGCTGGGCTGTGGCCTCGGGCAGCAGCCTCAACAATTCGGACCCCCGGCCACTTGCACTGGCTCATACAGCTTAGCCCCACTGGCTTAGAGCCGGGCGCAGCCACACTCAGGTGAGGGCAGAGCCGCCTGCTGCGTGGGGCCTCCCCGCTCAGCCAGCCCGGCCCGGCGCCTCTGTCGCTGTCCTGCTGGGCACACGGCAGGGACGCCTCCCAGCAGCCGAGGGCTGGTCCTTCCCCGCCAGCACCGCACACCTCTTGGGGCTGCGACGGGCAAGGCCAGGGCGGCGCCCGAACCCAGGCCTAGAGCCGTGTGCACCCCCGACGCTGTACCTGCGCCCACACTAGGACCCCAAGGCTGCGTGGGGAGGGGGAGGGCACCTCGCCGGCGTCCACGGCAAGTCTGCACCGGCCAAGTGGACGGTGCGGCTGGTGTTGGCCCTGGGGCTCATGGCTTAGGGAAGAGGAGCTGTGACTCGGCCAGTACGGGGACGTGAGGGCGGCAGTGGGGACAGGTGGAAGCAGGGTCCTGGGGAAGCCGCCCAGCCAGCCGCGGGCAGCGAGGGGCTGCGACGGCGCAGTTCTTCGGAAAGCTGGAGCTCTGGACACGGGGAGGGGTCTCGGGTGGCAAGGCAGGTGGGTGCCTGAACATGAGGAGGGGGCCAGGGGCGTGGCCAGAACTGGCAGGAGGCGGAGCGGCAGACTTCGGAATGAGTGTCCCCTCTGCGCCTTGGTGTCCCCGTCTGCACGATGAGCGTCTCCCCGTCTGTCCTTCTCAGGGCTTCTGTGAGCGTGTGGAACACTGGCAATGCGGTGCCCCCAGGAGGCAGCCAGGGGTGGGGTGGGAAGGGCGTGTTTGGAGGCTGGGACAGTGTGCGTGCGGGCACGGGGGACAGGCGGGGGGCGCGGAGGGGCCAGGGGCCAGGACGGCAGGAGAGAAGACAGGGGCTGAGGTCTTGCTCTGAGTGGGCCTGGCAGGTGGTGTGAGATTATCCCATTTTACAGATGAGCAGCTGACTGGGGCCTTGCCAGAGGCGGAGGCTGGTGCTCTGACTCCTGGCAGGTAGCGGCCTCTGGGGGTAGGAGGGAGGGCTGCGCTTCCCTTGGTGCGTCCCCCCCTTTATCCGTGCTGCCCTCTGGCTCAGACCCCCCGTCGGGGCCCTGCCTTGAACCTCGGCCCCGTCGGCACCCATGCCCCAGCTCCTGGTTCAGGGCCCGCCTGGGCCAGCCCGGGCGAGAGCGGGTGGCACCTCGGAAGCCTGGCAGGCAGTGCGCCTCCGGCGGGCTGGCCTGTCCCTGCAGCGGCCGCCCCCTCCCCCAGGCTCCATACGGGCACATTCCTCAGCCTGCGGGTCAGCGGCCCCCCTCGGTGGGGCATTAATGAAGAAATAGTCTGGGGTTGTATAACGGTGACAGCTCTGAGCAGGCGGGCGGCTCCAGCGGGGGCCCGGCCCAGGGACGGGGGTGGGCAGGGGCAGCCCACCCCCCACCCCCCGCCTGACCCCCAGCTCGTGGTGTGTGACCGTGGCCCTCCCACCCACCCTGGCCAGGCAGAGGCTGAGCCTGGACTCAATTTGTCCCGAGTGAGTGAGTGTGTGTGTGTGTGTGTGTGTGTGTGTGTGTGTGTGTTTATTCTTCGTCACCAAAGCCCGTGCGTAGTGAATTAATTTCCTGATGTAGTAAACATTTCGGAAGGCCAAGATCCTCTCCTTCCTGTCTCGGTGCCAGCAGAGCTCCCCAGGCCCGGCCTGGCGTGTGCCAAGTGGAGCTGTCCATCCTCCCCAGGGGGGGACCTCAGGCCTGAGACCCTCTGTCGGCCCCCAAAGTGTCCCCTGTGCCACAGCCCCTGCACCTGGTGCCGCTCCCCTGGGGCTGAGTGCTACCATCGTCCAGGGGGTGGGAGTGCTCCCGGGATGCGCCTCGGAGCTCGGAGCTGGAGGGGGGGGTGGCTCTCTGGCCTGCAGGGCGGTGACTGGGGAGGTTGGGGGCAGGAAGGCCTGAGTTAGAGTACCAGCTTAAAGCTGTGTGTCCTCCACCAAGGAACTGGACATCTCTGGGGAGGCCCCCAGCCACTGGGGTCAGTGGGACCAGCTAACTATGGAGGATGGGGAAGCTCCTGGGGGCAGCTGGGGTCTTCTCAGGGGTGTGGGCTCTGGGCCTGTAGCCCAAAAAAGGGGTGCAGCCTGGGCGTGCCGCCCAGATGGCTCTAAAGCCAGGCTCTGTGGCCCGTCCCTGCCTCCCCCAGCCTGTCCCCTCCCAACCCTGTGAGTCCCAGCTGCTCTGAGGAGGCCCTTCATCAGGGGTCTGCTGTGGCCCAGGGGTGCCCACCTTAACCTGGAGTGACCCTGGGGCCTCGGCTCTGAGCACCTCTGGAGGACACATACCACGTGACTGTACCTGCTGAATTGCAGAGGTTGCTGCCCCTGGGCCCCTGGATCCTGCAAAGGACCTTGCAAGATGTAGGGGGAGCATGAAGGGGAAACTGAGGCACAGGGACAAAGGACTGAGGGCAGGGACAGTGGGGGAGGGGTGGATCCAGCGACTGACCCTCACCCCAAGCTACTTCTTCCTGGCAGCCAGAAGTGACTGGGGAAAGGGCTACCCTGCAGCAGTGTGTGCTCATGTGTGTGCTATGTGTGCACGTGTGTGGTATGTATGTGCACGTGTGCCCATGTGTGTGCATATGTGTGCTAACACACGTATCTGTGTGCACTCATGTGTGTGCAGTGTGCTCACACGTGTGTGCACTCACGTGTGCGTGTGTCCATATGTGTGCTGTGCGTGTGTTCACGTGTGTGCTCGTGTGTGCTCGTGTGTGCTCACATGTGTGCTGTGTGCTCTCGTGTGCATGTGTGTGCTGTCTGTGCATGTGTGTGTTATGCTCTGGTGCAGGTGCTCGCGTGTGTGTGCATGTGTGTGCTCAGGTACACGTGTGTGTGCGTGCACTTATTTGTGTGAGTGTGCACACGTGCCTGTCGACTGTGTACACGTGTGGCTGCATGAGTGAGAGTGTGCATTTGCGTGTGTGTCCTGGTGTACACGTCTGTGTGCACGTGCACCCGCGTGTGCGTGTGCTGGTCTGTGCACGCATGTGGGTGCGTGGACTCCCCCAGCTCTGTCTGCAGTACTGTTTTCTTACACATGTTTGGCATTTTTTTGCTGCTGAGTTGGGGGGCAGTGGTTTGGGGGGGAGGCTGGGCAGTGGGGGAGGGGCTGTTTATGCCAGTCGTCCACCCAGGCTACACATTCTTGTGGTTGTGTCTTTAGCTTGGTAAAAATTTGGGAAATTTCTAAATAAAACAAAACAAAGGAAAAGCATTTTCAAAAGGCTTTTAAAATTGGTGCTGCCACTTCCCCTGGTAGCTGGGCCCGTGGGGCCGGGGAGCCGCCCCAGAGTGGCGGCAGGGGAGGGGGCCCTTTCTCACCACCGATGAGTCCTGCTGTGAAGGAATGAGTGTCCCATCGGGAGAAGAAGACAAGCTGTTCTGAGACCCCAGCCGTCTCTGGCAGGAGTCCGAAATCCAGGATTTGGGGGAGGGGCCCGAAGCCTCCAAGCATGGTTGCCAGGCAGGGGGTCCTGGACCCCAGTCCCTCTGCGGCTGGTGAGGGCAGCTGGGCCCTGGGGGGAGATTGGCCGTGGGCCAGGGCAACTGTGAGGGAGGCTAGGGGTCGGGAGAGGGGGGGCTGTTGGTGGAGCGAGGTCCCCGGGGCGGACGTGGGCTCGGCAAGGACAGTGGCCAGAGGAGGGCCTTTGCTGACTGGGGAGATACAAGGAGGTGCTGCGCGTGGCCGTGGCCGTGGGGCCCCTGACCACTGGTACTGCCCGCCCTGGTGGGCCCACGGTCGGGAGGAGCTGCTGGGGCTGGGGGTCGGTGCCGTCTCGAGCGGGGCAGTAGGGCTAGCCCCTCAGCACCCAGGAGGTCAGCAGTTTCGGGGCTCATGGAGCAGCCGGGCCGGCCCAGCACACAGCGGGGCACCCACAGACCGGAGCAGGTTGGAAGCTACTAGTGGATGCGTGGTGGCCAGACGGCTGGGGAGCAGAAGGCAGAGCTTGGGGGCTGCAGAGGGGACTGGGGGCACAGGAAGGCAGGTCGGTGAGGCCAGTCGAGGTCTGCAGCACGGCAGTCGTGGGGTTCAGGCCAGGGACTCCTGTAGGACCTTGGGCTGGGGGAAAGGAGGGGGTCAGGGAGGTTGGGGGGCCTCCCTGGGGATGATGGCACCCACACTGGAGAACACTGCTCAGTGATGTGCTCTGAATGTCCCTGCGGTCCCGGGATGGGTTGGCCGGGCAGGGCTGGGGACCACGTCCCTTTAGGGATGTCCATCCACACCACGGACCACAGGGAGCAGGCTCCCGGCTGTGTGGACCACCTGTCTGCAGAGACCGCATCCACGATCGGGCTGGCCTCTGCAGGTGAAGGTCCGTCTCTACCTCCTGCACCCGGGCCTTGCCCTGGGCCAACACTTGCCCTGGGCCAGTTCTGCTGTCCCCCTTCCCGGACACTCAGGGAAGTCCCCTGAGGCGGTCGGGGGTCCTCCAGAGTTTTGGCTTCATTTCACAATCACACCCCCTATTTTATAGCTCCCGGAGGCTCCTGGCCTCCCTCCGGGATCAGCAAGCAAGCGCTTTGGGAGGACATGGTAGCCTTGAGACCACCCCGGGCAGGGCAGACACCCCCCCACTCTGTGCCATCCAGCTCGGGTCCAGGCTGGCAGTTCAGGGGCTGGCATCCGAGGCCACCGCATGTCCGTGAGCTCTGTGGGCCAGGAGCCACGAGAACTCCACGGGCCACAGCGGGTGTCCCCACTGCTCCGGACATCCGGGGCCCGGCCAAGTTTGCTGTCTCCGCCCCATCCTGAGCGCACACCCTGCCCATTCCTGTCTCTGCCTCCTCAGGGGCAGTGCCCCTCCCCGCCGCGCCCCTGCCCCCCTTCTCCGGTTGTGGGCCAGCACCCGGGAAGGTGATTCCCATGCTATGGTCCCCCAGGGGCTCTTGAGAAGAGGCGACACATCCCACCCCACAGACTGGGGGCCCCAGTAAGTGCTTGCGGATCACTGGTTCGAGGCCAGGCAGCACCCCGGGCTCCAGGCCAAGCCCCCGGCCTACTGCTCTGAGGCTCCCAGCAGCCGCCCTGAGATCCCCACACACCCCACACTCCTTTGCTTCCTGGTGTTTCCCACATGCCCTCTGGTCCCCGGCTCCGGGTCAGCCCCTGCCCACCCTCCTGGGCCCGTCCAGGGCCTGGGGGTTCCTTCCTCCGTGGCAGCAGCCACTGCGCGATGCTTCTCCCATGTGGGTGGGGCTGTCGTCTGCAGAGCTGAGGGACCCAGGAGGGGCTGGGAAGCGGGCTCACCGTGGAGGGGCCAGGAGGGACCGTAATCAAACACCCCTCTCCCTCGCTTTGGGAGGGCGTCAGGCTGGAGGCGGAGGAAGTATCTCCAGCAGGCGCCTGGCAGCACGGGGCTGCTCCAGCCTCCTCCCAGGGGCCAGGCACCTGCCCGACTGCCCCGGGGAGACTCGGTGCACCCTTCCCACCAGCCCTGGGAGCAGCCACCCCTCCCTCCAGACTCACCGGAAGATTCCCTGGCTGGTCCCTCAGTGGCTGTGGACTCCGTGCTTGCCTGGGGCTGCACGTCTGCACAGAGGATGTCCACAGGCAGGACAGACCCAGCCCAGGCCCCTGGGAGCTCTGTGCAGGGGTGAGGGCTGGCACAGGCAGGGAGGGCCGATGGGAGGGCTCAGGTGAGGAGCACGGGTAAGCCAGGCTACTAGGTGGAGACGGCATGTGGGGCATCTGCAGCCTGAGCTGCCCTCCCGGCTCCTCTGCAGGAGCTCCCCGGGCAGGAGCAGAGCCCCAAGAGACCACTCATCCCTGGGACGGGGCCCCTGGACTGGCCGGGACCTCGAGGCCCCTCCACTCGCTAGGAGGGGGCGGCCACTGGGCCTGGCTGCTTCCCTGCTTCCTGTCTGTCACTTCACAGCCCCCATGCTTTCCTCCCTAACTCAGTTGCTTTACGCTGGGCTGGTGGCCTCAGGGCCTTCACACTGACTTTATGAGCCAGATAGGGCTCTATTTCCAGGTCACCCCCAGCAGCGGCATCTGGGGGAACTGGGGCAGAGGTGTGGGGTGGCGGGGACAGCAGGCCAGCCGACCAGCCAGCCGAGGGGATTGGGAAGGGTGGCTGCTGGCTTCCAGGGCCCAGGAAGCCTGAGGCCCTGCACACGTGCACCGACTCCCTCACCGAGGGAGCATCCTGGGGCCCTGCGGGCAGGATGCCTGCTTGGAATCCAGTCCCAGATGGGGGGGATCTACGGGGTCAGCTGGGAAAATGGAGGTCATACCTGGCTCCAAAGGTCCCAGAGACTCCAGGAAAGGCAGGCAGGATGCAGCCCAGCCGCTGGCCAAAGTGAGAGCCCGGAACGTTCTCTCCACCACTCTGGTCACTGTCACACCCTTCCTCGTGCTGGTCACGGCTGTCCTGGCCCCCTTGCCCAGCCTGGGCTCCTGGGCCCTGCCGTCAGCTTAGACCCTGGTCTGCCCGCCGCTCTGGCCTGCTGAAGCTGCGGCCCGCTGTGCCCTCGGCTGACGGTCCCGTAGCTGTCCATGGCTGGGCTCCCGGCCCGGGCTCCCGGAGGCCGCTGTCCAGGTGGACATCTGGGCTGACCGTCCCAGGGGTGCCGGGCGGCTAGACGCCGAGTCTGGGAGACGGCTGTCCCACCCCAGCGCACGGTCCCGCTGATCACCGGCCCCAGTGCATCCAGCACCCCCCGGCCCTGAGGCCGAGAACCTTGGCTCGTACCAGCGGTGCTGGCCAGGCAGAACCCCTGGAACCTCTTTCCAGGCTCTCGCCCCGGCAGCACCGGCTCGCCCCAGCTGCAGAGGGCTCTGGGCACAGGGGCTCCTGGGAAGGTGGCCAACTGGGGCCTTGAATGATATTAGCTCGGGGGTGGTGGAGGCGGAACCGGGGGACCTGGTGGCTGGGCGGTCGTCGGGACCACGTTGTGCTGTGATGCATCGCTCACGCAGGGCCCTCTGCTGTCCCCCCTCAGTGCTGGGGCGCCGGGGGCTGCAGTCTGCAGCAGTGCCTTCCGTCTCCTGCAGGACCCACGGCCGGGAGACGGGGATTTCCTACCATTGCTCCTGGTTTCTTCCTGCCTCAGGATGGTGCTTAGGCGCAGAGCAGATGCAGAAACACACGGGGAGGGACGACGGGGCCCGCCATCTCTGTCGCTAGCTGCCGCCACTCTGAGAACGGCTCTTGGGGAGCCATGTGGCTGAACCCAGTCGCGTTAAGACCCACCGTGGGGGGGCCTGCCTCTGCCGTCTGGCGCCCAGGAAGGACAGCGCAGGACGGGTGGCTGGGGGGTCTGAGAGCCGAGCTGGCGGCGGAGGGGCTCGGGCTGCAGCCGGCGATGGCGCCCGGAGGGCCCCCGACCGCCTCTCCCTGCACGCACCTCGCTGCCCGAGCCAGGCGCCCAGGACGGGGTCACAGCGCGCGGAAGGCGGTGAGCTCAAGGTGTTGTGTGCTGTTCACAGCCGGAGATACAAGGCACGTGGCGGCCGGTGCGAGGAACCCGAGGCCAAACAGGAAGCTCTCACACCGGGCGTGGGTGGGCGCTTCCAGGGCTTTTTCTCTGGGTTTCAAAGCAAAATAATTCTAAGCAAAATTCTTATTTATTTATTTATTTTTTTAATGTTTTATTTATTTCTAGGAGAGAGAGAGAGAGACAGCGTGAGCAGGGGAGGGTCAGAGAGAGAGGGAGTCACAGACTGAAACAGGCTCCAGGCTCTGAGCCGGCAGTCAGCACAGAGCCCGACGCGGGGCTCGAACCCACGAACCGCGAGATCATGACCTCAGCGAAAGTCGAAAGTCGGACGCTTAACTGACTAAGCCACCCAGATGCCCCGCAAAATTCTTATTTAAAAAAAAGTCCTTTTAATTCGCTTCAAAATAGTGCGGGGCCGGGTGCGGAGGCCTGTGAGGACACGCGTGTGCAGCGTCCGGGGCTCACTGTTCTGTCTCTGTTGGTTCACATTTAAATTTTCCACCAAACATTTTGGGGGAAAGCCAGGTATTCAAGTATCTCTCCACAGACCGAAAAATGTACATTTGGGTATCGACAAGCCTGGGGGTGTGGGGCGTGCCCAGGACCCCTGCCAGTGACCGCGACAAGGGCACGCCGTCCCGGGCCATGGCGGCCCGAGCGGCGCGCCTGCTCTGGGGAGGCCCCGCCCTGGAGGGCGCTGGGGCAGCGGGGCCCTGAGCACCGTGCGGGACAACCGTGTGGTTCCCGACGGCGGCCCCGGCCAGACGGCGTTTCCCTAGCAGGCGGGAAACTGATTAGATCTTGCCGGGCCTAAAATTAGCCCTAATTCAATTTCTCCCCCAAATAACCGAGCCGTTTGTCCCCGGAGAGCAGGACTCCGGTGCCACATCCGGACAGCCGCTCGACCCTCGGGGCGCAGGCTCAGAACAGACCCGCACACGCTCTACTGAATTAAACGCCCTGTGTTGTCAGCAGCAGAGGGGCTCGGCCACGCCCAATCCCCCACTTCCCGGGGGCGGGGGGGAGCGGGAACAGGTGGACTTCCTCGCCCTGCCCCACTCGCTCTCCCTCACTCGCGCCCAGGCCCAGGAGTCCCCGTTGTGGGGTCTGGGTTGGGGGCACCTGCGGGCTGCCTGATGCACAATGGCCCAACCCCCTGTTCTCACGCAGGATGGGGGCCTGGGGCACCGCCTCCACCCTGCTGAGCCCCCCAGGGTGGGAACGATCCTTTCCTCGCTCGGCTGGGGCGACGCCAGAGTTGCCGAGGGAGGGACGGTCTCCAGTCCGGGCCTTCTGGCTGCGGCAGAAAGGGGGCTCCTCGTTCGAGCAATGGGGGAGCCCGGACTGGGCAGCACCAGGCCTGGGGGGGACTGCTCCTGGTGGCGGGAGGGTCCCGGGAGGGAGCTGTGTGATGGGGATCCCCGCTCCTCCTCATCACCGTCCGACAGAGGAGGGGGCCCTGTGGTCCACTCCGATGCCACCACCCTGGCTGGCCTGCGTCAGAGCCCCCAGGACAGACAGTCCCTTCAGACAGCTAGTTCCTGCTCCCTGGGCTTCCGGTACCTTCCACGGTGCCCTGAAGCTGGGGAGACCCCAGGGCCTCCCTTGCAGGCGCTGGAGACCCCAAGGACACCCCCTAGCAGCTCCCACAAAGTCAGGGATAGGCTGGGTGTCCTCACCCTTACGGCGCTCTGCTGTTGCTGGCGGGCATCGCTCTTGGCCGTGGGAGGGTGGGGCAGCCAGCACGGGGGTGGGGGGTGGGAGAGAGAGGGGGGTGCCGCTTGCCCAAGGGCACCTCCCAGAGCCTATGCAGTCTTGTCCGACTCCTCCCAAACCTCCCTGCCCGGAAGCGCTGACGGAGCCCAGGGACAGGTCTGGCCTGGGGGCAGAGGGGCTGCAGGAGGGCTGGGGCCCCCCGGGGAGGGCTGGGCTTCCGCTCCCTGTGCCCCCGATCAGGCCCTTCTCACACCTCTAGCTCCTGAGCCCTGCAGACGGAGGCCAAGGATCAGGTGTGCTGGCCTGCTGGCAGGGCCGCTGGAGGCCACGCAGCTCCCGGGCCCAGGACCCAAGGGTGCCCGCAGCATGGGGGACGGGGACGCAGGGGGGAAGGGGACGAGGGGGTGCAGACGGGCCGTGGGGGAAGAGAAGGGAGATGACCTTTGGGGTCCAAGGTTGTCACAGATGTCCCAGGAGCCCAGGACCCCGGTCCCGGCCCCCACCTCCCCTGCCCGCCTGCCCTTGGTGGAAGGAGGTGCCCGCCAGGCTCCAAGCTCATGGGTCCCGTGCCTCACGGCTGCGAGGGCCACGGAGCCCGGTGACACGGATAGTGGACCACCAGCTCCATCTGGGAGGTGTCGGCACTCAGGGAAGCTCTTTTAGGGTTGGGGTGTGGCTGCGTTTCAGGGTCAGCCGCTGTCTGACGGCAGCACGCCGCTCCGGGTGAACAGGACGGAGGACCCCCCTTCCCCAGAACCCCAGATGACGTTTGTCTCATTCCCCAGCACCCCTGAGGGTGTCCCATGGCACTCTTGGCTGGCCTTTGCTTGGTTGCTCCCAGCCACAGGGAGCTTACTACTTTTGCTCTCAGCAGGCTCCTGCATTGAGCGGCCATCTCTCTCGGCCTGTGGAGCTGAAATCTGTGCTCATCGAGGCTGCCCGGGCCCTCCCATCACGGCTCCCACATCCGGATGGCTCCACTGCCTCACCTTTCCCGGGGCCACCCCTCGTGGCTGGGTGTCCCGGCCCCTCAGGCACTGTCCCTGCCCCAGACTCCAGCTGTAGACCAGGCCGGTGGAGAGTGGGGAGCTGGACCTCCCTGCGCTTCGGAGAGTGGGCAGAGTCCCCGGGGCCTCTTACTCTCCCTCCTCACCTCTGCCCTCGGGGCTGCTTTCCCCCTGGCCTCGGTGGTGGCTGAGGACTGGTGTGGCCCTGTCAGTGGGGCCTGGACGTCTGATGGAAGGGCCTGGCCCCTCCTCCCCTCCCGCGTCACCCTTCCCAGGGCCTGGCCTAGGCAGCAAGGACAGGTGGCTGTCCGGTGCATTGGCCACGGACATGGAGGACCCCAAGCCACAGAGAGAGGCCCCAGGCTGGACCGGTGGCCTGGCCGCGGTCATCTGGGCCTCGGCACCCCGCCACGCCCCGCAGATGGCACTGGGCTCACAGGAGGAGCCGGGCCTGGGGCTCCAGGACCACGTTCTCCATCTGGACCCACTCGGATAGGGCTCCTGGCCGGGCGGCTCTTGCCGGCATCAGGGGCTGCAGACAAGCACCTGCTCGGCCCCTGCGGACAGGCCGCTGCAGACAGAAACCTGGGCCAGATGTGAGTGCAGGTGTGGGGGTCCGAGAGGCCTCCGGCCACCTTGCGTCCCTCTGTGGGGGCTGGCCACCAGCCACAGCCAGCGCGGTGTCCCCCAAAGAAAACGCAAACTCGCAAATACGCAAACTTGTGGGCGGCACAGAAACGCACACCCCGCGTCTCAGATCTAGACCAGCGTGGTGTTTGCTCTGGGCCCGAACCCCTGAGACCTCGCTGGCCGCATCCCCCACACACGGGCCGGATGGGGTGGGCTCCAGAGGCACCCCTCCCCCACCTTTGTGCACACGCGCACACAAAGCCCGCCTATGTGCACCGGGCACAGACAGGACCCTGGGCCCAGAACCCCTTGAATGTGAAGAGGAAGCCAGCCCCTCTGGGGCCCATGGGGGCGTCTGTGCATAAAGGAAAGAACGGCTCCATATAGAAGGCCCAGCCCCCGTTGTCCCCAAGAGAGCGCCTACTGTCTCCCGGGAATCTGGGCAGAGGGGGTGTCCGGCACAAGTGGGCTGTCTTGCTTTCCTCCTGCTCTGAGCCACACTGGTCCAGCCCCTGCTGGGTCTGACCTCAGAGGGCCTCACTGAAGCAAAGGAAGGTTCTAGATCCTTGTGGGGGTCAGAGAGCCCGGGGGGAGGCGGGCTGACTCCAGCTGCTCAGACATGGAAGACCCCTGCAGCTGCCCCAGGACCACCCCCTCACAGCACCCGCTCCCCAGCAGGGCCAGAGAGGCAGGGGAGGCCCCCAGTCCGCTGAGCCAAAATGCCGCTTGGAGGACGGAGAGTCCAGTGGGTGGGCACGCATCTCCACGCCGAGTCCTCAAGGGCTCCAGGCACGTCCCTGGGCCCCGCCAGGCAGAGAGAGCCCAGGGGCCCAGAGGAATGTGCTGTGCCCGCCGGGCCCTGTCCCTTCTCCTGGGCCGGCCCTCACAGAGAGGTGTGTTCTCCCGGTGCGACCTTGACAGCCCTGGGCTCTGCTGACGCTGAAGCACGTCTGGGCACATTTCAGAAGGGGCTGCTGAGCCCAGGTGGGTGCGCCAGGCGTTCAGAACTAGCTCTGCCAGCCTGGACTGCTGGGTGACAGCAGAAGCCCCCAGAGCATGTCTGCGAGGCTACGGGCCAGGCGGGCACAGCCCGAGCAAGGGTGCTGCACAGAGCATCCAGTTCGGGGAACTGGCAACAAGAGGGTGGGCGGGCCCGCGGTGACACGCCGGAGTCCCAGCACCCCAGCAAGGAGACGGTGCTCGGGACAGAGCTGGGCGGACACCATGCCCCACACCTTCCACTCTGGTCACTAGCAGAAACAGGGAGGGGCGGCCACCCAGGCAGCACACACACGCTGGCTCGTCTCCTCCCTCATCCATCCATCCGCCACCCATCCATCCATCCGCCACATTTTATCCCTCCCTCTATCCATCCCTCTATTTACCATCCCTCCATCCCTCCCTCCCTCTGTCCATCCATCGACCACCCATCCACTTGTCCCTCTCTCCCTCCATCCCTCCACCCACCATCCATTCCCCTATCCACCCCTCCCTCTGTCCATCCATCCACCATCCATCCCTCCCTCTATCCACCCTTCTATCCATCATCCATTCCCCTATCCACCCCTCCCTCTGTCCATTCATCCACCATCCATCATTCTTTCATTCAGTCATCTATCCATTCAATCATTGATTCATCCCCTCATTCATTCATTTATTTATTCATTTATTCACTTATTCATCCATTCACTCATCCATTCATTCTCACCCGTTCACTCATTCACTCATTCATGCCTTCACCCACCATTTACCTGGTCTCAGCAGGTGCAAGGCACTGTTCTAGAGGCTGAGTGACAGCCATGGTCAAGGCGAATGCCCCCTGCAAGGGGCCAGTGTTCGAGGAACAGGACCCCAGGGCGCCCACCTGCCTGCCGGGAGCTTGGATTGTGCTTTAGGGGCGGGCTTCCCCCACACAGGGAGGGCAGCCTTTCCCCCCGGCTTCGCCCGAGGAGAGAGAGAGGTGGTCCTTACAGGGGAGACTCCAGAGTGGTGGGCAGGCGCCGGCATTTTGTGCTGCTCAGAGCCCCACTGGCCGCTAGGGCTTCTGTTGAAGACGAAGCACTGAGCTGCCTCTGGTGACCCTTTGCCCCCTCCCATCGGCCCCGGACCACGTGGCCCAGCCCCACCTGGAGAAGGGGGAGCAAAGCCAGGCGTCCGGCCCCTGCCCAGCAGCTCTGCTCTGTCGGGGGCCGGGGGAGGACAGGGTGACCTCTGGGGGCCCCAGCCACAGGGGCTCCAGCCCCCCCTCCAGGGCAGGCATGCACAGGAAGAAGGAGACAGGCTCAGGATGAATGGCGTGGATCAAAGGGACAGAGAAGGCCACGCCGAGCAGGATCTGGAAACATTTAATACCTGGAGGAGGCAGGCTCTGTCATCGGGGCCGGCCCTCTGCTGAGCGCCCCAGCCTCCGGCGCCCGCGGCACACAAGGCTGTGCCAGGGTGTGGGGTTCGGGCCCGGACGTCCAGCTCGGGGCCAGATCAAGCTCTCCAAGCCCTGGGGAAACCCCTCCCCCCTCAGCCTCAGTTTCCGAAACTTGCCGCCACTTGGCCCCCGGTTGGGGCTCTAGCAGGCTTTGTGAAAGTCAGTGACAGGGCCATGTGAGTGTGCCTGCATGTGCACGCATGTGCCAGTGTGCCCTGTGAGTGAGTGTGCATGTGTGAGTGTGCCTGCACGTGCACGCCTGCAGGAGACGGGGACGCGGCGGGCGGGGAACACAGCCGTGCCCGCAGGCGCCCAGAGGACTGAGCCAGCCATGCTGGTATCTCCACATCCCCAACACATGCATAGCCCCCCACCCACAGCCACACACACACGCACATTCACACACAGGCACGCGCACACTCACACTGGTACACAGGTACACACATTCACGCTCACACTGGCACGCAGGTACACACACACAGACACATGCACACTCACACTGGCACACAGGTACACACAGGCACACTCACACACAGGGCATGCTTGTACACACATGTGCACACAAGCACACTCACACACAGGTGCACACACAGGCACCCACACTGTACACAGGTACACGCAGGCACACTCACACACAGGCACACACATTCACACTGGCATGCAGGTACAGACACATGCACACTCACACATAGGCACACACACATTCACGCATGCACACCCACACTGGTACACAGGTGCACACAGGCACACTCACTCACAGGCACACACACTCAAACACAGGCATACACACAAGCACACTTTCACACACAGGTACACACAGGCACACTCACTCACAGGGCACACTGGCACACGCCCTGCAGGCGTCCACTCGGAGGTCCGGCCCCACCCCTGAGTCACAGACTCACCTGTGCTCTCGCTCAGCATGCGAACTGCTGCAACTGCTGGGCCCCCCCGCCCCCTGGGGCCCCTCCATGGGTCTCCCCGGACGAGGGAAAGCGGGGCCGTTCCTCACCCCGCTCTCGCCCCAGTGCCCTGTGTCTCCTGCGAGTCCCCGCCCAGAGCGTCTCCTCTTCAGTGGAAGCCCCTGGCGCACCACCTGCGGGCGGCTGCCCCACCCCGCCTCCCCCGCTCCTGCTTCACACACTGTGGGGCTGCCCAGGAAGCGCCTCCCCACCACGTCCCCTGGCTGCCTCCTGGCCCGCGCTCCCGCCTGGACGGCTGCGCAGGTCCCGCCGCGGCCCCCAGCGCCATCCCCGCCGCGGCCCCCACCCGCCCTCTCCAGGCTGGGCCACCAGGCTGCTTCCAACCCATCACCCAGCCCCCTTGCAAGGCCCACGGGGCCCTGCAGGACCCCACACAATGGCTGCTGAGCAGAGCACCCACGCTCCCTGTCCCCTTTGCATCTGGAAACTTCCTCCTGATTGCTTAGCTGCACCTGAAACCGTGACCCCCGCCTCGCCCCTGCCCCCGGACCCCAGCCCTTGCCTGTAACACTGGGGTCACACAGAGCTCTGTTCCGGCCCAGATCTCCCCTGACACGGTCACATTCAGGATCCTAAAATTACTCCTGGTCTAAACAGTGGGGACGCCCACGAAGATGTGCATATCCGACCACCCCTCTGAGCCTGAGGCTTTCTGTCCAGCACCTCCCCACAGCTTCCCTTGGAAATCTCAAAGGCACCTTAGATTTAACCCGTTAAGAGGCAAACTTCTGCCCGTGCCCCAGCCCGACTGCCTGCCGGCACAGTGGGGGGCTGGGCATCACCCACGCATGGGGTGGCCTCGCCCTCACCTCCCGTCGCACCTGCCCATCTCCACGGCCAGTTCCCACTTCCGGGCACCGTCATCTTTTTCCCCAGTGACCCAGCTGCCTCCCCGCCAGCGCCCGCCCCGCCCCTTCTGGTCTGGTCTCCCCAGACCCACGTTCTCAACGCAGCCCGGAATTTCCTACCCAAAGGGGGCCCTGCTAGCACCCCCTGGGTGAAGACATTCACACCTGGGCCAACGCCTTTGCATTTTCCTGGAGGCGGGGCCTGGGTGTGTGGCGGGGTCCCAGCGGGCGGACTGGTGGCTGGGTGTGCGAGGCCCTCCTGCACCCCAGAAGTCCTTGCCACCCAGACCTCAGCACCTTCCCTTTGGCTGTGCGCACCCTCTCGACACCCCCCTACAGCTGTCACTCTGTCCAGCCGCCGCCCCCTTTTCCTTCTCTCTCTGGAACATACTCCTAAACACCCTCTCGTGGCCTCCGTGGGCCTGTGGCTGAAGCCGTGGCATGTCCCAGTCTGTCTCACTGTCTACCTCCCCCGGCCCTCAAACACTGCGTCTTCTGCATTTGGACCTCGGTCCTCTTCCCATCTTTTCTGGGTGGACGTTACCCACCTTCAGATCGCCAGGCCTCTCTGATGGTCTCGGCCGTCCAGTCCCGGCCTTCCACACAGCACAGCACACAACCGAAGCACGTCCTTTGGAACAGCCCACAAGCGCCCACAATCCCTCCCGTCAGAGGAAGACGGGGAGGCTGGTGCCTCGGAGGTGGCTGGGCAGCGAGCGGGAAGCTGGGTCCCCAAGTCACCACGTGAAGGCCTCTGTGGACACCCTCCCCGAGCTGTTCTGTGGGCTGGGCCCAAAGCGTCGCGCCGTGTGGTCTGGCAGCGGGCCATCCCAGCCGATGGCTGCCTCCCAGGACCGGCACGTGGCAGCCCAGTGGGCGTGTCGGCACGGACGCCGGGGCCCCAGTGGGCCCGGGCGTGCTGAGCCACAGACACGCAGTCTGGTGCTGGAACTTTGGCAGCTCCTTGGGTCTGGGAGGCTGTCACATTGTCACCCGTACATATTATTGATATTTGTTCTTTCGTATGTGACTTTTTCCTTTGTTTTATAAACAGACAGAGATTTTTGTTTTCAGATTATATGAAGTACACACTACCTCAGGGGAATGAAACTTGGATGGTGGAGAAGGAAGTCACAGGAAGAGCAAATGTCCCTTTGCACCATTATACCCTCCAGAGGCCCTGCATCTCTTTCTGGTCTCTTCTCTGCTGGCGGCCATGATCCCAACATTTGAAACATCAAGGTGCAGAGGTTGGCATGATTGCATAAATGTTATGGAATTCCTTGATCTTAACTAAGTTACTCTGTGAAAAGATAGGGAAGGCCATGAGTGCCATTGACAAACTATTGAGCCCTGAGTGTGAGAACCTGTCCGTCGCAGCTCATAAATAAGCCTCTATCCCAGGTAGTGATTGAACAGACTGAGTGGAAGGAAAGTTCCACTATGAGAGTCAGTGTCTGAAATTTGGTTGGTAAGCCAGAGTCATGGCCCTGGTTGAGGGGATGGCTGGATGTCAACTTCCAGACAACTCTGATCGTTCAAAAGCTGCAGACATTCCCCCCCACCCCCCCCATGAGGAGCCATGTCCTTTTCAGCTTCCAGGACAAAAATAAACATGAGTTAGCATAACCCACCCAGGAGCATGAAGAGCCTTACAAAGGAGGAGAGAGACAGAGAGACACATGTTCAGGTATCAGAAATGGGAGACATGACATCACTACAGATTCTACAGATCTTGAAAAGATAATAAGGGAATATTATGAACAACTGCAAGCCAACAGCGCCCACAAATTAGATGAAATGGATAAATACTTGGGACACATAAGCAGAAACCAAAATAGGAAATAACATTTACAATAGCATCCAAAATATGAAAAAATTAGGGATAAATCCAACAAAAGACATAAAAGACCTACTCACTGAAAATTCCAAAATATTTCCAAGAGGAATGAACGATTTAAATAAGGGGAGAGACAGGCTTTCCTCACGGGTCGGAAGACCCAGTAATGTTGAGATGTCAGTTCTCCAGACCAAAGGTGGCCCCAACCCTGCTGCCCTGGGCTCCGCTACAGAAACGGACAAGTGGATTCTAAGGTCCACGTGAAAACGCAAAGATTCCAGAAAAGTCAAACAACTCTGAGAAGGAAGAAACGAACTGAAGGACTCGCACTCCCTGATAGCAAGGATTTTTACAGTGTGCTATTGGGAGGAGGATGGACAAATAGCCAGTCGAACAGAACAGTGGGTCCACGAACAAACCCACACACGTACCATTTGTTTACTCTTTATTTATTTATATTTATGTATTTGTTTATTTATTTATTTTTGGGAGGTTGAGGCATAATTTAAGTGAGGCATAACTGACATAAAATGATATTATGTACCATTTAGGTTTTTAAAATTTTTTTACATGTTTTTGTTTAATTTTGAGAGACAGAGAGAGAGAGAGAGAGAGAAAGAGAACGAGAGAGCAGGGGAGGGTCAGAGAGAGAGGGAGACACAGAATCCAAAACAGGCTCCAGGCTCTGAGCTGTCAGCACAGAGCCCGACGCGGGGCTCAAACCCACAAACTGTGAGATCGTGACCTGAGCCAAAGTCAGACACTTAACGGACTGAGCCCCCCAGACGCCCTTCATTTAGTTTTGACCTAAATACAAAGGTAATGCAGTGATAAAAGGGTAGACTTTTCAACAAATGTTGCTGGAACAAGTGCATACCATATAAAAAAATATAAACATCAAACCCTACCTCACTCCATATACAAAACCTAACAAAAACAGAAACAAACAAAAAACCCAAAGCAAAACCTAAATCAAATGGATCACAGATCTAAATGTAAAACCTAAAACTTAAATTTTCCAGAAGGAAACATAAGAGAAAGTCTTGTGATCTTGAGTTAGGCAGATTTCTTAGATATGATAACAAAATTTGCAATCTATAAATACATTAATGACTACATTGGCTTTTATCAAAATTAAAGACGTTTGCTTTACACAAGACACTGTTAAGAGACTGAACAGACAGCCACATGCAAAGGAATGAAACTGGACCCCTATCTCACCCCACACACAAAAATCAACTCAAAATGGGTTAAAGATGTGAATACTGGACCTGAAACCATAAAACTTGTAGAAGAAAACATAGGGGTTAAGTTCCTTGATGTTGGTCTTGGTGAAGATTTTTTGTATTTGACACCAAATGCAAAGGCAACAAAGGCAAAAACAAGCGGGACCACATCAAACCAGAAGCTTCTGCCGAGCCAAGGAAACCATTGACAAATGGAAACACAACTACTGAATGGGAGAAAAGACTTGCAAACCATATATCTGATAAGGGGTTAATACCCAAAGTATATAAAGAACTCATAAAACACAATAGCAAGAAAATGAACAATGTCATTAAAAAGTGGGCAAAGGATCTAAACAGACATTTTCCAAAAATAAGATACACGATGACCAACAGACACATGAAAAGACACTTAGCACCACTCAGCATCAGGGAAACAAATCAAACCCAGGGTGATACCACCTCACACCCGTCAGAATGGCTAAAACGAACAACTCAGGAAACCACAGATTCTGGTGACGATGTGGAGAAATGAGCACCCTCTTGCACCATGGGTGGGAATGCACACTGGTGTGGCGGCTCTGGGAAACAGTGTGGAGGGTCCTCAAAAAATGAAAAATAGAACTACCTACGATCTAGCAATTGCACTTCTGGGTATTTATCTGAAAGAAACAAAAACATTAATTCAAAAAGATATCTGGCACCCCAATGCTCACGGCAGCATTATTTACAGTATCCAACACATGGAAACAGCCAGCGTCCATCCATAGATACATGGATAAAGACGATGTGGTCTGTATACATGTTGGCACATGCACACACACACACGTGCGCGTGCACACACACACACACACACACTGGAATATTACTCAACCACAAAGAAGAAGGGAATCTTGCCATTTGCAATGACATGGATAACACTTAAGTGTATCGTGTTAAGTGAAATAAGTCAGATGGAGAAAGACAAATATGATATGGAGAATCTATATGGAGAATCTATATGGAGAATCTTTTAAAAAACCCAAAAACCAAACTCGTGGATACAGAGAACAGAGTGTTTGCTAGAGATGTGGGGAGGGGTGGGAAAAATGTGCAAAAGGGGTCAAGAGGTATAAACTTTCCGTTATAAATAACTCACAGGGATCTAATGTACAGCGTGGTGACTGTGGTTAACAATACCATATGGTATATCTGAAAGTTCCTAAGATGGTGGGTCTTAAAAGTTCTCCTAAGAAGAAAAAATTGTAACTGCGTGAGCTGACGGATGCCAGCAAGGCATATTGCGGTGACCAGTCCACAATACATACAAATAACGGATTGTTCCATTGTACACCTGAACCTAACATAGCGTTATACATTAGCTAAAAAGAGAGAAACTGAGAAGTCAGACTTTGCCAACCGTGCCTGATAAAGGATTTGTATTCAGGAGATATAAGGAACTCCCCGAAACTCAACAAGAAAACAAACAATTCCATATAAAAATGAGTAAAGGATTCGAACACTTTACTAAAGAAGGTATACAAATGGAGAATAATAAGGGTAACTAAATGGGAATCATGAAGGCTGTTCATAACCAGTGCAGGGGGAGGTGACGTGGCCGCTTTGGAAAACAGTGGACCACGTTCTCAAGAAGTCAAGGGTGCATCTACCGTGTGAGCCAGCGCTCCACCCAAGGGGAAAAGAATGTCCACATAAAGACTTGCACGTGGATGTTCAGAGTACCTTCACTGGTAACACCCCCAAACTGAAAACAACCTAAATGTCCACCAACAAATCAGTGGATAAAATAAACAGGAAGTGGGGCACCCAGGTGGCTCAGTCAGCTAAGCACCTAACTTCAGCTCAGGTCATGATCTCACGGTTCGTGGGTTCGAGCCCCGTGCCAGGCTCTGTGCTGACAGCTCAGAGCCCGGAGCCTGTTTCAGATTCTGTGTCTCCCTCTCTACGCCCCTCTTCCACTCGCACCTGTCTCTGTCTCTCTGTCCAAAACAAACATTAAAAACTTAAAAAATAAATAAATAAAGAGGAAGTCTATGGGGTCAAGAAATAAATGGGGTCTTGGTCACAATCCAGCTTATACTGGGCCTGCTAGGCTCATGGACGCACCCAGTGGCCATCTTTGTGGTCCCAGAATGTATCAATGTCGTTGGGATACTTGGCAGTCACCCTAATCCCAACAATTGGGTCCTGTGGGTTGAAAACGATCATAGGTTGGGTAGGAAGAGCAAAGTGGGGGCCCCCCAAACTTCCCTTGGTCGAGATAGTAAATCAGAAGCACATGGCATCCTGGCAGACTGCAGAGCTCAGCGCCACCATGGAGATCGAGACCTCTGGCCATGCCCACCACGCCTCCATTCTGTTCACCGGCCCGGCCCCTTTGGGAAACTCCGTCCCGCGTCTCCGGGCACGGCTGGCATGGCGGGCATGGCACCTTCGTCCGCGGCTCCCGAGCGTGGTACGGGTGTTGATTAGGTGAGGGCCTGCGTGTCAGAACCGATCCCAGGAGAGTGCAGCCACCACGTTCCCGTGGAGTGGGCGGTATACACGCAGCTTCACCCCCGTGCTTCTGGAACATCGTCCTCCACCTGTTGAAAGCCAGTCAGAAGGAAAGAGAGCGCGCTGGGAGAGAATATTTGCAAACCACCTGTCTGATAAGGTGCGACTCTCTGAAGCATTGAAAGATCTCCTGCAACTCAACAACAACCCTCCCCCACCTGGGCCCCACCCCCACCCGGGCCTCTCCCCCCCCAGCTGGCCTCTCCCCCTACTTGGGCCTCTCATCCACTTGTGCCTCTCTGCCACCTGGGCCTCTCCCCTACCTGGGCCTCTACTCCATTTGGGCCTGTCCTCTATCTTAGCCTCTCCCCTGCCTGGGCCTCTCCCTCACCTGGGCCTCGCTGCTATCTTGGCCACTCCTCCCATCCCACCCTCTCCCCCACCTTGGGCCTCCGCATATCTGGCTTCCGGAGCCCCTGGGCCATTTCCACAAGCCAAATCCTGTCTAGAAGGATGAAGATCTGCTGATTTCGGGAGACTCGGGGCTCCTCTGTTACCAATCAAATGGAGGACCCTCGCCAGCCCCTCCTGAAACCGCCCCAAAAACACTCAGACTTTCGCCTCCACCTGGCTGTGCCCTCGGGGTGTGCCTCCCCACCCAGCGCCCCCCCCCCAAGCTTGCAGAGAGACCCCTCACAAGGGCCTGCCGCCAGCTGGGCTGGGAAGGCAAGCCGATGACAAGCAAGTGGCCTGTGGCCTCTCTCCCCCCAGACCCCCAGGGGCTCAGAGCGCCCCTCGAGCTGCAGGGCAGGCGGGGTGCCAGGGGGCTCCGGGAGCGGTCACTCCCAGCAGAGGTGAAGGCCACAGAGAGGGGGCGCGTTGCATAAGCAAGGAAGCAAAGGTTAGGGAAAAAACAAATGTGATAAGGCAGCTTTTGATCCCTTTTCCACGAAAAGGCCCTCCTGGTCCCCACCGCGTGGCCAGCAGGGAAGTCTGCCAAGGCGGCTCGCCCTCCCCCGGCGGCGGCCCTGTCCTGCAGGGAAGGGACCGGGACCCCACCGTGTCTTCCTGTCTCTGCTGTTGAGCGGCCGGGCGGGCCTCGCTCTCAGAGATAGGTGGCAGTGTGAGGCGGGGGGCCGGGGGGCCCCCGTGTCAGGGGCAGGCTCTTGTCCCCATCCCAAGCTCCCCTGCCCAGGGCCACCCTCCCGGGGCCTTCTCAGTTCCCTGAGCCGCAAGACCACAGGACGGCACCCTTGGGCCACAGGGAGCTGAGAGCAAATGGGGAAAGAGGCCTGGGTGAGGAAGGGTGGGGTGAAGGTGGGTGGCCGCCAGTGGTCTGCAGGTCCGCGTGGGGGCTCCTCCGGGCCTCAGCTTCCCTCTCGGGTGGTGGCGAGCTGGGGGTGGGGGTGCAGTGTGATTCCCCTCAGCCCGAGTTTGTTCAGTTTGGCTGAGACCACTGGGCACATCTGCTCTGGGGCTGACCCTGGTGGGGGAGGGGGGTCTGGGGCCTGGGGGTTGGGAGGGTGAGCCCTCCCACTGACCCTGAAGTCCCCCCCGGCAGCCTCCTGGCCTCTGGTGTGGACCCTGCCCGTGCCGCATAGCCGTCTCTGGCTGCCCAGTACCCAGAGGAGGATGGTCCGTGTGTCCCTGCTCTGGCACCTGTTGGCCACACACCCAAGAGCACGTGTGTCCCACATTCCGGCTGTGCTGGCCTCCTCTCAGTGTCCCTGTTTTCAGCTGTCCTAAACAGCCCTTTTTTGCCCTGCCCTGGGCAGCTCTGCTGAACCCCCCAACTGCCTCCAGGGACCCCCAGGACTCCTCCCCATTCTACCTTCCAAACCTCCTTGGGATCCCTTCCCCCACCTGGCCCCAGCGTGGCCACCTCCCCTGTCCCTCCTGCCCCATTTGCCCCTGGGTTCTGCCATCACCGGTCTTCCACCCCATTCCCCACCCTGGGGCTCCACCCAGCTCTGGGGCCCAGCTCGCCCAGCCTCACCCCTGCAGCCTCTCTGGGGCCCCTGGCAGCAGCCGCACCCCCTCCCTCCCAGGCCTATCCCAGAGCTGCCCAGTCTCCTCCTTCCTGCCTCCCAAACTCCACCCCAGGGTACCCCTGGAGCCCCCTCCTTAAAAGGCCTCAGTCCCCAGCTGGGCCCAGGGTGGGGCCTCCAGCTTCCTTCTCCCCTGAGGCCGGCCCTGGAGGGTGGGGAGGGAGAGCTCAGAGGCAAGCTGCTGCAGGGTCGTGTGGGGAGATACTTTCCAGGAAGCCACAGCTTCGGGGAGCAGGTGGGGGGTGGGTACGGTTCGCACCTTGGGGACAGAGCTGGGGGACCATCATGTGCCAGGAGGTTCCAGATACAAATGGCCTTCTCTGGGAGCCGCTGAAATTTTGTTGTCTCCTGCGCCCCCGTGAGGTCAGTGGCCATCATGACATCCTCTGTGGCCACTGAGGTGGGGCTTTTGGGGGGTACTGGCCGCAAGCACCCCCAGACCCTTCCCCTCACCACGCTGGGCCCTTCCTCTGGTTCATCCGCCTGGGCTGTGTCTGGGCCAGCAGAGACCCTGCCTCCTTTCCCTTCCCTGAGACCAGGACCCTCACCGGACACAGGCCCTTAGGTTTCTGGGCCCCACGGACCTGCCCCAAGGGAGCCCCAGACCTGGCCTCGGCAGAAGCTAAGTCCGGCCCAGGCTGAGCTCCAGCAGCCCCCGGGCCTGGCTGTCAGGGGACACAGCGCTACTCCGGGCAGCGCTGGAGGCAGAGCTCTCTGGGCAGGAGCCCCTAAGCTGGGCCCATGGGGGGGGGTCTCCTTAAGAGGCCGGTCCCTCCGAGGACCCCCCATGAAGTCGCAGCAGCCCCCCCCCCCCCCGCCGGGTCTGCTGGCGAGCCTGCGTGTAGAGTCAACACAAGAGGGTGCGTAGCCAGGACGCACACCGGCCTGCCGCCACCCACCTCCCCGCCGCCTCCCCAGCCCCCGCTCCGGGGCTCCAGGCGCCGACTCCCCAGCTAGGGGCTCCTAAGGTGCGGGCGGGATGGGCTGTGCCCTCTCCCCCATCTCTTCCCCCCATGGGCCCTGGAGGTCTGCAGGCCAGGCCCGGGTTCTTGGGGCTCAGTGGGGAGGACCACGGGGGGCATGTGTCCCACACTCCGACGAGCTGCTGGACGCGGTCTGTGAGCTCGGGGGACAGGCGCTCTGCAGGCCGCAGGGCCAGGGGTTTCTGAGAGGCCGGAGGCCAGAGGTGGCCTCACAGGACAGCTGACGGCTCGCCATGAGGCAGGACGGGGGCTGGCTAGGGTGCTGGTCACAGACGTCCTGTCCCCTCCCAGGCAGGACGCCTACAAACACTCAGCGTCCCCCCTCCTGGGGGCCCGGAGGAGCCGTGCACACCCCTCCCCTCTTGGGCTCTGGCCTCGCTTACCAGAAGACAAAGGGTAGATGGCCCTCCCATAGAGCCCCTTCCAGCTCACACTGCTTTTGGAGGTGACGGGGGTTGGTGGATTCTGGAAGGGGTGTGAGTCCTCCTGAGGACAGGAGGTAGGGGTCCCCCACCTCCCCCAGCCGACCCTCCCTTGGGGGTGGCTCTCCCCTGCTCCCCAGGCCTGGCTGCAGGACAGGCTGCTCAGATCTGGGGCCAGGACAGGGACGGAGGAGGGGCCGTGGGGAGATCCCAGCTGGGACAGCAGCTCAGCCTGGGGTCTTGGCTGGGGAGACCTCGGTACATCTATCCCTGTAGCCTGAGCACCCTTGAAGAACCCAAGGGTCAGGCTGGGGCTTGTGAGGGCAGGGCAGGGATGGGAAGGGGCACCGAGGAGGGGAGAGGAGGCTGGCAGTGACTGAGCTTGTGGGGTCCCCACGGAGACGGAAGGCTACAGGCTGTGCAGGTGTTCAAGGGGCATGGGTGCTGGCCTCCAGATGCTTCCAGCAGGAAGGGGGTCTAGGGGACAGAGGCCTGCTCTGCCCTCAGTGCCAAGTGGTAACGAGAGACCAGCCCACAGGCCAAGACCTCACCTCCCAGTGGGGCAGAGGGACACCCGGGCCTGGAGACGCTCTGGTTCTGTGGAGGCTGGTGGCAGAGTGGCAGCCCAGCACATGGCCGGCCTCGGCCCCACGGTGGCCCAGGACCTGCAGGGAGGCCACCATCGCCAAGTGCAGCCACAAAGGTGAGCAAGCAGCTGGGCTTCCCACATGGCGCCCTGTCCCGCGTGGGCCGGTCCCTGAATGCTTCGGGCCAGAGAGTGGGAATCCTTGCCCCGCTGATCACAGGGGTTTGGAAAGGCTTTGGACACATGGCTGGTCTCCTACCCTCTGGTGCGCGGGAACTCCCCACGCAGGAGGGCGGGAGGGGGGGTCACCGTCACCAGAAGGTCCAGGCGGCTCCCCCAGCCCCAGGGCAAAGTCCGGGGTGTTCATTTTAGGGGCTGCAGCGTCCTGCTACCTGACCCTCTGCTTCCTCCTCCCTGGAAATCTGAGGGGGTGGGAGGGGGGACCGTGGTCCCGCAGGTGGGAGGGGGGACCCTGATCAGGACAGAAGGGGCGGAGGGTGGAGGGGTTTGGAAACAGTCCTCACCACACGGGCCCCAGCACCTCTTCTCCCTCCCCCCGAAGCCCACCCTCCACTGCCCGCTTTCCGGTCCTCACCCAGCTCTCGGTCACCCCCCCGCGGCCCGTGGGCAAGACCAGTGCAGGCTGTGGACACGGCGCACCTTCCCCTTGGCCTCTCCTCACACTCCTAGGATGGTGGGTGTGGCCTGCTGTGCGTGGGCAGCCTTCCGTGTCATCCCAAAGCTCCCTCCCTGACGCGTCCGTGGGAAGGCCGCCGATGCAGGGCCAGCGAAGCTCTCTGCCCGCCTGTCCTGGCGGAGCAAGGCTGGAGCCGGGCAGGACACAGCCAAGGACAGACGCAGGAGGTCTGAGCAAGGGGGCTCCCGACAGCAGAGGCTGTGGATCCTCAGGCGGCCCCGGGGCCCGGGACCCAGCCCCTGCCCCCTCACCTCCAGGGCCTTGCGGTGGCCCGTGGCTCGTCCCCCCAGACACTCAGGATCCGCTCCCAGGTCTGAGTGCCTGCTCCATCTTGCTCTGTGTCTGGCCAGCCCGGGGGGCAGGGCTGTCCCCCTGCGACGCGGGCTCTCGCGCCCCTCCTGCCCAGGCTCCAGGCCTCATGCCATGGGTGAGGCGAGCTCCAGATCGCCCGGTGGTGGAAGGGCCCAGCTCGTGTGCTCAGCACCCAGACCCCCGGCCACATTCAGGGCAGCCTCCCTTACACTGGTCTGCGGCCCTTGGAGCCGCCCGAGTGCGCTTCGCCACCAGCGCTGGCCCTCCTCTGGGCACACGGGGTCTGTGCCCTGCTCTGGACTTGAGGACCAGGAAGGAGCAGGGTGCCCCGCCCACCTGCACACCTCTCCAGGATCACATCTGGAGACTCGCTCAGGCACAGAGCTGGCCTCGGCTCCTACGGCTGCGTCCACAGCCTCAGGCCTTATCTGGACCTCCAGGCCTCCCTCCGGAACCCTAGCGCCCCGGGGCTGCTTCCCTGCCAGACCCACGCCAAGGCCAAGGCTAATTTGGGCTTCGCTAGACAATAAGCTGTTATCTGACTGCGGGCCCAGCAGCCTGGCCCTCTGGCGCTGCTTGAGGAGGGGGATCCTCCGGGGCCGCGGGCTGGCAGTGACCACCCCCCCAACCCTGAGCTTGAACCCTGGTGAAGAGCTGCCTTCCGTCAGCATTCCGGGTCCCTCATACCCCTTGACTACCCCCTCAGTGACCCTGGAATTCTTGGAGCAGGGACATCCAAGGCTCGAGGGGGACAGTGGGCCTCTGGGCGGCATTTGGAGGGAGGAGCGTCCTGCAAAGCGGCCCTGAAAGGGGCCCTGGACTGGCCTGCTGGCTAGGGTCCTTGAGAACCCCTGGGGCCCCTGCTTCAGGCACTTCCTGCGAGGGCTCAGCAGCCCCAAGGCCGTGGGGGCGGACAGGCCTCTGAGGCCTCAGGAGTGACTCAAAGCAGAGTCCCTGATGCGCAGGCTCGGGCAGCCATCCCGGAGCCCCCCAGCAGCACTGCACCCCCCCAGGCCGGAGCCCCAGCACCAGGCTGACCACCCCCCCACCCGCTCAGCGCGCTGTCCGGGCCTGCAAGCTCTGGCAAAGACCTGGCCCCCTCCCTGCCTCTCCCCTGCTGCCCCAGCCTGGGTCGTCTCCTTGGCGGGGGTCGGTCTGCTGTCCGGCCTGTCCACTTCCTCATCTGCTGCACGCTCCTGGCCCGTCCGTGGCCTCGGGTCCCTCCTGTCCCACCAGCCCCTCCCCGAGACCCCCGATGGCCCCCGAGGAAGTGGGCCCGCTCCACTGCTGCCCCCGACCCCCGCGGGACCCCCCCTCCCACGGCCCGAGGCAGCTTCCTTCTCAGTGCAGCGGGATAAACACAGGAAACAGGATTAGTGAGGAAGGGGAAGCCGGGCGCCCTGAGAAGGCCTCTCCTGCCGGGTCGGAAATACCTGTCCCTGAGAAAGCTTGTGGCCGGACCGGGACACCCTGGCCTGGGACCGCACTCACGGGAGGGAGTGGGGCGCAGGGAGACGGGACTCTGGCGGGGCAGCGTGGAGCCCACTGCGAAGCCGGAGGGGACCGGAGCCTGGGGCGTCCACACCCCAGTCAGGTCTGAGGCTGCACAGGAGTCAGAGGAGGGCAACGGCCCTCAGGGCGGAGGGACCCCCCTCGGGGCAGGGAGCACAGGGGTGACCTGCTGGGTGGGGTTTGGGAAGGAGGGCACTTTCTCCCCGAGAGCTGTCTCCAAAGGTGGCCAAGTCCCCTTCCGGCCCTTCTGCCCTGGCCCGCTCCCCCCCGGGGACGGCACACAGGGCTGCTGGCCTCCCCGCCACGGCCAGGATCGGGGTCCTTCGCGCGGCTGGGCACGCTAGGCCGACCTCTGTCCGTGGGGCGGATGGGGGCCCTCTGCCTCCTGCGGCAGCCAGTCTTTCCTGCCCGGGGCCGCAGGCCTGGGAGCCCCCACCTGCCTCTCGCCTCCGGGGTCTGGCGCTGGTCTCCCTGCCGACCTGCCAAGAGGGTATTTGCTGAGCCCCTCACATTCTGACAATGGACAGCTGGCCTCCAGCAGCAGGGACCTTGGTGGCCCTTAGCAGGGGCAGGGGCGTCATTTAGGGGGACCCCGATTGGGTTAGGGAAGGTGGAGGCCAAGCATACCGACGGCCAAGCAGCGGGGGAGGGCAGGCTGGGTGAGGAGACGATCGGGCAGGGAGGGGGCTCCAGGGAGCCAGCAGGAGGCCCAGCCCGGGCGTGGGGGCCCAGGCCAGGGACCCCGGTGCAGCCCCAGGACTGGGGAGTCGGCGGGGTGCCGCCCAGATTTCTGGGGCTCTCAGAAGGTCCACCCCAGCCCTTCCTGCCCCGGTGTCCCTGGGGTCTGGCCCTGGTACTCGGGGCTGCATGGCCTGAGCCCAAGTGGGGTGGGGGTGCTTCTGCTCAGACTCACTTGTGATTTCCACTTGTCCTTCGGGCCGGCCCAGGGCTGAGGGGCAAATACTTATGTTGGGCCTCTGTGGGCACGCGCGGAGCGGCGGCGTGGCCCTAGGGCTGCCCAGCGGGGGAAGGGGCAGGGGCGGGGGGAGGACGGAGTGGTGTCAGGATGCCACGGCGAGGTGCCGCCTGGCGCCTGGAGCCCGAGTGTGGCGTCCGGGAAAGTCGCGTCTGGGTCTGGCTCAGAGCGAAAGCCGTCCGTACCGCCCTCAAAGCCACCTGCTCCCGCCACAGGCCCACTCCTCCCTGGCCTTTTCTCCCCGAAAAAGATTTTGAGGGATTTCTTAGAAAGAGCAATTAGAGAGCGCCGCCGCAGGCCCGCGAGGTCCAGGAGGCTCCGAGGCAGCCCAGCCCGCTTCCTCCCCGCCAGGAACGCAGGGTCCCAGGAGCCAAGGACGCAGGCGGCCAGCCTACCCAAACTCCGGCTGCCGCCCAGGAGAGGGGAGCCTTTCCTCTCCAGCTTCGAGGGCCCTGCGCGGGGGGGACCCAAAGACACCTCTGACGGTCCAGACCGTGAAGCCCGGTGCACCAGCGAGCTCAGACGGCAAGGGGCTTCGCAGCAGCCCGCACCCCATGGCCCCAGGCCCCCCGGTGCCCATGTGGCTTCGGGCCCGGACAGCTGGCCAGGAGGTGGGTCCTCCTCAGGATGGGCCCCTGTGAGCTGCTGACTAGGCAGTGGCAACCAAGGCTGCCTATCTCGGTACTTCTGCTGGTGGCAGAGGGAAGAGGAGGGCTTCCTGGAGGAGAGGCCACATGCACAGAGAGAAGCCCCCAGAGAGTTTGTGTGGGTGCACAGGTCTCCAAGCACAGCAGGGTTGGGCCTTGCAGGGCAGACTGGGGGTGAGGCTGGTAGCTTGTGGGGACTGGGTGCTGCTCCCCGAAAGCTTCCCAGGTGTAGGTTGGGGGGGCAGGAAGCATATCGTCTGCTATTCTGCACGCTCTTCCTGTCCCCTGGGACTCAGGGACCAAGTCAGGAAAGAGACAATGTCCCCCGTGTGATGCTGCAGGTCTACAGCCTGACGAGGCCTGGCCACCTGCTCGTACCCGCATCCGTGGGTGCTCAGGCCGAGTTCATGGAGCAGGGGACACTGAGCTGGCAGAGATGCCACACCTCTGGGCCCAGGACTCCCAGGGCCCGGGACCCCCCAGGGCCTCCCGCCCTGGGCTGGCAGAGCCTCGGGGACACCTCTGGTCCCCCCAACGCCAGCCCAGCATGTACGATCCCCACCGGACACACCACCTCTTAAATCACGGCCGTGGGCCTCAGGGTCAACGAGACCAAATTCACAGGCCCAAGGAAGCACTTGCAGAGCCTGGGGAAGCCGTCTGTCACTCCAAGGCTGCTGTGCTGTGGTCAGCGGCCCCCCGGTCACAGCCCCGTCACCGTCCACCCTCAGAGCTTTCTGCTGTCCCCACGTCAGGGCCCAAGAGGATCCCTCGCCCTCTGTCCAAACCCCCGAAACTTCCCCCCTCAGCTGCACGCTGAGCCCCAAGGGAGAGCCCCAAAGGCACGGTGGCCACTTGAAGGGAAACTGGCATGCCCCCCACCCCCACCCGGGGCCCACAGGGCACAGGGCATTGGGATGAGTTCCTTCTGGGACGGGACCCTGGGTCTCTGCGTGGCCCCCCTGCCTTTGGGGCATTTCCAATGCGGACGCCAGGCAGTGTGCCCTTCGTCTGGGTACCGTTGCTGACACAGAGGGCTGTTTCAGCCGCCGCCAGGCCAGACGCTCGGGCCCAGGTGCCTTTGGCAAGGCGGCCACATCCCAGCGGGGACGTGTCTGGGGACCATACATTCCTGGGCTTCTGGGGCCGAAGGGCGCTCAGGTAGCTGAGACCTTGGGCTCCAGGCAGGATGCTGGGGACAGAACCCCCCACCCGCTTCTCTGGGCCTTCTGTGCCCATTCTGGAGTGGCCAAGGTCCACCTTCTGCCCCTGCAGACTGAGGAGTGGAGACCTAGATGGATGGAGGCCAGAGCTGGTCCAGCCTGATACCTCTGGGACTCTCTCTGGGGCAGAGACCCAGGAGGAAGGACTCCTGGGGGGGGATCTGTGTTTGCCCAGCTCTGCCCCAAAGTCATCCCTGGGGCCCAACCACCCCCACCCTGCCCACGGCCTGCCCCATACGCGGCCCTGGTCTCACCCGCTGTGCCCTGTGCCCCCCCCCGCTGAAGCCTCAGGGGGCCTCCATCAACTCCTTGCACCCCACCAGCCCCTCAATGGGCTCTGCATGAGGGGAAGGGCAGAGGGTGTACTGGGGGCCGAAAGGGCCCCTGGGAGGGCTTGGAAAAGTGTGGGAGCTAAACACAAGTCTCCACCTTGTCCCAGAGAAGAGGGGGGAGGCCAGAAGCACCCTGTACACCAGCAGCACACCCCCTTCCCAGGGCAGCGCCAGGATTGAGAGCACGCGGCAGACCCCCAGCCTGCTGTCCTGGCTTCATCACGGACAAGTGTGGGCCAGGCACCCAGAGGCCCCGGCCTGGAGGCAGCGCTGACCCCCAAACCCAGGCCCTGGCACTGCGAGAAGGTCACGCTTCCTGTCCGCCGGCACCCAGCTGCTTGCCTGGATGTCCGTGTCCAAGTGGCCTGGCGTCGGCCCAGAGAGACCGCAAGCTCCCTGCGGGCAGAGCTACCGCTGGCCCCGAATCGGAGGCTCCCCGAAGCTGGCTGGGGCTCCTGCCGGCTTCTGCCGTGAGCTCAAAGGGCCCTCGAAGCCTCTTGAAGCCAACCTCCCAAGCCCACGGCCCCAGCTAAAGCTCCCTCCAGAGCTCTGGTGGGTGGGGAAGCTTCTGGAGCCCAGCTCCAAGGTGTGCAGTCAGAGAGAAAGTGCCGGACCCTGCGGCTGAGCCGAAACTTAGCTCTGCTGTGCTGGCCACCCCCACAGCGCACTCCCCCACCCCTGCAGCCCTGGGAGGGCCACTGGCCCGGGTCCTTGTCACCTAAGGTGGGGGAGAGGCAGGCTGGCTTGGCGGGGAGGGGAGGCTGGGCTGGGGCAGTTCTGCCCCGGACGTGGCCGAGTGACCCCAGCTCTGTCTTCGGGGGGCTGAAGCTAGGGCCTGGGTAACGTCCTGTGAAGCATCCGGGCTCCCTGCTGCCTGGCAAGGAGCCGCGCCGATGCCCTGTACCCTGGGGCAGGAGCGGCTTGGCTTCCTCTGCAAGCTCTGTGCCCACACTTCCTGGAAGGAGAGCAGGCCGCCCGCAAGCATGTTCTTGGACCTTTCCAGCCCCGGGAAGCTCTGCAGGGAGTGTCCCCACAGCACAGGGACCATCAGGGGACTGTGGCCTCTGGCCTTGCACACATCATTTCCCGCACGCCTGCCGCCCCCTGCCCTCTGGGGTGACGTGCTCACTGCTGCCCTCCTCGACCGGGGCACCTGCTCCTGACTGGAGCGGGGGGCAGGCCGGCGGCCCAGCTGCGCACGGTGGCCAAGCTCCCTGGGGGCCTAAGGCCGGCCTGCTTGGGCGGGCTCTGGCTCTCCAGGTGCGGAGGGCAAGCAGAGAGGGAAGACACCCTGTGCAGGGCAGAGGGAGTGCGTCCCTCGTCTGTCAGCCCTTTGGGAGGGCTGTCCTGCTCTCAGGATGGAGGCAGCCTCGGGAGCCCCACCCCTGCCCGGGCGCTGCACGGCTCCCACACCCTGGGACGGGCGGCCGCCACACTAGTGTGGTCCTGACACATGGTGGGCCCAGCCCTGCGGCTAGACTGCGGCATGGCAGCAGGAGCCCGGTGGGCAGTGTCAAGGGCAGTGTCGGAGGCCTGAAGCCTGCTGGGCACCCTCAGCCCTGTGGCAAAGAGAGGGCGCGAGCCCCTGGAGAGAGGCCACCCCCCAAACCCTCCCAGAACGCGGGCGTGGGGAGGCGGTGGTGCTGGGCACCTTGAAACCGCCAGGGCTGGCGCCCGTGAGCTCCTGAGCAGAAAGGACAGCCGGGCGGCCCGAGCTGACCTTTCCGCCCCGGCCCGCACTGCCCTTTTTGGGGTCTCAGTGCATGGCTGGTGCCAGTGGGCAGGGTGTCCACATTCCCTTCCTCTTTGGGAGGAGCAGAGGGAGGCCAACAGCCTGGAACAGCAGCTACCCCGCAGCCCTCCTGCCTGCGAGCGCGGCCGTGTGGACAGGCCTCCCCTCGGGGGCTCCTGTGCCCCCAGGGCCCTGCCTGAGCGGGAGACGCAGTGCCTTGTGGCGGGCGGGCAGCTGGGGCTGCCACTCAGACGGTGGGGACAGAGGGGACAGCCGGCGAGACGAGGACGTCCCCGGTGAGCGCGGGACTCGGGGCTGGGAAGGAGCTGCCCGGTCCAGGCTGGCACCCTGGGTCCCGCCGGGACCCACACGCACTCTGTGAGCAGCGTCCCCTTCCCCTGAGCCCCAGCCCAGGCCCCTGTGGAAACCCGAGCAGGCCGCTGGCCCTCCTTTCCACTTGTCACCTCGGCGGCTTGTGCCCTTTCTGGGGCCTTGGGCGCCTGACAGTCTCAACTGTCCCTGGTGCCCGCATTCCCTGCCTCTTTGGGAAGGAGAAGTGAGCCTGAGGCCGGAAATAGCCGTGCCCTGAGGTGGCCCTCGAGGGCACCTGTGCCATCAGGACTCAGCCGGGCTCTCAGATCCCCTTCTGCCCTCTGGCCCCACGTGCCTGCCGTCCCCCCGCCCCCGGCCCGGCCGGCGTGGACCTCGGGGAAGGGCGAGCCCCCGCCGGCTCTGTGGGCGACGTGTCTCTCGCCGAGGCCTTGGCCTCTCAAGCTCTCGTTGCTCACTTTCAACTACTTTCTGCTTCCACGTTTGCTTTCTGCTCCCGGCGGTGGGGGGTGGGGGCGCGCTCTGCCACTTGGCTCCTGGGGTAGCACTTCCTGGAACACTTGGCATTGTCTCCCCCCAGCAGTCCCCATCCCCATGCCCACCCCCACTGGGCAGCAGCTTGGGAGGCCCTGGGGGCCGACCACCGCACCTGCCCATTTGCCCAGAGACCCCCCTCCAGGAGAAACAGAAGCAGACACCCTCTCGTGGGGGAAGCAGAGACAGGTGGCTTCACTGGAGGGACTGCGCTGGGAGCTCCTCACTAGCTCTGTGGCCTCAGGCAAACCCAGCTCCTCTCTGGGCCTCAGTTTCCCCACCTGTCATCAGGGCCTCTAGAGGGCAGGTGCTGGGACTGGCCACCCCTCCTCTTCTCTCCGGCCCCTGCGCATGGGGACCTGGCTCCACGCCATCCGCTGGCCCCCCCACCCCATAGCAGGTGGCTCTCCCGGCCTGTGCGCGCACCAGCACCCACCTTTGCCCTGTTCTTTCCCACTGGCACCCTCGGGCCACCCCCCAGGGCAGGCACACAGCAGGAGCTCCACAGGGACTGGGCCCTTGCCCATGGGCACCAAGCAGACGTGCATCGAGTGCATCAGCCCTCGGCTGCAGACCTGGGCCAGGGCATGGTCTTCCTGCTGGAGCCCCAGCCCGTGCCCGCCCCCCGACAGCTGCCCCCAGGAGCAGCCGGGCCCTGGCAGCCACGTGGGGATAGGGCTCAGGGCACTGGAGTGGGAGGGAAGACGGGGCTTTGGGGGGCCCCGTGGGGTCTCTCTAGGGCCCCCATGGGTCATCTGAGCCCATCGGGTGGCAGGCGACGGAGGCTGGAGCACCTGGCTCTCTCACCGACTCCGGGCAGCAGGCAGAGGCAGGTGGGGGGCGTCTGGTGAGCCCTCGGGGTGCCAGCACAGCCACTCAGGCTGGGTTCGGGGGGAGGGTGGGCCAGCACCCCGAGCCCACGCACAGCGGGTCCAGGAGGCAGGCCCCCACTGGCATGCTGTGCACACTGGCCACGGTTGTCCGCTGGGAGGGGGTTTCTACGTCTGCCCCTGTGCAGGCGCTACGGGGCCCTAGCGCCCTTCGTGCTGCCTGCTGGAAGGCTCCGGCCCCCGAGGCGGTGGAAGGTGTGGGCGGCCCGGGGGGTAGGGGTCCGGGATGGCGGAGGGGGTGTCCGGGGCTCCTTGTCCACCTGCCCCAGCCACAGGCTCCTGCTCGAGGCTTCCAGGACGCCCCGATGGTCGGGGGCAGGTTTTGGGGAGCAGCTTCAAGGCCCGGCTTCGCAGGGAGCGCGGGGCCCAGCAGGGTGGGTGGAGGGTAGGAGGCTCCGGCTGCCTGCCCGTTGCTGGCAACCGGGCCTGGGGTCCGCGGCCCTGGGAGGGTCCCTGTCTGGGAGGCACATAAGGAAAAATGGAGCCTGGAATTTTTTCTTTGAAAAAAAAAAATTAAAAGGAAAACTTGTTTTAAACGGGGGAAGATTGATGTCTCCCTGCTTTCCTATACTTGGTCTGGGGCCAGCGAGGTGGTTTCAGAAGAAATTTCCATCTCCCTCCATTCATGTAACCAACACGCTCTGTCCACGTCTGCGAATCACACCGGGGCCTTCAGACAGCAGAGGGGGCTCCCCGCCCCCGCCCCCGCCAGGCCAGAACAGACGGGCCTCTCACCCCCCGGCCGGGGGCCTCCAGGCCCCGAGTGTTAGGAGAATCTGACTAGCGCTAACTAGGGCCCCGCAGGACCCCAGGGGGAGGATGGCAACCAGGCGGCCGGGTGGGCTCAGCCGGCCTTGACATTACCGGCCAGGCTGCCTGTCTCGGGGCCCCTCGGCACCCTGAGGTCTCGAGCCACCCACCAGCTCGGGACAGCTGAGAAGCCAGAAAGGGGGACATGGTGCTGGGGGTCCTTGTGGGGTCCCTCCTGTCCCCAGCCCAGGTCGGGAAGCCCAGCAGGCCCTCGGCCTCCACCTGGCCCCAGGCTGGCCGCTCCCCACACCTCCCCCCGCAGTGCCACCATCCCCCACGGTCCCAGCCCTGTAGCATCCCCGCTTCTTGGGAGAGGACAGGAGAAGCCAACGCATCCAAGACAAGGAGCCAAGGCCCGCCCCTTGCGTGCCCCCCCCCCCCCCCCCCCCCCCCCCCCCCCCCCCCGGCTCAGAATGGCGGCACCTGAGGACAAGGATCCTGCTCCGTCCCGCCCTGTCCCCGGGCCCCTGGGTGCTGCCTGCTGCGCTCCTTGGCCGCATCCCTTGCTTCCTTCAGAAAGCACACGAGTGCACGTGTGTATGCCCGCACGCACGCATGCTTGTGCATACACATGCACACACATTTGCACACGAACGCACAGACACACCGTGTGTGCACACGAACATTTGCACATGACACATACATAAGCACACCTGTGTGTACACACGCACATTTGCGCACGGATGCACACAGGCACACTTGTGTGCACATGTGCGTGCACATTTGCACATGGGTGCATGCACGAATGCACGCATGCACAAAGGCTGGCTCTTCTTTCCAGATGCGTGGCCCTCACAGGCAGTCAGGAAAAACGCATCTTCCAGGCTTGCCACCCCCCTGAACCCCTTCTCTCCACCGCTCTGCACACCCCTGAGGGCTCCCGGATCAGTCGAGGGGAGAGGGTGGGGGGAGCCTCAGACAGACGGCAGGGAGGGGACAGCTGTCCTCCCGGGCACACAGCAGGCCCCTCAGGGGGAGAGGACGGAACCAGGATCTGCCCTCCAAGAAGGGGCTGCGGCTGGGCGGCCTGCTCCTGGCCCCTGGGGAGGCCCCGCCGAGGGGCCCCCTCTGCGCGCCAGCCCACCCCAGGAAGGACATTCTTGGAGTCCAGGGGCCAGGACCCCTGAGCAGGCCTGCCCTGTGGCCACATGACGCAGAGGCTCAGGCACCTCCTCCTGCCTCGAGATGGCTGCCTGGACACAGGCCAGGAACATGGGGGCCGACAGGGAGGGTGGAAAACAAGGAGGGAGGGGCACACGGTGGGGGGGGACACAGGCCCAGCAGGCAGCGGGGCTCCCCCGTTACTTGTCGGGCGATGCAGGGTGCTGAGCGGGGAGGCCAAGGCCCCAGACCCTGACATGCACGTCCGCCATGCAGCCAGCAGAGGCCACGTGAGGCGACGCGGGTCTGAGCTCCGGGGTCCGGATCCCTGGAGCCCACCCCACGGCACTGCCCCGTGGAAGTTGGGCGCAGCAGAGGATGTAGGGAATGTCGACTCCTGGGGTGATTCCCTTCTGTGCTCCGGCTCATTTATTCCAGCCCATTCCTGTCCGTCTCCCGGGGGAGCGAGGCCCTTGGAGCAGGCCCCCTCGGCAAGGCTGTCCGGCGGGGAGGGGGAGGCAGAGAACAAACCCGGGGGCTCTGTGCGTGGGGAGGGAGCAGGCGACGGACAGGGAGACACTGCCCCCGGAGAACTGCGGCCCCGAGAGGCCCCACTGAGGACTTTCTCCACTTTCAAGTTCACCAGTGTAGGGGTGCCGGCCGCCCATGGCCCATGGTGCATAGGTCTCTCCCCTTCTCTGCGTTCAGTGTGGTCTGTGGGTGGCTTCAGGACCCGGTGTGGGGGCACTATTGACTGCGTGGCGAAGGGCAGACTGTGAACCGGGCATCACTCCCCCGGGGACCCGCGCCCTCACTCCCACCGCACTCCGGCGGCCCTGCCCTGTTTCCACCCAGCGGCTCAGGACCAGTGTGGACAGGCGATGTTCCTGAAACCCAGAAACTGGCGGTTCTCCCCGAGAACGTTATGAAGGGGGAAATGCTCGCTTCTGCTTAAACAAGGACAGGAGACCTGACCCTCGAGAGGCCATCTGCCCCCTCGGCTGACACAGGAGGGGCCGGAACACTCCATAAAAGTGGCTCAGGGCTCCTGGCCCCGGGGCGTCCCTGGGACCCTCCGCTCTGCAGGCGCCTGCTGGCCCATGGGATTAGGCAACTGCGCATTCCATCGGGCATTCTCTCCACAGAGGAATCTTAATAGGAAATTCACCTTAAAAGGTGATCCGTGCCTTCCTAGGGCCACCTTCAGCGAGACGGAGCAGGTCGGGGCAGGGAGAACAAGCTTTAATCCCCAGAGCTTTCCTGTGGGGCTTTGCAGAGGAGACTGCACGGCTCGTGACCCAGCCCCAGCCTCCCGCCTCCCACGCCTTCCCCCTCCCCTGCCCCTGCGCGTCCGCCCCCCTGGGGGCGCTCGGGGCCACGGCCCCTCCATGCTGGGGGCCGAGCGGGGGCCAGGGGCACAGCTGGGGCACTGGGGTCCCCTTGGGCACCCACAGGCCTGACATCCTTCCCCACAGCCGGATGTGCACGATCAGACAGGGAAACTGAGGCTCGAAGTTAGGGCACGTGCCGCGCAGAGGGGAGAGGTGAGAGATTTCCAGTCCCACTGCTGCTGTGCTCAGGAAGGGGGCCAAGGGAGGCTCAGGGAAGCCAGAGGGAGGCCTGCTCTCTCCTCTCCCCATGCCCCGCCTGGGTGCCCTGCCTGGGGCGCGTGGGGTGCAGTCCCCGCCGGTCCCTGAGAGTCATGCCGGCGAGGGTGGGCTTTGCCTGACCCTCCGTCCCTGGGTGTCTGGGCAGCCCCCTCCCCCGGCGGCTCACCGCCACGGTGCGGACGGCACTGCTGCAAATGTCATTATTACCAGGAGCCATTTATGGGGTGCGCTTCGTACACATACAGGGTTTACAACCCCTTTTATTAGTCATAAAAAGGGAAGGAGAGAAGGCTGCCACTCTGTGGGAAGGGCCATGGCGGCCTCCTCCTCCCGGCCCCTGGTCCCGCACACTCACCCGGGGGTGCTGCTCCTGGGGGTCGGGGGAAGGGTGCTGTACCTGCACGGAGGGGGCAAGGGGCTGAGGAGACCCCCACGTGCTTCAGTGTTCCGGGGCAGGCTGGGGCCCAGAGGCAGGGCTTTGTCCCCAGAAGCCCCCCGCCTCTGACCCGCCCAGGCCCCCATGTCCCCGTGCCTTTCTGCCTTCCTCTGAAGGCCCAGGGCCTGCTCTGGCCTCAGCTCAGGTCTCCAAGGCCTCCTCCCGCAGACTGGGACCTTTTCACAGCAGAGGGTGCTCCCCCCTCCCCCGACTAGGGCCCCCCGGGAAAGAGGCTGCTTCTTCCCTCAGTTGGGGCATCTCCTAGGGTGCAGGCCACCTCCTGGGGGTGAGTGTTTCCTCTCTCCTCAGACCGGGGCCTCTCTGGGGCAGGGGGCTGCCTCCCCCTCACGGGCGGTGGTGGGGGGGCCTCAGGCAAGGAGGGAGGAGCCAAGACTCCAAGGTCTGCCCAGAGGCGCCCGGTGGGCGCCCCCCCCCACCAGAGATTCCTGGAGCCGAGGCGCGGCCCCTCCAGCACCGTGGAAAGTTGGCCTAATCAATAAGGCAGCACGCTAAATAAATCACTCGAGGGGTTTAGTGCAGTGTTTTTGCAGCGGCTGTAATAATAATATTAATAACAATGCCCCTCAGAAAACTGGCAGAGGCTGGACATATGGGTGGGGTGGAGGCGGGGGCAGCGATGGCGCCCCTGCCCACCCACCAGGCCCTGAGGCCACCCAGAGCCTCCTGCGGGGCTCCGTCCCAGCCCCAGCCGCGAAGAGCCCCGGAGGTACCCAGGCCAGAGGGGTCAGGAGACAGCAGGAGAGTGTGGAATGGGGGGTGGGGGTGTGTGGGGAAGAGCAGGGACAGGAGCCAGAGAAAATCAGTGTTTGCCCAGGTATAGCCCCTCACTTCTGGGACCCATGTCCCCCTCCAGCCCCGGGCCCCAGCTGGCCCCACCCAGGGACGAGGGGGTGGGGGCGGGGCTGAGTGTGACCCTCTTTCCGAGTCATGTTGGGGGACGGAGAGGCCAGCTAGCCTTGTGGGCGCACAGACGGCTCCAGGCCCGTTGCAGGGCTGAGGTGTGGAGCCCCGACACGGGCTCTATGCCCTCTGCGGGGGGCTTGAGGACAGGACGCTCCATCTCCATCTCAGCTGGCCCCTCTTTCCTGGGTGCCCCCTCCTCTCGGCAGCTGCCCCGCCCCCGTGGCGGTCTCTGCCTCTCTCTCCTGTCTCCTCACCTGGCCTCTGTCCACCTTCACTCTCTTTCTAAGGACAAGACCCCTCTGCAGACCAATTCCCAGACCACTCATCCAACCTTGGGGTCTCACTCACCGCCTCTGTGGCCATGGCCAGAGTCAGGCCATGTTTGGGGTCCTGGGGAAGGGAGCGGGGGTCTCTCCCAGCCCCCATGAGAGGCTGGGTCCGAGCCTGGGGGTGGAGAGGGACGGCTGGATGCCAGGCAGGCAGACCGCGGCCTGCTGGGTGGGGCGCAGAGGAAACGTGCCCTGGACGGCAGGGGGGTAGGGGCGGGGGGCAGGGGTGGCGAGGGCTGTGGAGGAGCCGCTGTCCGAGCGTCCTCAGAAAGGCTGCCCCATCCTCCCAGGCCTTCGAGGGGGGAGGAGGGACCTCTGTGTCGGGCTTTGGAGCAAGGACAGAAGAGACAGGAGTCCCAGTGTCTCCCATGACTGGCCCAGACGGCCCGGAGGGTGTCCCGCGGGGGGCTCGAGGGGCAGGTAGGACCAGGTCCCTAGTCTGAGCCCTGCCTGGGGGCCGGCTCTGCTCCCTGGAGCTTCGGACGATGAGGCTGGGGGGCCGCTCCAGGCCCGAAAGTGCAGCCTGGCCCTGGCGGTCAGGGGTCTCCTGTGAGAGCTCTGTGGCTTCCTGCCCGGGGGGGCGGGGGGGCACACGAGGCACCTGCCACGTTGCCCATCAGGAGGGCAGAGGAAGAGTGGATAGGTAGGGGGCTCGTGAGGCCACTGGGGGACCAGGTGCAGGCAGGAGGGCCGGGGGGGCAGGGGGGAGGGAGGCCAGCAAGCCTCAGGCCTACGGAGCCAGATGGTCCCTGGCTTGCCTTTATTTGTGAGGCCGATTTCTGGGGTCCCAGGGGGTCCCCAAAGGGCGACTGCTGAGGACCCACTCCTGGGGGAGGGGTGTCTGCCCGGAACGCTGCTTTGGGAGAGGGTGACACGGTTGTTGGGGCTGTGGGTCAAGACATCAAAGCCTCTCCTGAGTTCAAAGATATCCGAGAGTAAGGTCGTGGGCCCGTTGTCCTTCGTTTAACCTCAGCCCCCAAAAGGGAAAAGGGGGGTGAAGGAGGGAAATAAGTCCCCCCACCCTCTGTCTTCTGAGTGGGGGGAGGGAGAGGGTCCCCGCGGGGCCTCCCTACGTGGGCCTTCGCGCCAACCCCGCCCCCTCCCTCTTTTGCAACAGCGACAGAAGGACAGAAGACGCGCAGCACCCCTGCCCGCCCCACCCCCAAATAAACAGCGGGAGTGGGTCCACATGAAAAATAAATTCCTTGTTTTATGATGAGAGGGAGGGAGGTCGGGGGTGGGCAGGGAGGGGGCGGGGGAGGGGGAACAGAGAGGGTATGTTATCATTTTCTCCTCTCAAGGTTTCAGGGCCCCCGCCCGGGCAAGGCCGCCCCTCAGCCCCAGCACGGATGCCCACCCCTGGGCCTGGGGCCCAGCCAGGCAGGAAGGAGGGGGAGGGGAGGAGGGGCAAGGGGTGAATGTGAACTGGCTGCGGGCCCAACTAGCAGTCAAAGGCTAGAGCGGCGGAAGTCCACAAGGAGAACTGGGGCTGGGGGGTGGGCGGCCAAGGTCCCAGCCGTCCTGTGGGGAGGGGGCCGCCCCGTTCCGGAGGGCCGGAGCCGGAGAGCAGGGGGAGGTGAGGGGCCTCCAGGCTGGAGCAGGGCAGGCAGCCCCAGGCCCTGAAGCGGGGACCCCCAAAGGGAGCCGGGGCTGGGGGGTGACCAGGCTGGCAAGGGCCTCCAGGCCCGGAGACCTTCCTTTCTCGGTGCAGGGGCCACGGGGCTGGGAGGCGGGCGGGCAGCTCAGGTGGAGCTGCTGCTGCCCGCACACCCTCACACCGTGCACGTCTCCAGCCCTCAGGAGCCCGGCAGGACCTGAGCCCCCACACCAGATGCCCCACGGGGGGTCCACACCACAAGGGGGTCCACACCAGAGCCTTCCCCGGCAGCCGGCAGCCCTAGGCTCCGTGGGCACCCAGAGCCACCGCCGCTGGCGTTGGTCCGGCCCGAGCTGGGGACTGGCCAGCCCACCCACGAGGGCCGCCAGGGGTGGCCAGGGGCCCCCTGCATCCAGGGAGGCTTCCCAGACAGCGCTGGGCCTCACATCCCCGCAAAACTCCGGCCGAGCAGCTTGCACCGAAGGCCGGGCTCCCTGGGGCGCAAGCAGGCCGTGCCACTCAAGGCCCCAGGCCCTTCCTCCGGCCCCGCCGCCCCAGGCTGAGAAGATGTGTCCGCAGCGAGTGCTCCGAGAGGGGTGGGCGCTGCCACCTGCGTGCACAGGGAGGCAGCCTGGCTTTGAGCCCGGAACAGAGCCGGGCCTCCTCCAGCACAGCCCGCCGCGCCCGGGGCAGAGGTGGGCAGGCTGAGAAGCCCCCATGGGAGCCCAGACTGTGTGGGTGTCCTGGGGAGGGGCCTCCGTTCCCATCCCTTCAGAGGGCACTGCGCCCCGTGCGGGGGTTCCCGTGCCTTGAGGACATAAGGAGGGCGCCCCCAGGGCCTGTGCACCCCGAGAAGGATGCGCCCTCTGTCACACCCTGAAACAGGCATGGGGTGAGAAGGTGCAAGGATGGACGGAGGGGGGGCCTGCACCCCCGGGTGCCGCCGGACGGTGAGGGCGCCCTGCACATCCATCGGCTCGTCAGCGCAGGGTGAGGACCCCAAGCCCGCTGGGCTGCCCCTCTGCTGGAAGGGGAGAGAAAGGCACAGACAGGGCAGAGCACAGGCGTGGGCAGTGGGGCCCCTGGCGGGAGACCCCAGGCCCGCTTGGCCAGCGGACGGCCTTCAGGACCTCCCAGGGATTCAGTCAGCCCTGCCGGGAGTGCGACCTTGAAACCTGAGGCTCTTCCGGAGAGCAAGCTTATTCCAGAAAACAACTCCCCGCTCTTGGCCTGGCCACCATGGTGCCCTTGGAGGACGGGAGGCTGGGGCCCCAGGGCGGCAAGCCGTGTCCGTGGGAGGGACGGAGGAGATGCCCCCCACCCCCGTCGTAGCCTAGCCGCAGGCCAGAGGGGACTGCGGGGGCAAGAGGCCCCAGCTCTTCGCACTGACCCCTCCCCGCAGCAAGGTTGATGGAGCGCCTGCCGCTGCAGGGCCCACAGAGGTGCCCCGTGGGGGCTTCGGGGCGAGGGCAGCCTGGCTTCCCTCCGACAGAGCCACGGGGAAGGACTGGGGGGCGGGTCTGGGGCCTGGGCGGGGGCGCTGGTGCGAGAGGCTTGGGGAGGGAGGCCCACGGTGCCTCACGAGGAGGCTCGAGGCGGCGGAGCCAAAGCTGAGAACCCCCATCCCACCGGTCGTGCACAGACCGCGGTCTCTGTGTGCAGGGGCGTGGGGGCCAGGGCTCCAGACCCCATCGGCTCCGCCTCTTCTGCCCGGGCACCGGGGCTCCGGGCCGTGTCTGGGAAGGGGCCTCATGTGGAACCCTGTGGCCAACTCCCTGGGTGCTTATGTGGGAACTGAGGTCGGAGGGGTGACGGGGGCAGTGGCCAGACCCCAGGAACGGCAGGGAGGGCTCAGCAGACGCATCCGGGGGAGGACGCGCTGTCCCCGCCGCGAGGCAGTGAGGCTGATGCCCATGCCCCAGCAGTCAGGTCCCCGGGAGGCCCGAGAGCAGGACACGTTCTCGCTCGGGCATCCCAAAGACGGTGCCCATCCAGGCCCAGCAAGGCCACAGGACAGGGCAATGGCGACGTGGCCCCGGGCGCTGGCTTCCCAGAGCAGGGCCAGCGTGCCACCTGGCCATCTGCACATGGGGGTCCTGCAAAGGGGGCCTTTTCCACTTGCTGAGGAGGGAGGGGGTAACATGCCAGGAAAACTGAGCAAGTGGGTCAAGAGGTGGTAGGGAAACTGAGGCAGGGAAGCCATGTTGCTGTGCTAGTCAGCTCAGGCTCCATAATAAATGACCACAGACTGGGCAGCTTACACCAGAAATTTATCCTCTCTCAACCCTGGGGGCCAGAGCCCGAGGTCCAGGCGGGGGCAGGGCCAGGCCCCCCCCCACCCCCCGAGGCCTCTCTCCTGCGTGTGGACGGCTGTCCTCGCCCTGTGTCCTCACGGGGCTGTCCCTCTGTGCGTGTCTGTGTCCTGATCCCTCTTCTTACAAGGACCCAGGTCACACGGGATCAGGGCCCCCCACCCCAGCGACCACATTTTACCTCAATCACTCCTGCCAGATATGGGCATGTCCTGGGGTGCCGGAGGTCAGGCCTCCAGCCTGGGAACCTGGGGGACACCATTCAGGCCATGAACAGTCACTGTTCCGAGGAGAGTCACAATAACAGCCGGTGAGGCTGCTGCCAGGAAGGGGCGGGGGCAGGACACGTTTGCTTGGAGAAGTGGGGAGCTCGGAGGTACCACGGAGAGAGGGGGAGAGCCATCTGCCTCGGGGCCGGGGCAAGGGCGGCTTCCCAACCCAGGTCACCTGCCACACTGGCCCAGGTGTTCAGGCCACAGCAGGGGTGTAGGGGTGAGGGCTCCGTCCCACCCAGGGGCTCACATGGAGGCCATCGCCCCAGAGTGAGGCCCCGGGACAGGGGTGGAGGGCCCTGAGGCCTGGTGGGGGGTGGCAGGGAGCACTTCCTCAGACAGGGTGACGGATGAGGGGGAGCACGTGGCTGGAAGTGCCGTGTGGGAAGCAGCTCAGCCAGAGCCGGATGTGCAAGAGCCAGGGAAGACGCCGCACGTGCAGAGATGGGGCCCCCGCCCTGTGGCCTCCCACCCCCGCTGGACCCCCAACTCACAATCACACAAGGGGGGCCCGCCCAGGGTCGGGGCAGGACGGAGCCCATGCCCAAGCCCAGGGTCCCCACAGCGGTCCCCATGCGTGGCCGTCTCTCTGCCTCCCCTAATGGTCCCCGTGTGAGCTCGGACAAGGGAAATGAGTGAAGGCAGAAGTTCTCTCCAAAATAGCTCATCAACAAAGCCCAGATGGAAAATTCCGCCTCCATGGAGCGCCTTGGAATTGGAAATTATTTCTTTCTGGAAATATGCAGTGTGAGGGGTGAGATAAAGGACAGACCCTGGATGTTCCCTAAGACAGAGGCCGTTGAGCCCACACGCCACCGGCCCCCTCCTCCTCGGCACCCTCACCTACATACCTTCCTCCCCGCCCTCGGCTGCCCTAACTCGGGGGTCCGAGCCCCACCAAGGTCTCAGGTGGTCTCATGCCGCCCCAGACCAACAGAGGCGCAGGGACCAGAGACCTCCAACAGCTGCCTTCCAGAGTGCCCCACGCACACGCCCCTGCTGCCCCTGCTCGGCGGCCGTGCGGGGTGGGGGCTCCGCTCCGGGCGTCTGCGGGGCCCGGGTTCCTGCCGTCTTGTGGCTCTGAGCTCCTGAACATGCCCAGTAGTGCCCACCCTGCGGCCGGGTCCTGCGGAAACTCACAGGGGTCAGACCGGAAGCGACACAGTTTCCCCTGCTCACGTTTCCTGGTCCCCCTCCATCCCATGACCGAATCCACCCTGCCCGGGGGCTGGAAGACGTGTCCCCAGGACTGGCGCTCGCCGGCCCCGTCGGGAGCACCTCCCTTCCACCTGCAAGCCCTGGTCCCTCTGCTCCCCCACCAGCCCCTCGCCCGTGCCCTCCAGGTGGCTGCCTGGCCTGTGGACGGGAACTTGGGAACGCACTTGCCCCACGGCAGTGGGGGCCCCGCAACCTTCGAGCTCCAGACGGGGAACCCTCCATCCTTGAGTCCGGGTGACAGAAGAGGCTCAAGGGCGAACCGCTGGGTGCCAAGGGCAGCCCAGCCCCAGGACCTGGGGGAGGGAAGGGGCCCTGTGCATGGTAGGCACTGGGCAGAGAGGGACCTCGTTTGGGTAAAGGCCAGAGCAGGCAGGCCTGGCACTGAGTTCGGGAAGGGAGCGAGGACGAGGGCCCGTCTCGTAGGTCAGCCTCAGGGGGCCGGGAAGGGGCAGGGGGTGGGGAGGGACAGAAGTGACCTCAGCCACGATGACCATGGACCGTCCCTGGCCTTTCCAACTCTCAACCCCCGACACGCAGCCTCAGCTTTCAGGAATGTCCTGTCCATGGCGGGAGCTGCCAAGGAAGATGGACAAGGGCCCAGGAGTGGGGGCCCAGGCAGGTGGCCGGCTGCTCTGACACTTTCCTGGCTGAGGTCTGCATCCCCCATGGACGTGGCTGTGAGGCTTTGGTGGGCTTGCATCTGGGGGTGCGGGAGAGTATCCAGGCCCCTGGCCCGTGTGCTCAGGCTCCCACTTGGGGGGCCGCGCTGAGGTGCCTGGAATATTTGTTTTCTAAGGGATTAGCTTCCAGATGACTCGAAGAGGCCAGGAGCCATCACCGTGGCTGCAGCAGGAGGGCCCCTCTTCCCTCTTGGACGCTGACCCAGGCAAACGTCATCTGTTCCCTGAAAACCTCGGGCCACGTCCCTTTCTTCCCCCTGCGCGTCAGCCCATCCATCCATCGATCCGTCCATCCACCACTCATTCATTCACTCGCCTATCACTCGCTCGACAAGCGCCTCTGTCATGACGGGACCCATGGCCAAGGGCCATGTGGTCATCGCCCTCTGGTCATCGAGGCCAACAGCAAGGCGGCCACCTTCCAGGGACTCTGTGTCCTCGGCCCTGGCATTCAGGGCTCTCTCAGGTCCTTCAACCTCTCTCACATCCCCTCCTGCATCAGGTACCTGTCCCCATGGAAGTGTCAGCCCCAGACTGAGGCGGGGCCGTTCCCCCCATCTGCCCTCTCTTCCCATTGCCCCCTTAGGGGTCCGGTGGGGAGGGAGGGGTCCTAGCTGCTTCTCCTGCCTCTGTGGAAAGGCTGTGCGGCGGGTTCTCTCTCCTTCTTTGGTGTGGCCCCCTGGACGCTATCGTCCCTCACTGAGATCCAAGATGGCGGTGGTCCCTGTGGGTGCTGCTCGCACCCGGCAGGTTTGGGGGGAGGCCGCGAGAAGGGCTTGTGTTGGGCCGAGTCTGGATGTGGGTGAGCCGTCAGGGGCCCAGGGATCCCCAAATCCCCCACTTGCAGGCAGGAATGGTGACTGTGGGGCACCCCGACAGGCCCCCCACAAAGCAACAGCACCGGGTCCCCGAGCAAGGGTCCAGGGCTCGAGGCAGATTTTGGCCGTCCTCGGCCCAGGAGCAACGGTTGAACCACAGGCCCTGGACGCTCACTTTGCATGGGGCGAGGGGGGTGGGGGTGCCAGAACGGGTGGACTGTGGGACTCAGGCTGCAGGAAAGGCCAGCAGAAGGGCCCAGGCGTCAGGAGCGAGGGGCAGTCGGGGGTCGGTGCAGCCTGGGCAGAGGGGCCACGGGGTAGAGACCGGACGAGGTGGACATGGAGCATGTCCTTGGAAGGGCTGACAGCAAGGAGGGACCTCAGCAGACTTCCAGGGCCTCAGACACCCCCTCTCCCGCAAGCCCAGCACCCGGGTCCAGGGCCACAGGTGGGCAGAGGCCCCGTGTCAGCTGGCCCCCCAGGGAGCCCCGCTGGGCTGGCCACACGGGCCCTGCTCCTTGGGAGCTCTGAACCCGCAGGTGGAGGGCAGTGAGCGCCGATACGTGGAGCTCGGGCCCCACGAGCTGCCCCATGGCCACCAGGGGCCCCATCTCCCGCCGGCTGCCCGGCGCCCGGCCCAGCACCACGACTGCCAGTGGTGGAGGGTTCCTGCTTCCATACTCGAGGCCGCGGTTTCCAGTAGGGTCCGCGGCTCTGAAGAGCAAAGCCCGAAGATGAGACTGAGAAGCCTCCTGGGAACAGAGCTGGTGGGCGGCCTGGCTCGGAGGCCCAGCGTGGCCTGACTGCAGCCGGGGATGGTGCCCGCGCGCCAGGGAGCCGGCCTCGCAGCCACTGCCAACTCCCCATCCCGGCTCAGCTTCTGCTCTGTGGTCGGAGGGGGTGAACAGCTTTGTCAGGGTCCCAGCATCCCCGTAAGGAACCAGAGAGATGTCCCCTGAAGCTCAGGGGACTGTCCCTCGCCCGCGTCCACTGGGCATCAGGCAGCACCCCGGTGAGCAGGTCTGCTTAGTGCCTGCCTGACTGCTGTGCCCTGGAGGAATCCAGGAGCACCTTCTGGAGGAAGAAGTTGCCTTGGAGAAGCAGACAGAGGGCGGCGCTCGCTGCCGGGCCGCTCTCCCCAGCAGGCAGGGCCACTTTCCTCACTGTGGCCGCGGGCCTCTGGGGAGGCTTCCTGACATTCTGTCCGCCAGGTCTCAGGGCCGCAAGCTGGCTCACGTGCCTGGTCACAGCCCCCCCAGATTGGAGGGCAGGGCTGGCGAGGGCGCATAGACCCGGGGGCCACGCACGGGTGGGGGCTGGTGGTCGGTCCGCACACTGCAGAAGACGGGTGCAACAGAGTCACGTGGAAAACCGCCGGGCCAGGGACACCCAAGGCAGCCTGTCCACGCCGCCGCCTCGTGGGACCCAGTGTGCTGTCTTATCTGTTTTGTAACCATGAGACGCAGTAAGGATCCGTTCAGAAAACAGAACCACCCAACAGACAAACAAGAGGGTTCTGAGGGATCAGACCCTGTGCAGTGACGGGGCTCTCGCGGCCGCCTCCGCTCTGGGCCGGGGCCAGTGGGGCAGGCCTCAGGGAAGCGGACAAACAGGAAGTGAGGGAAGCAAGGGACACCAGGGCGCCACCAAGATGCACGGGGCCACGTGGACAATCTGGAGCCTTCCCTGTCTTCTGCCATATTGAATGGGTTAGAGCCCAACCGTGCTCACGTCCACCCAGAACTTATGAATGTGGCTGGTTTTGGAAACGCTGGAGGAGGGTGGCCCTGGGCCAATGACTGTGTCCTTACAGGGGACACAGAAGGGTCCTTCCTGCCTCTTCCAGCTCTGGGGGGGGGGTCCTGGCACCCCTGGGCTCATAGCCGTGTCCCTCCAGCCCCTGTCTCTGTGGTCACGTGGCCTTGGCCTCTCTCTTGTATGGACGCCAGTCATAGGGTCCAGGTCCACCTGAGTAACCCATGACCTTGTCTCGAGATCCTTAACTTACTGCTGTGAGGCCCTTTATCCCAAGGCCACACTCAGCTCCGGGGGATTAGGACGTGGACAGGTCTTCTGGGGGCCACCATCAGCTCACTACAGACGCTACCTGGGGGTGGGGGTGTAAGCCCAGAGCCGCTCACGGCTGCCCTGCTACGGCCGCAGGAGAGACAGGCTTCTGTAAACAAGGGCGAGTGAGCATCGGGGCACGGGGCTGCCGAGGGGCGTCTAGGGGACACGAGGCTGCGGTCCAGACTGTTCGCGAAGCCAGTTTGAGCTGGATGGATCTCTGGGCTGGTCACAGCGGGAGGAAGGGAAGGACCCAGGGCCGCCTGGCTGGAGAGGGTCCCGGGGCGAGCAGACCACCTTGTCCGGACGACAGGCGTCCGTCAGCTGAGCCTAGTTTAGCTGGGAGTGCCGTCCTTCTGAAAGTCGGCACGGGGGCCTTTCTCTGTCCCCGTAGCGCCAGCCGCCAGGAGGGCCAGCCTCGGTCCAGCAAGGGGACCGGATTCCAGCTGTCTCCTCCCCAGCCCGGCCCGCCCTCCAGGCCTCAGGACGCCGCACCAGGCGGCTCCTTCCGGCCGGGGCAGCCCTCTCTGGACGCGTCGTCCTTGGCCCCTCCGGGCCGCTGCCCCCTGGTCCTGACCCTCTTGTCCCGCAGCCAGGTCCCAGCCAGCGGTGGGCGTCCCCGGGGCCTGGCCTGGAGCAGCCCCAAGCTCAGCGGACTTGCGGCCCCTGCTGTGGGAAGCCCCGAGGGGGCCCACGGACAGTGGCCAGCAGCACAGGCCTCGCGGCTCCGCACCTCTACGCAGGGTTGCCATCTTGTCACGGGCTGAATCGTGTCCCCCCACAAATTGCTACATTGGAGTCCTGACCCCCAGGACCTACAAACGGGACCTTATTTGGAGACAGGGTCGTGGGAGATCTCTGATGAGGCCCTGGTGGAGGAGCGAGGGCCCTCATCCGGCGTGACCATGTCCTCACAGAAGGGCAGCCACACGGACGGAACACCTGGACACACAGGAAGAACGTCATGTGAAGATGGGGCAGAGGCAGAGGGGTGTGTGGCAGGCTGAGGAAGGCGCGGACTGTCACCGCCGCCGCCAGCTGCTGGGACAGAGGCGAGGGACCGATGCCCCGTCAGAGCCTCCAGCAGGAAGTAGTCCGGGTGGCCCTGATAACTAGCGTCCAGAACCGCGAGGGAACCTCCCAGCCTGTGGGGTCGCTCCGGCAGCCCTAGGGCAGCAGCGCGGGCCTGGGGAGGGATGCAAGCTCCCGCCAGGGGCGAGAGGAAGCAGAGTGAGCCCCTCTGGACAGGGGACCTGCTGTCACACACAGCGCCTGTGCTCATGTCCCCTGGGTCAGAACTCGGGCTCAGGGCCTCACCTAGCTGCAAGGGAGGCTGACAAATGTAGCAATATAATAACAGCATCTAGAAGCGTCTGGGGGGACAGTTGGCACTCTGGCATAGAGGCTGGGGTCCATCCAAACACCTGCCCCTCATCCCCGCTGTAAGTCACTCAGCACCGATGCCCTAGGAACGCAGGAAGGCTGCGGCTCTAGGGGCGCCTCCCTCCCCCACCCCGGGGAAGGCAGAGGACGATTCAAGAGCTCTGGGCACCGGGTTCTGAGCATCAAACAAGAAAGTTTGGGTTTCCCTGAAGAAAGCTCTGGTGTTTCTGCGTGAAGTGTGTGTGCTCCAGGAGGCACGCAGGAAGGAGGCAGGTGGGGGGTGCAGCCCGGATGCAGGGGAGCGACCACGGCGTCACTAGGGGCACCAGAGAGCATGACGGTGTGTCTGGGTGGCAGCGGAGACCGAGGAGGCCTCAGAAAGGTCCTCCAACGTTGTGCCGGACACAGGTGGCCCTGCACACGCGTGGACAGCGGGGCGTGGGTGGCGCGTGCCCTGACGACGGCCTTCGGTGAGCTGGAGAGGGTGGGGTCAGGCACAACCCGGGAGAAGGCGCAGCGGCTGGGGCCCCGAGGGCCAGGCGCGTAAGAGTGTGTGCCCTTAGCTGCGGGCCCTGCTTTGCACCACTGCGTTGTCTCCTCCCGCCTGCCCCCTGCGGCACTTGGGCGTGGCTTCCTCGTGGGTCTGCTGGGCGGGACAAGCACAGACTGGCACCTCTTGGCCACACACGGGCCGCTCAGGTGCTGAGGAGGATGGGGGGGGGTCTCCCAAGGGAAATCCGGGGTCTCAGTGGGATGGGACTGGAGGAGGCACCCTCCGCAGTGAGGGAGGCCCGCGGGGCCGGCGGCCGAGCCCAGCGAGGGGGGCGGGGCATATTTATGGAAACATATGTACGTTACCTGGGAGGTTAGGACCTTGAGAGGGGTTAGCACCCAGGGTGGAGGCTGGTACCCAGTGGGAGGTTTAAACCCAGGTGGGAGGTCAGTACCCAGGTGGGAGGGAGGGTCCTAGGGCCGGGCTCTCACGAGTCCTGCTGATGGATGTGGCCCTGGGGCTGGCAGGATGGACGGGAGGCGGGGAGACGGCCCAGGTCCTAGAGGTAGGAGTGCTGCCTCGCTACGAGCGGATTTGGGAGGTGAAGGAGAGTGTCAGGGAGATATTTTTAAAAATGTTTTCTTTAAATTAACTTTTTTATTTAAATTAAATACTTATTAAATTAAACATTAAATAAACTATTTTTAATAATTATTTTTTAAAGTAATCTCTACACCCAATGTGGGGCTCGAACTCACAACCCCAAGATCAAGAGGCACATGTTCCCTGAGGAGACGCTTTTCTAAGAAAGGAACACTGAGGAAACGGAAGGAAGCAGGTGGGCGGAAGTGGCTGCTGCCCTGGGGCCCCGGAGCCACAGGGACAGGCAGTGCTGCCGGCCGACTTGCCTGGGGTCAGTCGGTTAGTCCTTCAGAGAGCGTCCGAGGGTTCCCTGGGCTGGAAGTCGGGGGACACGAGTGCTGGGAGCGGCCGGGTTTGGGCAGACGAGCCCGATCGAGGCGGTGCCCCTGCCCCCCTGGGGTCCCGCACCCTCCACGGCCCCACAGCCTTGAACGTCCCACGGCACGTGACGCAGAGCGTGGCCCCATCCCGAGGCCGCCATTCCTCTCCACTCACACTGTGCCCTGCCGGCTTCTCCTTGACGACACAGCTTCCGCCTCCCCTCCAGACTCAGGTGACGTTCCTTCAGCTCTCACCTTCGACTTAGCCCAGCCCGAGCAGGGCTTTCTACGCGTTTCCTTCCAGGCAGAGTGGCACTTCTCTGACCCTTCTGTGGTCCAGGGTCTCCTGTGGGATCACGGCCGTATTTCCTACTGAGCCTAAATGGAACCCTAGGCCCCTCACCCAGAGCCCCAGCGAGCCATTCCCAGCGCATCGGAGAAGTCTGCAGCCTGAGCCACATTGCCGCCCCTGTGCCTGCCAAGCTCAGCTTCAAAGATCCCCACTGTGCGCCCTGCCGCCACCCCCTCCACCCAACACCCCATCCAACCGCTCGCTCACAACCCACCCCTAAGGCTGTAGGGGAGACCCCATTGTCACCAGCAAGCACTTCCCGCATGAGCCTGGAAGGCGACCTTGTTTTGTGCAGGGGGATCCCCAGGGCTCTCCGTCTTGCTCCCAAGGAGGCAGTGGGGAAGTAGACAGAGGCAGCCACGAGGTACCGGTCAAGCCTAGTTGGGCGGAGAGTCCACAGTGCAGGGGGCGAGGGTGGTTGGCAAGGGGGCCGAAGGTGGGACATGAAGTTCTTTCCGCAGCAACCACCCCCTGTCTCCCCCCGCCCCAGCCACATCTGCGGACTCTGGGCACCTGAGAGGAGGCTCCAGACTGTCCAGGGGCTGCTCCATGCATGGGTCACAGCCAGCCGCTGTCACTCTGGCCAGCAGGTATCAGACGGGCCCCAGGGGTCCCCAAAGCTCAGCCCGCAGAGCCAAATCCTGGCGGTCCCTCCACAGGGGCATCCTCTCTGGCTGGTGAGACCGGAAGCCTTTTTCAGGAACTCCGCTCCCAACATTCTATTAATTTGCAAATTCACCATTGGGAGGCAAACAGCCTGCGGCCATCGGCAAACTCCTCCCAGGGAAACCAGGGAACAAAAGAGGTGCCTACGGACACCAAGAAAGTGCAGTCGGTACCGGAAGGGCCTCCGGACCCTGGCACCGGGGCGGGCAAGCGGCGAGAGAAGCGGTCATGATGGCAGCACCCTAGGTCTGTCCAAGAGCCTGTGTGCTGCTGGGACCAGGTTCAGAAGACACCTGGGCCAAAGGGAAGGTGACAGCAAATGCTCTCGGCAGCACAGGGTGGTCCCCTGCTCCGGGTGGGACATGGCTGGGAGCCCAGAAGCCAGGAGTCCAGGGGACAGGAGACAAGACCCCAAGGCTACCACCTCTCTTCGTGCCTCCAGACACACAGAGGCTCCGGGGCTGCCATGCTGAGTGCAGGATTCCTGGGTCTTCCTCCCTGTAGCCGCATCGCATCCCCTGATGGGAGGTGAATGGGTTATGGGTGACAGAAGCGGCCGCGAGGTGGCAGTACTGACTCACACTTCACCGCCTGAGGCGACCGAGGCTGGGGTCCGCCCGCCCGCGCTACGTCCCGGGTCCGCAGTGGTCCACGGGGGTCATCAAGGAGATGGGCACATTCCTGAGCCAGCCCCCTCCTCGCCACATCATCTGAGTCGCCCGAGGCTGAAAAGAAACTGGGGTGACAAGAAAGGATACTTGGGGGCAGTGAGGGATCCCCATGCCTGGGATGCTGCGGTGTCGGCTTCAGAGGGTGACCCTTCCCACTGGTGCCCCTGACAACACAGGGCCCTGAGAGCCGCCCTGCAAGGCACAGGTGGATTTCAGGGGTCCCCCCCACCGCGCATCAGTGCCAACCCTGAAGCTGACTGCGTGCCCTGAATGGTGCCGAGTCCGCCTGTGGGTGTTGGAGTCAGCGGTGACCGCGAGGTGGCGGCACCGGCCCACAAATTACGGCGGTCATGGCAGTGCCTGGGGTCCACCTGCGCTATGTCCCGGGTCCGCGCAAGCTGGATTCCGCAGCGGTCCATGAGGGTCACCAGGGACACGGGGTGCTTATCTGGGCCACCCCAGGTCAAGCCACGCCCGCCACGGGTCCCCTCGAAGCCATCAGTGCCATGAAGTTGGATTCATGTCACATCTCTTCAGGCACGATGATGGCAGCACCAACCGCCAAACTTGGGATTTGGCGCACCCGACCCAACACACCGACACCACCAAGGACAGTCCCCAACCCCCTGGCTTTTTAACTGAGCTGGCTTCCAAGGGAACTTGCCGAGTCCCTCAGACCCCAGGCAACTAGGTATTAACATCTCCATTCAATTCGAGCGTTCAGATGCTAATGATCTGGGCGAGCGGCTGCCTCCCTCCCGCTGAGGGAGGCTCGCGGAAGGTCCTGCTTCGGGAGGTCCTACCCGTCGCCCGAGCACTGCCACCAAAGTGGGGTGCAGCAGACACCCCAGTGTCCCGGAGGGGGTCATTAAAAGGTGGGGATCCTGGCACAGCAAGCATGCTCTGGGGCCAGGGTGCAGGTCCCCACAAATGTACCCTGGGATCACGGCGGGTGCGTGGAGGCGCGTGTCCTGACTGCAGCGCACTTGGTCTGCCCTAGAGCCCACGTGCTGCTGAGAGTGGAATCCGAAGCGTACTCCAGGACCCTGGTCCGGTATCAGCAGAGAGGGGTACTTGGGAATCAAAGGGTCCCTGCCCCGGGGTGACAAGGACATGACGGGAAGCCCAAACTCTAGCGGGAAATATACCAATCTAGAACCAAGGAGGCACGGGACCCTGGGGCCCGAACGCAGGAGGATTTGGGGGTCCCTCCTTACACTGGGTGCCGACCTCCAGGCTGGTTGTACCGTCTGGGTGGTGCCGAGCCCTTGGGGGCATGGAAACGGCAGTGGCCGCGAGGTGGCGGCACAGACTCACACATCACCGCCCGCGGCGAGGCTGGGGTCCGCCCGCGCAACGCCCCGGGTCCGCTCCGACCCGGTGCCGCAGTGGTCCACGGGGGTCATCGGGAAGACAGGGTGCTCAGCCAAGCCACTCCACCTGTCACCCCTGCCCGCGTGGTTGTAGCTGGGGAGACCGGAGAGAATACTTGGGGGCAGTAAAGGCTCGCCACACCGGGGATGGTGCGGAGTCAGTCTCAGAGGGGGACCCTTCCCAGGGTACCGCCAGCGGCACGGGGTCCTGGGGGCTGGCTGCCTTGCCGAGTGCAAAAGGATTTCGGGGCCCTCTTGCTTTGCCTTGAGCCAAGCCCGGTAGTCCCTGACTACCCCTGCACGCCCCTGAACCCCAGAACGGCGCCAGGTCAGCTGTGGGTGTGGATACCGCAATGGCCGCAAGGTGGCGAGGCAGACATATCTCCAGCCGGAGGCAGCCGAGGCTGGGGTCTGCTTGTGGTGAAGTGTGAGGGTCTGACCCATCCTAACTTGGGAGTCCGTCTGTGGCAAAGTTTGGCTTTTTCCCACAGAAAATCTGGGGGTTCACTCATGACAAAGCCTGGGGTGTCAGGTTTGGAGGCGAGCACCCAGCACGTTATGGTGGATCTGCCTGAGGACTCCTCTGAAGTGTGTTGACTCGGGCTTTTTTGCCATTGTGTGCTCCATCCCCGGCACCAATGCAGTAGATGTGGCGGGCGGACCAGATGCACCGCAGGGCCCCGAGAAGCCCCAGTAAGGCCAGAGTGGTCACCCCAGGGACAGGTGGCCAGGGTGGTTGAGGGACCTTAAAGCTCTCAGGTCTTCGTTCAGATCCTGAATCTGCCTGCAGTGCCCCAGGCAGGCGGGTGCGCTGGGCGCCTGGGCAGGACTGGAGGCTGTCTTGTCACCAGGGCGCGCCTGTGAGCCGCGGAACCTGGCGGTGTGCCACGCCCGGGAGACGGGAACGCAGGGCACCCCAACCGCAAAGGGAAGCCTGCCTTTCAGGAGCCGCTATCCCCGCACATCAGTGTCAACCAGATGGTTGTGGAGCTGGGGTTCAGCCACTCACCCTGGCCCCTGAGATCGCCAGGTGATTAAGCTCTCGTTCCCCCACCCCCCCCACCCCTCATGTGACTGCTCCCTGTGGACTCCCAGGACCCCAAGGAGAGCGTGGGGTCTCAGCCATGGTGGCCGCCAAGGGTGTCACTGAGTCCTGCCCCAGTCCCCGGAACCAGCGGCCGAGCTCCCGTCGGGGGCAGAGTGCGAGCCCAGCGGTGGCGGGCGGGGGCAGGGTGCGTGGTCTGCCCCTGGGGCCCCGAGTGCTCCAACCCGAGGGGAGAGGTCCTTGGGGGACAATGCCAGGCCCTGTCTACAATGCCAACAGAGGGGTGCGGAGAAGACCCTCTTTGGAGAATTCCTGGACGGGTGAGGAACGTGTGCTGGACCGGTCTGGGGCGGAGGCGGGCCTTGCGGCCGCCCCGAACACGGTCGCCGCTCCTATTGGCTGGCGGGGCAGGGGCGGGAATTCGGGGCGGGGCCACCCCAGTTAGAAAAAGCCCGGGCTAGGGCCGGTGAGCAGGGTGCGGGAGGGGGGTGGTGGGTGGGTGGGATGGGGGGCTTCGGGGGAAACTGGGGAAGCGGGGGAGCCGAGGGGTAACCAGGGAAGCGTGGGGTACTGGGGGCAACCAGGGGAAGATGGGGACGGGGTACAGGGAGGTTTGAGTGGGCCAAGGATCACCTTGGAAATCTGGGGTCTGGCAGGAGCGGCAGAAGGTTGCGGGGCTGGCTTGGGCAGGGCTGCGGGGCACCTGGCGGGAGTGTGGCGTGGGGTCCCAGGTGTCTCGGAGCGTGCGTGACATCGGCATGGGGTACGGTGGGCCCAGGCTGGGGGTGTAGAGGAAAGAGGGGGGAGCCAGACATTCATCCCGGTCAGTTCTGGTTTCAGGACGTGGCGGCTGGTGGACGAGGGGTGCTGGAGAGGGACTCGCCCGGGACCTGGGGCAGTGGGGCCGTAGAGCTGGCAGCCGTGGGCAAGTGAGGACAGCGGTCTGTCGGCCAGGTGAGTCCCCTCCCCTCCCTGGGCCTTGCTCCGCTGGCCTTCTGCAAGAAGAAGGCTTCGGGGAGCAGGGCCAGCGAGGAGAAGCGGCTGACCTCCCGGCAGAGCGGCGGACGAAGGAGGGCGGTCGGCACAGGTGACATCGTCTCAGGGGAGCTGAGACCGCTGTGGGCCGGGGGGCCGCGGGCCCTTCCCGGGTAGAAAGAGCATTTCGAGGGAACAGGCAGGAGATGAGGCGGGGCTGCCAGCCGGGGAGGTGGCAGGTGGCTGAGGGGATCCAGCACGTGCCGGGTGGCACCAGGCCCGGGTCAGACAGGACGAGGTGGGGACTCAGGACGCAGCGGGGATCCCCAGCCGCCACATCTTCTCACCCACTGAAATTCATGTAGTAGCAGGTACGCGAGCGGCTCTGGTGAAGCCAGGGCTTCGAGGGCTGGAGAGCGGGAAAGAAGGAGCAGTGCGCGGGGTGGCCCGCAGCAGGATGTCACCGGAGGGAGCGGTGGCCGCAGGTACCGGCTCGGGAGAGATTTCTGCAGCAAGGAGGCTGCGGCGGGCCCCGCCTGCGGACGCGCCGTTCCCACGTAGCACTGCGGCCCAGGGTCTGGTGCGGAGAGGGCCCAAGTGTCCCTTGACACTGTGCCTTCACCGCTCAGCCCCTGGGTCTGGCGTGACAGACAGGACAGCACCAGGGAGTCAAGGGCACGGGCGAGACCGGACTAGGCGAGGCGGGCGGGGTGGAGTGAATGAAAACTCGGGAGGGGGGTCGGGGCGCAGGCAGGGGTGAAGAGCGGGGGCCTGGCGGCGAGTCCGCCGGGGCACTGGACTCCGGAGCCCGTGGCCAAGGCGGGCCTCTGCGGGCAGCGACGGAGCAGGGATCGGTGCCTCTGGACTCGGACTGGAGACGAGGGTGAGTGCCCAGCCCCCTCTGGCGTGCCCGACACCCTCCCCACCCCTGCCCGCCGCCTCTGCCTGCCGCTCAGCCGGCACCTCCTCGCCTTGCCCGCAGCCAGGTCTCCAGACTGGGTGGCGTGCCTGCCGGCCACCGAAGGCCGGGCGCGAGGCTGCGCTCAGAGGGACATGACATGGTCCGGTGTGACGGCGAGGAAAGACGTGATGCCGCCCGGCCCTCCTGGTGAGTGCGGGTGTGCGGCTCGTCCACGCAGGCCACCCCACCCGCGGGGCGTCACCCCTGAGCGCTCTCCCTCCCCCAGACCACTCTAGGCCGGCGCCGCGGGGCCCCAGAACACCCACAGGTCTCGTTCCTCTGCGTTCCTGAAGGAGCCAACACATCACTGCTGCTCTCTGGACCTCTAGAACCCTCAACACGACAAGGTGAGGGGTCCCCGGCCAGCCCCGGGGAGCGGGCGCCGCCCGAGGAGCAGGGCGCTCACTGTCCTTCCCCGCAGAAATGGTGCTACCCAGCTCATGCCTGGGCCTTGGAAGTGGGGCTTCTTCAAGTCCCTTCTAGCTCTGATTCGAGAATATGCTGCATTCTGGAACCACTACACGACCTGACTCAGGAATCGGCTCTGGAAGGTGAGTGCGGGGACCTTTCCGGAAGCTTCCTGGGCCGCCCTGCCCCGTCCCCACTCACACACCCCGTCTGTCTCTACAGGTAAAGCTACAGGAACGAGACCAGCCTGACAGCAAGATCGTCAGAAGTGAGCAGCACCCGCGGCAGCCGTCACCCCGCCTGGCACTTCCATCCCCGTGGCCACCCTGCCGTGGACAGGCGACCACCAACCAGCCTCCACGCCCCCATGCCCCCCACCCTCTTTCTCCTCTTCCTTTCCTCTGTGCTTTCATTTCTTTTCTTTCTTTCGCCTTTGCTCGGGACTCAAGGCCCCCATGACTCTGTTTCCCCGTCCCTCCTGAATTCAATTTGCACTAAGTCGTTTGCACTGGTTTGGAGTTCTGGGTCCTGCCTCGAGTCCCCGAGCACGTGTGCGAGCAAACTGCCGAGTGGCCGCCCCGCGCCCGGCGCCCGCCTGCCACCCATCTCCGGCTGGGGGTGCCCGGGTGCGGCCGAGTGTGTGGGGCCCCGCCCTCCCCTTGCCTGGTCCGGGAGCTCCGAACACCGAGCTAACCTAACATTCCGTTGTCGAGCAGCTCGCTCTGTGCCCCTCCCCGCCAGGGTTTCACCAGAAGCCCTGGATTCATCAATAAACTCAGTTACAGCAACTTGTCTCAGGGTCTTGGATTTCGAGCTGTTTGGCTAGGTGGGGGTGGGGGGAGTGGGCACGGGGAGGGTGGGACACAGGGTGGGGGACATGAAAAAGGCATATGGGGGCGCACGAGGAATGCGAAGGCCATACGTGAGCAGGGGCACGGGGAGGGGGGCGTCACAGGGCAGGAGGGAACACAGGGATGGGGTGAGGCACACGGAAGGGGGCATACGGGAGGCACATGGCCAGGAAGCGGTGTGGCCCAGGAGGAATGGGGGGTGGATGAGGAGGGAGGGCAGGGAAGGGCATAGGACACGGGGAGGGGCCTGTGGGGTGGGGTGACAGGGAATGGAGACATGGGGTGGAGCCCAGGGAGGGGTCTGCGGGGCCCTACGGGGAGAGGTTGGGGGGCCAAGGAGCTCTCAGCATGAGAGAGAAATCGAGAAACGTCAGAGGCACCTAATCTCCCTGAGCCCCCCGACCCGCCACACGGTCTGCCTGAGGGACAACCCCCCGGGGCCTCCATGAGCCCCTGTCCCCCAGACCATCCGGGGGGAGCAGCCTGACACGTGGGAGGGCAGAACTGGGGCCAGGAAGCTGCCCTGGGGTGGGGGGGTCGCGGTGGAGTTGAGGCATCTGAAAGGGGAAGAGGCAGAGGGGAGGTGACAGGTGAGGGACGAGAGGGGGACGTGTCCCATTTGCAAGTGCGGCCCTCATGGCCGGTGGCTGGCGTCCCTGCCCAAGACGGCCTCTGGGCCAGGGACCCCCAGGCTGATACCCCTCTGCCTCTGGCGGTGCAGATGCGGGGAGCCGGAGGGAGCAGCTCTGGGAAATGAGGCTGGGGTCCGCGGCCCCTCCCCCTGCCCTCACCAGCTGACAAAGACCAGAGGGCAGAAGCCCCAGAAGCGCCCCCCCTCCCGTGCCTGAGCCCTTCCCGGTGCACTGACCCCAGGCCGGCGCCTCCACGCCGTCCCCACGAGCTCACCCCACAGGTTCCCCACTGTCCTCGCGTGTGTGTGCCCCTCTGGGACCCCCGCCCCTCCCACCACACCGGTACTGGGGACAGAGTGGGGCCCTCGGGACTCCCTGGGCAGGTGGTCTCCAGGGAGCAAGGCTGACCGAGGGCCTTACAAGGGGCCCCTGCGTGTCATCCCCCAGGGCCGCGGACACATCAGTGACAGACTGTGTCCATCTCCAGGCCCCGAGGGCCGATGAGATGAAGAAATCTCTCCCTTAGGTGTCAAGGGTTAGGTCTAAAAATGGCCTTTGTTACAAACATGTCTGTGCTGGTGCTTCGCGGAGCGGGGCCGGTTTCTCAGGGTGCTGGCGGGGGGTCCCCGGGGATGGGGGGGCTGCTCTGGACACCACGGGATCGCGGGTCCCAGGAAAGAGGAGGCAATCTTCTGGCCCCCCAGTCGGTGGGGCCGGCGCCTCGGGGACTGTGGCCTCAGCCTGTCACTGGGGACGGTGAGTCACAGCCACACTCTCACCCTGAGGCCTGCTTGGAAAATGGAGAGCGCCCGGTCCCGACTGCAGGAGGGTGAGGTTGTCCCTCCCCACACCCACCCGGGGGCCTCTGGTGCCCTGACCTGACTCTGTCCCCCCCCGGCCTGCCCTGCGGTGTGCCCGCGTCCCCGTCCCCTCTGAGCGCACGGACGGGGCAGGGGCTGCTGGGCCCGGGCAGGGGGGGGGGGCAGCCTGCCCCCCGAGGACCGGACTGAGGCGGCTGGAGCAGAAGCCACAGGCCAAGGCTCTGCAAACAGGTCACGAGCCCCGGCCTCGCCCAGGGACTGGGAAAACAGACGTGGCCTCCCCCGCCCTGACAGAGCCCCTCCAGGGAACAGGGACAGCCAGGTTGGAATGTGTTTACCTTCGGCCCAACCCGATTTCCTGCCTTTTAGAGAAGGGGCTCAGAGAGGCTGTCAGACAGGCTCCCGGCGCCCCCCACCACCCAGAGGCGCTTTCAAAATGCCCCTGCACAGAGTAAAGTGAGTTAAGTATCTCGCAGCAAACAGGGGCTTGAATTTCACTCCCAAGCCCAGCTCGGGGGGCCGTGGGGGTGGGGGCCGGCCGCAGAGGTGCGGCTGGGTCTCCAGGAGGGCTGCGGCCCAGGGCTGCAGACCCCCCGTGGGCGCCCAGCTCAACGCTGCCAGGGGTCTTTAATCCAGACGACCCCCAAGCTGCCCTCCAGGGACGGGTTAGGCCAGCAAGTCATCCGGCCTGGAGGAGACAAGACGTAACAAGCGCGTGTCCCCACATGTCCCTGTGTGCCACGTCTGTGTCCACGCGCGTATGTCTGTGTGCCTCTTGTGCCCCGTGTGGCCCAGGTGGCTAGCTGCCAGCTCTTGGGGTGCGCAGCCCGGCACGCCTCCCCGTCCTGGGCCACGTGTGTCCCAGTCGTGTGGCTGCAACTGGGCCTCTGCTTGGGGTGCCGCGGGCACGGACGTGGGCCCTGTCCTGCGTGGGGCGCTCTGTGGGCTCTGCTGGCTGCTGTGTGGCCCAGCCCCATGTAGGGCCAGCGTCCCCGGAGGGTGGACATCTGAGCCCGGCTGTGTGTGTCCTGTGCCTTTGTGTGAGTTTGTGTCTCGGCCTGGATTTAATGACCCAAGAGCCCACTTTCAGGCAGGGATTACGGACAGCCGGGGGGCGGGGTGGGGTTGGGACACTTGTTAGACCACTGAATGGGGACAGAAAAAATTCCAACAATACAAAGGAAATGAGCTCCCTCGAACAGGCCTACCACGGCACTCGGGGCCTCACTCCGGCAGGGCCTGGGAAGTCTAGGAAACAGCAGCACAGGGTGGGGCCGTGGGGGCTGTGGCTCCCTCGCTCTCACCCCAGGCTCCAGGGAAGGCAAAAGGTTTCCCTCTCCCCAGAGCTGGGAGGTGTCTGAGCGCAGGGGGAGGGGCGGCGGGCCCCACGGTCAGGGGCCTCCTCGGCCACTGGTCCTGGCAGAGACCCCGATGGGAACCGTGTCCTCTGCCTGCTCTCCAGCCCCTCCTGATTTCAGGGTCTGTGCGTGTGTGTTTGCGCATGTGTGTGCATGTGCATGTGTGCACACGTGTGTGTGTGTGTGTGTGTGTGTACCTGAGAAGCCCCAGAGATGGTGTGACCCGCAAGCGGGGGGTGGAAGGTCCTGGAAGGAGTGTGGCCGGCTTGGCCTCCCCTGAGGCCTCAGTCCCCACCTCACCTCCTCTCCCTCGCTTACTCCTTCCCTCCCTTCTCTGCACCTGGTGACACCGCTGGCCTTCTTCCAGGGGTGAGGGGAACCAGCGGGGCCCCTTCCTGGAAGCCCACCTGCAGGCTGGCCTGCTGGGAAGGGGCTGCTTCTCGGCGGCCCCCACCGCCCCGGAGCCATTTCCTGGAAGCGGTCACTGTGGATATTCTGTTCCTTGTCAGCACCGTGCTAGCATAAAGCAGACAGCGAGCTCCTTGTCCTCCGGGAGCCCGTGCTCCATCACCGAGCACCTGGCCGGACGCAGGCGGGCAGCCGGGTCCCCGGGGGACGGCGCGGGCCGGGGGCCGGACCAGTAAACAAACATGGGCGCCAAGCGCGGGGGGCCCCTCGTCCCCGCTTCGGCCCGGAGCCTGCACACGCCAGCACGTGCCAAGGCCCGTCGGGTGCCCGGGCTGCAGGGCCCAAGAAGGGCTGCGGGGGCATGTGGAGACCCTTGGGCGACTCCCGCTTTGCAGAAACCCATCTGCTGGGGTGGGAGTCTCAGCGGGAGAGCCCGAGGAGCTGGCGCTCCATGGGGAGGGCCCTGGGGATGGGGGCAAGAGGCGGGACAAAGTTTTTGCCTTAAGCCAGGTAGGAAGACAGGCCCCAAGGGGCTTTGAGGGTGGGGGTGACAGGTAGGCAGCAGTGTTTGGAGCCTGTGGGTCTGGCCTGCAGCCCAGGGGGCCCGAGGAGGAAGGGAAGCACTGTCAGGACAGATAGCCGCCTTCACTGACAGAGCCCTGGCGTGCGGGCACGGGGCGGCCTGGCATGCGGGCACAGGGCGGCCTGGCGTGGGGACACGGGGAGCCCTGGCGTGCGGGCACGGGGCGGCCTGGCATGCAGGCACGGGGCGGCCTGGGGACCAGCCATCTGGGCACAGGGCAGGGCCGCAGCTCCCAGGATCTGGCCCAGGGTCTGGCCTTGGGGAGCCACGACCGCTAGGGGCCGTGGAGGAGGATGGAGGCATGGCTCTGGAGTTGAGGCGTGGGGGTGGGGCTGGACTTGAGGGGCCACGTGTCTGGGGGAGAGCACAGCCCGGGCACGAGGCCTCCTTCCACCCCTGCCCTCCTCCCCCTGCCCTTGCCCTTCACGTGCAGGCAGTGATTTGGGCGGGACGTGCAGTAGGGGCCCCGGGGGAAGGCAGGGGCCCCTTGGGTTTATTCAGGTGGCTTTCAGATCACGCCCCGTGCGTGGCAGGGCCCACGGCACGCAGAGGAGCACACACAGAGCCCCCCAGGGGCTCCCCATTGGTCGGCAGTGACATCACCCCTGTGTCAACAGCGCCCGGCCTTTGGGGTTTATGGAGCAGGACCGACCTGCTGGGCCTCCGCCCCGCGCCCCACCCCCGGCCCACACACTGGCCCACTGTTCTGGGGTCTGGAGGGGAGGCTGGGCCACGGTGCCCGGCTTCTCCACCCGCCCCCCGGTCCGCACGTCCCCCCCAGAAAGCGTGGGGGGCCGTGGGCCTGGCCTCCACCTCCTGGTCCCTCTGGGAGAGGCCTGGAGGCCCTGGGGCGCAAGCATGTGGTTTTGAGCCTCCGTGGGGCCTCTCAGGCTGGGCGCCGCGGTGGGGGTGCCAGTGGGGCCTTCCGCACGTGGGCCCGCCCCCGGGACCCCGGCAAAGCCAGAGGGGCTCCCCTTCCTGCCCCCAAGCTCCGGCTGGCTGCCATCCTGGAACCGGGAGACAGGACGGGGAGAGCCGCCCCAGAGCAGGGCCACCCCTGCCGGGGCTCCCGGGTCCTGCCCCCGCCGCAGACCCCCACGAGTCCCCCCTCTGGGAAGGACGAGGCCAGGGAGGGACCTGGGGATAAGGGGGGGGGGACTGCCACGCAGGCTGTTGCCGCCCTGAGGTCACTGCCTCTTTCTGGGAGGTTCCTGGGGCCCAGCAGGGGTGTGAGGCGGCCTAGAACAGCAAAGGAAGCCTGACAGGGGGGTGTGGGGTCAGGGGGCGTCCCCAGCGGGGGACAGAGACCGTCCTAGGGGCCTGGCAGCCCTCAGGGCGCCTGGAGAGGCCTGGGTCCTGGAGCTCTGGTGGGTGGGAAGAGCGAGGGAGGGAAGGGGAGAAGGAAGGAGGGGGAGGGGTCCACTGGCCTTTGCCCTGTTTTCCGTTGCTAGCTTCCTGTTCATCCAGCTCTGTTACCAAGGAAAGGGGGGGACGGAGGAGGGTCCCTGTAGGCTGTCCCCTTAGCTGCCTTTACCCCGCCCCCTCCGCACAGCCCTTTGGGGGCTGACCCTTTACTCAGGCCTCGGACCCCCGCCGCCGCTCCCCCCCCCCCGCCGGCCTCTCCATCCCGTCACTGGCCCCCACGGGTGGGCCCGCTGGTCCAAGCCGCAGCCCTGGTCTGCCCCCACCCCCGGAGGGTGAAGTTTCCTTCCTGGAGCCACAGGCCTGGAGCCTCCAGTCCCCATTGCCCCCCATCCAAGGGTGAATGACCTCACCCTAGGACGTGGGGCAGAGGGCATGTGTGCCAAGAGTGGCCCCCGAGGGACACGTGGCTATTTGCAGTTTGGGAGGCGGCAGAGATAAAGCCACTGTTTTCCCAGCGGGCACAGAGCCAGAGGGGGCCGAGGGGCAGCCTGGGGTCAAGGTCAGGCTGCTGCCTCAGGCCCCCTTCCCAGGCTATTGTCTGCCCCCCATCCCTCTGTGTGGAGCCCGGGGAGGAAGGGCGGGGGGTGGTTGCACGTCACCCCACGCACCCGGCAGCCCCGCTGGGCCTGTGCGGCCGAGGGCAGGACTCGGCAGCCCCCTTCCTGAGAGGGTCCCACATGTGGGATCCCGCCACCAGACAACCTAATTAAGGCCAAATTTCACGGGCCCTGTGATTTGGGTGGGCACGGCCCCCGCGGAGGGGCCGCAGCTGAAGACGGCGCACGGATGTCAGTGACAGGCCGGGGGCTGGAACAATAGGCTTAAGGGCTCACATTATATGCATGTCACGGGCCAGCGCTCAGGGGCTGTGGGGGCTGGGTGGGAAGGGAAGGACATCTGGACGGGATCCGGAGGAAATGGAGCTCAGACGTCCCACGCCTGCCCACCCCGAGCCACCGTGGGCACGGCGGGGGCGGCCCCAGGGGCCCCCAGGCTTCCTGTTCCGAGCTGGGTGTCGAGCGCCACGTCCATCCCGGGCTGGGTCTTCCCTGGGGTCAGATAGGAAGAGGCTGGCTGGAGAGCGTGGCCGCCCAGCCCAGAGCGATCCCACGGGTCAGCACAGGGCCCCAGACATCCCCGCTCCCCCGCCATCCTTCATGAAGCTGTCACCCAGGAACGCGCTCCAGACGTGCACTCCTTCTGGCTCAGGCCCCAAGCAGGCCCCAGGCTCCCCCTGCCCCCAACGCCCCCCGTGCACACCCTCGGTGCATCTGCAAAGGCTGGCCCACGGTCCCCAACTCCTGCAGCCCACACCGTGCTGCTGCGCCCTCCTCTCTGGCCTGGGCCCATGGCCGTGCACCTAAGGAGGCGCGCGGGCATGTGTGCGGCTGTCCTGACCTTTCCCCAAACACCCAGGCAGCCCCCCTCTGTGCTCCCAGGGCGTCTCTGAAGGGGTGCCCCACAGATCCGGCCAGCCGGCTCTCTCTGGGCTCCGCCGTCCGTGCTCGAGAGAAGGCGGCCCGATCCGTCATGGCCAACAGCAAATGGCCCATCACTTCCAAGGTGACGGCGGGGTCTCCACGGATGGCCAGGGCTCCCACGACTCTGGGGGCAGGCATGCATCTCGAAAGGGCCTGGAAGGCCTCCCTCCCCACAGAGAGCAGTGGAGCGGGGCTGGCCAGCCTGGCCGCCTCCCCGAGAACCCTGCCCGCAAAGAGAGAACGGGGAGGGGACTGAGGGAGGAGAGGCCTTCAGGGGCCAAGCGGAAGGTCCTGGAAAGAGCGATCCCCCTGGAAAGGCCTTTCAGCTGACCCCGGGCCCCGTGGGCCCAGCTCCTGGGAGACCGAGGCTGACCGCCCGGTGGCCAGTCCGGGTGCGAGCGCTGATATGGCATGTGCCTCCCCCACCCCCCGCCCTCTGCTCCCCTGGGGTCCTGGCCCCTGTGGCCCATCACACACAGAACCCCGCTATGGTTCATTTGGACACTGAGCTGACCACTGTCCGGGGAGCAGGAGCAGCCAGCCAGCCCCCGGGGGAGCGACCATTTGGCCCAGCCCAGGTGCTCTGGTCCTCCTGGCTTCTGGTCGTTCCAGACCCGGGGAGCCCCAGGAGGTGCTGCCAGGCGGCCCTGGACGGGAGGGGGCGTGAGCGGGGCACTCTGGCCTCCAGCTGCCAGGAGGGGGTGTGTTGTGACCTCGGGGTCCCCTCCAGCAGAACCATAGAGGCTGTGATGGCACGGAGGACGCAGAGGGACACATCTCCTATAAAATGGACGTTCTGGTGATAACCACTCGGCCACCACGTTGCCCAGGGGCCCCAGGCACCAGGCCTGAATCAGTCCTTTGTTCTCACAACGACATACAACTGGGGTGCCCTTGACATCTGCGATCTGCAGATGAGGGAACCAAGGCAGGTGGAGGGTGCCCTTGAGCTGCTGCAGCCTCCGGCGGGCTGCTCCAGTCCGCCCGCTCAGACCCCACATGGTGTCCTCTGAGTGTGCTTGTGCGTGAGGCCACACAGCCCGCCCTCCACAGGGGGGTCGTGCACCAGTGGGAGGAGAGCCCTGGAGTGTGAGGGTCGGCCCGTGGGGCAGCCACAAAGCAGTAGAAGGAACTTTCTGGAAGGTGAAAGTCTTCTCGTGCTGAACCTACAGAAGAGTGTGGTCCTGGCGGTCTGATCCCACCTCCTGCCGCCCCCCCCCCCCCGGCCCAGGCAGGACACAAGGGGGCCTCGTGTGTGGGCTCTGGGCTGCACCCCTGTGGCCAAAGTCCTGGGACACTGACCTCCGTGCTCAAACAAGGCCGGTGGGGCTGGGCCCCCCTGAGGGCCCGGGGGTCAGGGTCAGCGAACACTGAGTGGGGAAAAGGGCATGGTGCCTGCCTGGGGGGTGAGTCCTTCATGGCGAGTCCAGCTTCAGGGTCCCCTTGGCTGGGGAGAGGTCCCCTCCTACTGCCTACTCCCCACAGCACCCGCCAGTCTTTACAATATGGTGGTGTAGACGCCTGCGTGGGGACAGGGGTCCTCTGCCCCCTGTCACACACCCCCAGGGAGACTCTCTCTCTGAAGGTGACTCAGCCCTGGAAGGTATTTCAGGGATGTGGCTAGGCAGGCTACGCGCGCAAGAGGGTGGGGGATGTGCCCCCAGATTCCTGTCCCTCGCAGGGGTGGGGGTTCCTGTGAGGCCTCTGGGGGAGGACAGGCAGAGGCAGGACACAAAGCCTAAGGTATTCCATCTCCACGTGGCACCCGGGGCCACGGAATCCACCATGAAAGATGCCGCTGTGGGTGCCTCCCCGGGGTGGAGGAGCAGGGAAGAGCCTCAGAACCAGCCGCGGCCAGCGCACAAGAAGGGGGGGGGGGCTGGCAGGGCAACCTCACCCCTCACCCGGGTTCTCAGGGCCACCACTGGAGCGCCAAGCCTCAGGACCCTGCCTGCGGCTGCCTGAGCGGAGGGCTCCCCTCTCCCCACACCGTCACCCCCGCAGGGGCCACAGGCACAGATGACCCCTGGGAAGAGAGCAGCCGGGTTTTGTTCCAAGGGGAGAAAGAAGCTCGGAGCCTCAGCCCAAGGGCTGTAGGGGGTGCGAGGGCCTGAGGCCCTGTCCCAGGGCTTCCAGCAGGGCCGGGGGCGGGGGGTGCCCCATCCCCTTCACTGCAGAGAGCAGAGGCGGGAGGAGGAGGGACCCTGGCCCCCTGAGAGCCCCAGGTGCGCAGGAGAAATCCCAGGAAGAGGTTGCATCAGGAACCCTAGACACCCCCAGACATCCATGGGGGATGAGACCCCACTGGGCCTCGTGCTGCTCTGGGACAGGGCCACCTGCAGAAGGAAGGCCACCTCTTAGACCTCGAGCCGGCCAGGCGGCGATTTGCTGCCCAGCCTCCAGGGCCGTGTGGTCTCGGGGCTGTGGTGAGCCTGCTCAGGGAGGTCAGACGCTGCTCAGGCTGGAAGCCCCCGGGCGCTGCCTGCCCACTGCTCCCTGGGGACCCGGGGCAATCAGAAAAGCGCCAGCAACAGTGTTTATTTTCAAATGACATTTTTTAAGAAAAACAGCCTCCCCCAAATGCTTGACCCTGAGTCTGGAATGCGGAGCTGCAAACAGCTGTCCCCTCCCCAGACCCTGCACAGCTCCCTGGTTGTGGGTAGGGGGCTGGGGGGGATCCTGGGGACACTGGCCACACGCGGTTAGGGCGTGGAATCCGGATCTGGGGTCTGTTCCCGGTCTCACTGTGTCCCCTGTGGGACACCGACACCTCCTAGCAGCAGGCGAGACCTGTCACTCCGGACGTGGGGTTCTCGGACATTTGCTCCCACGTGGCTCCCGTGCGGCAGCCCCCGCCTCTGCTCCCACTGGGCCCCCAACCTGTGTCCACCTCGGCCTGCATCCTGTCCAACCTGTCGGCCCTCCTCGGAGCCCCCACCTCTGGGAAGCCCTCCAAGCTCAGCAGGGTCTGCTCCTGCTCAGCCCCACCCTGCCCGCAGCGACGGGCCATGTCTTCTTGCCCACAGCCACAGGCTGGATCGATGGGTGGTGTCCCTGCAGAGTCACTGGGGGAGCTGTGGCCCCTACCCCACAAGATTTCCAGAGCCTGTCCCCAGCCACGTGCCTGCTGGCCCCTGGTCCTCCCCGTGTGGCCCCTACCCTACAGCGGGGCGGCTGGCCAGAAGGCCGACTGGGTGGCAGGGAGTCGGGGAGGCAACGTGGGGCTGACCAGTCCCTGGAATCTGCTTTCCAAATCACACCCCACTTTCACCTCCTGCCCCGGGGTGTCCCTGCCATTCCGGAGGAGGCAGCATGCGCCAGCCGCAGGCGAGGGGCGTGGGCTCCCCGCGCCCCCGCCTGCCAGCCCCTCGCTGCCCGTGCACCTGGTGCAGAAGGGCCTTCCCTGCCCCCGCCCTCCGAGGGGACAGGCCTGGGGTCCCTGACGGCCTGCTGCAGAGGGGAGGAGGCGCCACGGCTCTGCCCCCGAAACCCGTGGCTTCCTGTTTCGCAGCCCACAAAGCACTAAAGGCCGGCAGGTCCTGGGACATCAAAGGCCCCGGGAAGCTCATTGTATTGAATTAAGTGTAAATGAACCAGAGGCATGTGGCTTGCATTTCCCACAATTAGGCCTGTTCTGGGAGGGCTCCCAAGATGAGGATGGGCAGGAAGGGAGCCGGCCCCCACCTCTGCCCCTTGCCCCTGCGGGGGACAGCGGGAAGCCCAGGTTGGGGCCTAAAGAGGGCCCTGGAAGAGCCCCCCAAAGAGAGTGGACCAAGAGCCAGAACTTGGGTTGGGTCAGTGCTGCCCACACTCTGGGCCCCTCCCCCTGCCAGGTGGGCAGCCCTAAATGCTCAGCCAGCCCAGTGCCCTTGGGGCCCGGGTGGCCTCCAGGACCCTCTCATGTTGAGTTTCGCTACCCTGTGTCCCAGGGCAGTGGCCATGCTGAAGGGCGCCCCCCTGACCGCCCCCGGGCACATCTACTGACAAAGCCAGGAGCCCCAGCCTCCCCCTCAGCCCCGGAAGAGTCCTGTTAGGTGATGGGAGGGGTGAAGGCAGTTGCAAACAGACCCTCTGCCCCTGCTTGCCCCCACCCCCGCCTCTGGGTGCCCCTGCTTCTCAGTGGTGGGAGTGCCCGGTCACCACATCCCCTGGCCCCACTGAGGAGGCTCGGGATGGAGTGAGCCTGGGGGCGGGGAGGGAGGAGGGGGGAGAGTGAGGAGGCCCAGAAGTCAATGACCCAGGGGATTATCTTCTTGGGTCTCTGCACACAGTGTCTCATCTGCAAAGTTGGCTGAGCAAACGCCAGGAGCCAAGGGTCGCCGAGATGTGACGGGCGGCCCCCCGCCCACGGCCCCCTGGCTCCCGCGTCTGCCAAGCCCTGCTTTCCGGGTCAAAATCCAGCTCTTTGGGACCCGATGTCCAGGGGGCCTGGTGGTCCGCAGCCCCCTGGGCACCCCAGCCCTGCCGAGGACCGCTCCCTGTCCCCCGAGGGACAGCTCCCCTCACCGTGTCCTTGCGTTCCTGGGGACACCACTCCCCCCTTGGATCAGAGCCCCCCTGTGTGGGCAGAAGGATTTTCTGCTTCCTTCTGCTCTGGATCAGCTTGGTCCTGGTGGGGACAGCTGTGATCTCGTCATCCTGAAGTTACGCCGCGGCCAGGCTGGGCCGGGCATGACTTAGTTTACCTTAGGTCACCAGAGCCCTGGGAGCCTCGCTCAGGCCACATGGGGGAGGGACGCCTCCCTTGGGAAGGCCCTGAGGCAGCAGAGAGGGGGCAGGGAGGGGGGTTGGGGCCGGAAGGCAGAAGCCAAAGCCTTGCAGGGCAGGCTGGGTGGGGGGAGGGAGGGGCGGCATGGGGGTGGGGGAGGCGCCCCGAGCCCCCCTCAGCCCCTCCGAGCAGCTGCTCGGCTTATCGGGGCCCATTTCCCCTGGTGTGAATGTCCACCATAATCAATCATGGAGGGCTTAGCCCAGGGGGCCGGGGCAGACCTGTCAACTGGCTCCAAGCGGCAGGGACAGCTGCTGTTCCAGAGGGTTCCCAGGGGCCAGACCCACCAGACAGCAGCCTTGGCCCCCTCCATTGAGGGGCACCCCCGCAGAGGACCCAGACTACAGGGACAGAGGGACTAGGCCCCAGTGCCCAGCATGAGGTAGATGGGGCCACGTAGGAGGCCGCGGGCTCCAGAGCAGCCCCCTCCCCACAAGCTCAGTGCATCATGGCCCCCCAGCCTCTGCCTGGTGCAGCGAGGGCTGGAGCCTGGCCCCCCAGCAGCCTGGGGTCGAAGGTCTTTGCCTACATGTGGAGGGAGGGGTGGGCTGACGGATGGGGACAGCTGCCCGCCCGGCCTCTCCACCGGACAGGGCTCCCTTGTCAAGCCGGGCCCCCGGCGGCCCCATCCGTCACGGCCCACCCAGGCCCCCAAGTCCATCCTGCTATCCCCCTAATCCCCCCGCCAGCTTCTTCCCAACGCTCGGGGCGGTTGGATGCATTTTCCAAATTCCCGGGCACCGCTCCTTCCTCCTCAAATTCCTCACCCCTCGCCCCATCCCCGCCATGGGAAAAGGCCGCCACAGCCCGGACACAGGCTCTGTCTTGGGCCGCACGGGGGAGGAGCAGCTGGCCGGCCGGCAGCTGTGAGGTGTGGGGGTGCCAAGGAGAAGAGCCCAGATTAGGGGGGCGTCATGGGAAAGCTACAAGGGAATGCTACGCAGAGCCCCTCCCGCTGGCAGCCCCGTTCTGCCCGCTCTGTGCAGAGAGGCAGATGGGGCTTCCAGCTGGGCCCCCCATGTCCCGTGAGCCACGGGCTCTGCAGGGAGCGTGCACCTGCCTGGGCTGGGTACCTGGCGCAATGGGACCCGGGACTGGCCAGCCCCATCCCCAGACACTGGCCAGCGGGCTCCCCAGGGCACAGCCTCCTGCTGGAAGGGGCCAGAGTGAGGGCAACGGTGGGAGAGAGGCACACAGGGCAGGTGTCAGTGCCAGCTGGGACCCCTGGGCCCACCCTGAACGTGCCCAGGAGGCCCAGAGGACAGAGTCCCCGGCCACAGGGTAGCCAGCATGGCCGCAGGGTGACGGGTCCGGACATGTCTGTCCACCCCAGGCTCCTCTCAGACATTCCTGGGGCTCCCCTGGAATGGTACAAGCAGCCCCGTGTCACCGGCCAGCAGCCAGGGTGGGCCGTGCCGATGCTCACGGGGGGGGGGGGGGGGGGGGGGAGGCTCCGAGGGGTTGAGCTGGGCTCCCCCAGGGCGGCGGGCCTGTCCTGTGTGGTGCCGGCCCCACCTTCCCCTGGCTCCACTTGGCATTCTTCGGCAGGCTTGTTCCCTTCCATTTTTTCCGTCCCCTTTTCATGATAAAAATCGGAATTCCTTCCCCTGTCGGCTGAGATGGAGTCCCAGCGCGCTGTGGCCCCGGGCATCCACCTGAGTTGATTGAAGCTGGCCGCAGTCTCCTTCCCGTCCCACGCTTGCCAGGCCGTCTCCAGGCTGTGTGTGCAGAGGCCCTTCTCCCCCGGCCCTGATTCCTTCCCCGCTGCCCTTCCCCGCTGCCCCCCCCGCCCCCCCCCAGCTCTGGCGCTTCCCCGTGACACGTGCCCTGGGGCTCACCTGCAGCCGCAGCCTGGGCCAAGGCGCAGGGGTCTGCAGGGTCCAGGGCACGGGCACCGCACAGCAGGGGCAGGGTGGGGAGATGGGGCTGGGCAGGCAGGTGAGGGGCCACAGGCAGGTGCCGAGGCTCTGGGACCCAGGATGCTTCCCAGGGATGCGGACAGAAACGGGACACCCCATCCCTGTGACGGCAGGTGCTCCCCGGCCCGCCCTTCCCAGGGCACCTGTTTCATGATGGTAAAATACACGTGGCAGAATGGGCCACCCTCACCACTTACGAGGGGACCGTGCAGTGGCACCGAGGACACTCACGTTGCCGGGCGGCGCCTCACGCCTGTCCAGGGCCCTTCATCTGCCCAAGCCGAAGCTCCTGGGACGTGCCTGGGCTCCTCGGCCCTCACCCCGGCAGCAGACAGGCAAAGAGGCAGCTCCATGCGGCAGAGGAGCCACCTGACACAGAGAGATGTCAGCCAGTCTCCCCAAGGTCCCACAGGAGGTGCGTGGCAGAAGGGCACCCTCTGGGTGGACACGTGAGGACACGGCAGAGAGACCTGTGTCCCCGAGGTCACCAGTAAGCCGACTGTCGGCTGGACGAGGGCCCAGTCTTGCTGCCTACCTGCCGGCCAGGTTGGCCCAGCAGCCCTGACAGCCGAGGGGTCTCACCTTCCAGCCTCTGGTGGCCATTAGCCGCTCCTGCGTGCGAGGGGGCCCTGCCCCCCGTGAGGATCCAGGCTCGGACAGGGCACCTGGGCCTTATTACCCTCAAGTGCTGGGGTCTGAGCACACCCCTCCAAGCCAGGCCTTTGGGGCCTTTGCCAGAGTGGAGTGGAGCCAGGCTCCCCCCAGAGCCCGAAGGGGCATTTGCGGGAGGCTCGGCCTGGCAGGAGGGTGGGCTGCAAGGATGGGGGTGGGGGCCAGGTCCCAGTCCCTTTCCGACGCCATGGGGTCTCTCCGTCCTCCCCTACTGTGACCTGGCCACCATCAGTGCCCTGTTGCTGACAGGTGGGAGAGATTAGAGCATCTTTCCCACCAGCCCCATCCTGGGAAGGACCCTCCTGGCTGCCCTCACCCCCTCTCGCCGACCCCCAGGAAGCCTCCAGCACACAATGGAGCCGGCCGGTTGCCAAGAGGACCCTGGAGAAGGCAGCCATGGCTCGGCATCCTCAGGGGCCTGAGATCCCAGCTTTGCAGCTGCAAGAGCTCTGGGGTCCCGGGGATCCCCTCAAAGTGCCTTCCAGCAAACACCCTCAGGTTACAGGGACCCAACTGGGCCAGGAAGGGGTTACGATCCTGGGGTGTTTCTGCCCCAGAAACCCCAGAAGGGGTTTCTGCCCCACGTGGAGCAGAGGCCTTGAGGGAGGATGCTCAGCGCTCGGCTTGTTGACCGGCTCGAGCGCCGGTGCCCAGGGCTCCCCGCGCATCCCTGTCCCCGCGTCCTGGAGCTGGGGAAGGATCCCAGTCCCTCCTGGCCGGCCACAGGAATGTGCAAGATGGCTGCCGGGCGGGCGGGGCGGGCAGGCGGGCGGGCTGCTGACCTGAGAGATGGGAGCACAGCCCAACCTCGGCGTCATCACCTCCGTGTTTATACCCACTGAGCAAAAATACACTAAATGAGGCGCAAATGAGCACGGCCAGAGGAAAGGCCGATTCCGTCCTTTCTTCTTAATCCCTCTGGCTTAGGGTTTCCCCGGCCTGGACAGCCTGTCTGAGGGGAACGCTGCCCAAGGGCACACGGGCATCCGTCCGGGGACATTCGGACAGTGACCAATCCCTGGCGGCCTGGTGTGCACCGTGCAGCGTGGGCCTTTTCCCAGCCGGCCGGTGTGCAAGCGGCCACTGTGGGCCCTCGAGTTGTGGAGAGGTGGCCAAGGATGGACTGTGATGGACACCGGCGTGCGGCCATGTCCGTGAGTGAAGGAGGAGCGAGGGCCAGGATGGAAGACATCTTTGCTGTCCCCTCGGCCACAAAAGCAACTCTCTCCCCCCAAACCCCCAGCGCCAACCGACCTGGAGACCACCCTGGGCCGGAGCCCGGCAGGACCACCATCGCGCCTTGGCCGTCCAGCTCAGGACAGGTCAGTTCCCGGACGTCTGAGGCCGGGCCTCGGGGTCAGCCCTGGGGCGCAGGAGGGCCAGGAGAAGGCCGCTGGGGCCGGCTGGGGCGCCTCCCCGCGGCAACCGTCACCAGCAGAGAGTTCCAGATCCCAGCTCTGGGCTGCGGGGGACCCATGCCCCGTCTGGACCTGGCTGCCCTTCCCTCCAGCCCCAGCAGGCTCTGGAGCCCCGGAATCCTGCCCTGGTCCGGGAAGGAGCTCATCCCTGACCTTAAGCAGGAAAAGGCCTGTTTCCTCCCATCCTGGCTTCCCGGGAGGTAGAGAGCGGGGCCCGGCCCCTCCCGGAGGCTCCTCGAGTACCAGAAGGGTGCCCTCCGAGCAGACGAGCACGCAAACCCCCAGCTCCCACTGGACGAGGAAGCCCGTGGGTCCCGCTCACAGCCTGGCCGGCCGTGGGAAAAAGCAGACTTCATCAGGAAAGAGCCCTTGCGCCCCTCGCCCGAATCCCTGGCCCCCAGCCCCGTTGGGCTGGGAGCTCTGACTTAGGCAAATAGTCACCACAGGCTGAGTAACCGGGAAACCCGGTGCCCATGTCTCCACCATGTCCCGCGTCCCCCTACCTGGTCTTGAGCTCAATAATGCGTTTTCCCGGGGCGGCTTTCTCCAGATGCCATCCTGCTCCAACCCAGGGGAAGGGTGACGGGGATGCTTCTCCTCCCGCAAGAGGACAGAAGCCCAGAGACGAGACGGGCCAGTGAGCTGGGGTCCGCACTGGCCCGGCCGGGGTCCCGCCCTGCTTGCCCCCGAGGGGAACGCTGGGCAACCGCACTGTCAAGTGGAGGGCCCTGGGGATGGAGCAGGTCCCACTCGGGTTTTCACGAAGGTTCTTCCATATTTTTTCTGATTGAGTCACTCAGTGCCACTTAGCTGGGCTGGGCATCCCCTTGGCCAAGTGAGATGAGGGCCCCTACACCGCGGCACCCGCCTCTGGCCGTGAGCAGAGTGCACGCCCTGCCCCCTGCTCTGGGGAGGAGGGCACTCGGCCCGTCTTGGAGACAGCCATCCCTGCAGACCCCTTCCCTCCCTGCTCCCCATATGGCCCAAAGATGTCCCCGCCTTGTGGTGGGGACAGCCACAAGAGAAGCACGAGAAGCACGGGGCCCCGGGGCCAGCGGCCGGCCATACACCTTGCACACTGCTCGCCCACCCACCCCACCCACCTCTGCAATACAGACATTTCCGTGTCTGCTAATGGAGGGAGCCCCTGCCTGTCCCCCCTGCCCCCTGCAAGCCCAGGCCTGCTCCGGGCTGTGGTGTGGTCCAGGGTGCCCACGGCACACGCGGGTGTTACAAAATGGCGGTCCATCTTGCTTCCCTTGGCAAGAAAGATTACTATCTGGCCAAACAGATGCTGCTCGATCTCTCTGCAGCCCCCTGCCCACCTTCCGTGACTCTCTCCTCCAGAGAACGGCCATCGGCCATGGGGACTCCCCTCCTGGGCCCTCACTCTCGGCCGCTGGCCACGGGGACAGGCTGGTGATGCAGCTCCCTCCCCCATACTGATCATGCTCCCTCCATGCTTGTCCCCGGTGCCGCCTCTTTTTTTGAATGTACACGTTGTCCCCACTGAAGGGGACAGCCCGTCCTTCCCCAGCTCTGCCCCCACCCTGCCCATCCCGTCCGACACACAGCTTCTCTCTGCCCCGTGTTCTCCATCCTGGGAACCCTCCGTCTCCTTCCTGGGGCCATCTCCCACCGCAGCCAGAGGGTCGGGCTCAGAGGAACGTTGGGCTACGCAGGTGGTGGCCTGGGGACGCCGCTGACCAGCTCCCGAAGAGGTCCCAGGATGGGGTGGCTGTGCAGGTAGGTGGGTGGGTGGGCTGGGGGCCAGGGGAGCCGGGGAGCAGGGTGTTTCTCCGTGGGAACAGTGGCTGGAAGATCCACACCCCGGGGCTGCCAGAGCCTGGCCTGGGCTCCGAGGGCCATGTCTCCCTTGGAGCCGGGCAAGGGCTGTGTCTGGCCGGGGCAAGGAAGTGGCTGCCCCATCTGGGCCCAAGCTTCCTGGTCGGACATAGAGCTTCTGAGGGCCTGTTGCTACGGGAACGCACCGGCTTTGGCCTGGAGTCCGCCATGTCGTGGCACTGAGCACATGTGCGTTGCGGCCCTGTTACTGTCTCACCGTGGGGTCCCCACTGTGGCCTGAGGACCACCCTGGAGTCTCATCCCAGGCCTTGAGAAACTCCAATGGGACTGGATTTGGGGCCCATGGAAATGTGGGGGGACTGGGGATCCAGAAACAACCCAACACCAAGCCAAGATGGCCAAGGCCTTACTTGAACAGGGCTTCCCATCCCAAGAGACATGCTGGCCAGTCGTCCGGGTCCAGCCCCGTGGGGCTGTGGCCGCCCGCCGGCTTCCAGGCGGCTCTGGGCGCCCTCCTTCTGGGGCTGGCTGGAAGAGGAAGCAAAGCTGGCCAGGTGGGGAGGGCGGGCTGCCTTGACCACTTTGCTCCCCGCAGGAAGTTGGGAAAATCTCGAGAAGGGTAGGAAGGGCCGGCGGGGGGAAGGGCCAAGAGAAGGGGTCTCAAGGAGGGCAGGCAGTGTGGTGAAGCGTGAGCGTGAGGGAAAATGGCCGTGCCCCTGGCATGCGGCGGGTCCTGGCCCGTGGTCCCTCCGGAGGCGTGCCACGTACCGCCTAGCTGGGCTCTCCGTCTGCTGCCTGCGGAGTCTGCAGAAAGTGCTGACCTGCTGAGCCCAGAAGCCAGGCTCGGAGGGGACAGGAAGGCGCTTGCTGCCCACATGGGCATTACATTTCCAGGGCACCAGAGCCACCAAATCTGCCGGCTCTGTGCCCGGGGACGGGCTTGTCCGGTCACTCAGGCTGGGCTGTCAGCCGTCGCCGGAGAGAGGGTTGAACGTCCACCTTCGCCCGGTGCCCCCCGTCTGGGTCCCTCCTCCAAGACCCTGCACGACAGCGCACCACTCCCTTGCGACCAGGGGGAGGCAGAAAGCGGATGGAGTCACCCCTGACCCGCTGGCCCCGGGGCTTCCCAGGCACCCCTGGCTCAGCCTGCATTGCTTCTGCCCCCCGGTTCTCAGGGCCCTGCTCCTAAGGGAGGAAGGCCTGACCTCCCAGCCCACGAGCTCCCGCCAGCCACCCAGACAACAGGGGCCACACTGGGCAGTTCTGGGTGGTGCGAGGCTGCGGGGAGGGGTCTTGGAGGGGCCAGGAGAGCAGCCCAGAGGCAAACCTCAGGGACGGGTCCGGGAAGAGGGGTTGGTGGGCAGCAGCCCGGAGTGTCCCCCGCTGCCCTCTCTGGCCCTGGCTGGCCCCTCTCTGGGGGGCGCAGGCAAGTGAGTGGCCAGTGCAGGAATGTGAGGTGAAGGGCCAAGCTCGAGGGTCTGCTGGGGGTCCTGAGAGAGGGGCGAGGAAGGGCTTGGGAGAATCACGGGCCCTCACGGGACTCAGCAGGCTGGGTCGTCCCGCATTTGGTGTGTGGCAGAGAGCTGGGCCTTGGGGTGCTGCGTCGTCCTGCGGGCCTGGAGAGGTCATGGGGGGAAGGGCAGGGACCTGAGTCTTATGATCTTCCAAGGAAAGTGTGATGGGAGGCAGAGGAGTTCTAGAAGGAGGAGAATGACACGGGGACACAGAGGGGCCGGCCAGGGCCCAACTCCTTCCCGCCAGGATGGGAACAGACCGAGAGGGCACAGTCACACGGGGCTGGAGGGTGGAGCGGAGCTGTGGGGGCTGTGCCCGCAGGTCGGGGGGAGTGTGGTTGGGGTGTGGAGGTGTGTCCAGCATGGCTGACGACACAGCCTGGCTGGTGTCGAGGAACAGAGCCGGCAGGACCCTGGGCCCGACTGTCTTTGGGGTGTACCAGGGTGGGTGCAGCTGGGGTGAGCTGAGCCCGCTGCATGCGGACCCCTGGCTAGCCGCCCCACCCCCACCTCCGGCCCCGCCGCCTGCCCGTTTGGGGCCTTCTGGATTCCATCAGGTGTCACAGCAATCTGGCTGTGACATAATGAGGCAGGCCGGGGTCAGCGGGGTGACCTCTCGTGGCCCCGATGTTTGGAAATCCCCAAATCAAAATGACCCAACAGACAAGCCCGAGACTGGATTTTCCAAGGGGCTCCTTCAATTACCCAGAGACAGGGAGACGGGAGCAGGGGCGGCCAGGCCCTTTCCGTCACTGCTTTCCTCAGACGGCAAGGCTGCGGGACCCCGGGACCACCTGGGGTCCAGAGTGGGGGGGGGGGCCCAGCCTGAGGCTCCCTGAGGCTCACTTCTCCTGGGGCGGGGGCCCACCTCACTGCAGCAGATGTGAGCAGGGCTGCCTGGGCTGGTCGCACACACGAGACAAAGAACACTGGACACGAAGTGAGCCCGTGCCAGCCCTGGGCACCCGCCGTGCAGCCAGAGGGCCTGGGGTCCAAGGAGGCTGCTGGGGAGGCACTCACGGCACCATGGGGAGGGGGCGCAGGTCACACAGCATGCCCCCCCGCCCTCAAGTTCAGCCTTATGTGAGCAAACCTGACAGCCATTCCAAACCTTCCCTCCAGGTTCTTACTTGGGGGAAAAAAATACTTTTCAAACTACATGCTGAAGTTTTTAAATTGCTGAAAATTTAATGTCAGAAACCCGTAATCTCTTTCCCAGAGATAAGACACAGCCCCGTGAGGAGGGGCAAACCAGATCCCTCTAACCCAGAGAGCTGACTGGGGCCGCCAGTGGGGGAGGGGCAGGCTATAGTGGGCTCGAGAGGCTTCAAAGTCAAGGGGCTTGGTGGGGGTGCTCCAGCAGGGGCGTCCACACCATGGGCATACTTGAACTTTCTGGGAGTGCCTGTCTCCCACCCGCCCTTGGGGCGGACTGGCCTCTCCGGAGTTGGGATCAGAAATTTCTGACACTGTGGAGGCTCGGTGTCCCCGTGAGGCCCGTGGCTTCCCCACTGAGACCCTAATTTAGGCCTTGAGGCGCCCGGCCGACGGTTCAGGTTGCCGACAGCTGATCCCGGAGGGACAGCATGGCCACCACCACACACGACCTTCCCAGGAAGTGTCGTCTCTCTCCTGGCCAGCAGCGCCGCCCTGGGGGGAGACCACGCACGGTTTCCAGGCCCATGTCCTTGAGGGACACTGTCTGCTGCCACAGACCCTGGCGCTGGGTCCCTAAAAGCTATCAGCCCCCCGGGGGCCAAACTTGGATGTGGGTGTTGGTGACTCTGAAGTGCCAGCCTCTGCAGGGGAGACGAGAACGGACAAGGGGCCCAATCGGGGCTCCCCCGGCTCCCCAGCCCCAGGGATGGACCCCAACAATCCCCACTAGGAGCAGAGCCTCTGCCTCAGCCCTTCGAGAACACCCAGACCCTGTGTCCCAGGCCTCCCCTGCCCGGGGTCACGGAGCGGGCTGTGCAGGCAACCCTGGAAGGTGGGTGCCCCTTGGGTGCAGGGGTGCCAGCCCCCCGAGCGCTGGGGCCGCATTCCAGGGGAGGGAGTGGTGGGAGAATCCGCCTGGTGTGGGGGCAGGGCTCCCGGGCCACAGACCGCCACCGCCAGCCCTCTGTCACAGTGTGTGACACTACTGCCCTCATCAGGCAGCTGTCCCTGGGGCTCTGTCCCGGTGACCCTCTACAGCCCTTTCCTGCATGGCCCTGGGACCCCCAACACCCTAAGGCAGCAGGTGGGGGAGCTGTGACAGGGTCTCTGGGTCCCCCTCTTAATGGAAGGAGACCTGGACTGGGGGGTATTTGTCCTGTGACCAATGGCCCCAGAGCCCCCAGAACTTGGGTTTCCAGTAGCCCAAGCCCCACTCTTGACAAACTCCCACATCCCGGGGCACCTGGCCACTGGGGGTACACGGCCACCTCGCCCCAGCTCCCACCCCCCACCCCCGGGGCGCATGCTGTCCCCTGCTCCCTGGCAGGGACAGGACAGGGGCATGCGTGTCCCAAGGTGGGGCTGGGGTGCAGCCAGCCCGGGAGCTTCTCCCAAACGTGGCGGTGTCTCCCAGGCTGTCCCCCTCCCACCCTGAGGGGACGACCAGAGTCCGGGGGCCACTCTGTTGTGGGCTGTTTGCCGGCCCCTCCCGGCGTTGCCGTGGCGACGACACGGGCGCGGCCCAGAGCCATACCTCAGAGGTGACTAAGTGTGCCATGCGGCCCGTTATAGTGCCCGGTGCCCTCCGGGGCCTCTCACACCTTGGCCCCCAGCCCCCGGCCCCCAGCAAGAATGTTCCATGAGCCCCGTGGGCAAGCATGTGGCCCGGCATGCCAGGCCAAGCGCGCCGGGCCGGCGCCTGCGCCCCTCCCGCCCGGGCGTCACCCGCCCGGCCCAGAGCCTGCCGGCCACACAGCCGTCTGTGCTCTCTTCCTCACTGCCGTCAGGCCCCAGCTTCCTGGGGTGAGAGGCTCCTGCGTTTCCTGCGTTTCTATCTGGTCTGTGCGACCAGGCCCTCTTCCTGCCCTGCACCCCGGCAGCCCCGCACTGCACCCCACACTCTGAGGTCTCTGCTTGGGGGCAGAGGCGTGGCCGGCCACGGGCCTCAGCCCAGGACCCACATGCAGCACCCCAGCCTGCGGGGGGACCCCGGGGCAGGGAGGAGAATGCAGGAAAAGGAGCCTAGGTCAGGAACCGGGGCTGGCGCCACATGCGGCCAGGGTCTCTGAGTGACCAGAGTGTCCCCTTCCTGCCCACCCCCTTCGCGGGGACTCCGGGGAGCCCGGCAGCCTCCACGGCCTGGGGTCTGGAGAACCCCTGTCAGCAGCCCCTGGGGAAGCCTGAGGTCAGGGGGCTCAGAAATGGCCACTTCGGCAGGACCCATCTTGACCGATGTGGACAGCTGCACCCGCCCGCCCCCCCCCCGGCTATTCCGGTCTTAGCAGCAGTCAGGGAGGGCAGCACAAGGGCTTCCCGGCATCCAGGCGGGCAATACGATATTTCCAGATAAAGGGCATTCCTGGCGCCCTTCATCACTCTCCTCGGGCAGCTGTCGGCTCTGCTTACCCCCTAAGCCCCACAGGAGACTCGGAGCAGTTTTCCCATTTCGGACCAGCCCAGGGGCCAAGGCGGATTTAGCAGGGGTGAGGCGGGGGGACGGGGCCAGCAGGGGATGTTCTGGGAGGTGAAGACAGGCAGGCAGGATGGGAACGGCAGCTGGTCCTAATCCCACTGGGCCTCTTGCTTGTTTTCTTTTATTTTTAGGAGGTACCTTCTAGAATCTGTGCTGCCCGTTCCTGGGGACACGCAGGACCTAGCTCAGCACGGTCATGTGCCAGGCCGTGCAGGGTGCAGAGGAGACCTGGGTGTGTGGGGGTCCCGGGTCCTGGTGTCAGGGCTCCGGGGACACAGGGCCCAGAACCTCCGTGCTGGAGATCTGCGTACATGTGTCACACAGCCACGCCTACACCCTGGCCGGGGGCGGGGTCCCCTTCCCGAAGCCCCTCGGGCCCAGCCTGCTGGGAAAGGTGTCTGGGCTACCCCTTCCTTCACCCACCTCTCAGCGCAGGCCCCAGGAGCACGCAAGGGGTAGGCGGAGAGGTTCATGGGCCGAGACAAGGGCTGTGCCCCTTCTGGGGGTTGGGGGGGTGGCAAGGGAAGGAATCAGGTAATCGCGGGCTTGTTTCCTTAAATGGAAGAAAACCCAGCAGCGGCGCGAAGCCCTCGAGTTGTCGGCTGGCCTGCTGAAGTCGGGCAGGGGAGCCGATGGTCCCCCGAAGCCAGGGAGGGGGGCAGGGAGGGGGCCCCGCAGATGCCAGGGCCCGGTCAGGAGACAGGAGGCGGCACTGGGGGCAGGGGCACGGAGACTGTCCTTAAGGGTGAGATTGCTCAAGGCCGAGCCAGGCCCTGACGCCCTGCGAGCACGAAATCACTGGAATTCCTCCTTGAGCCGGCTGGCTCCGGAGTCACAAGCTTGGGGCGGGTCGACCTCGGGCCCTCCTGACCCCCGTCCCCCAGGGTCAGGGGCCGGCACGAAGGGAGGTTTCTGTCCTCGGCCAGCAGGACCAATGGCGTTTGCAAGGACGTGGCGCGACCTGGGGCCTCACGGGGCAGGGCCTGCGGGTTTGCTGTGGGTACGTGGCGCCCGCGTCCGGCGCCGCCTCCCGGGCCTGGACAGCCTCATACGGGGGCTTAGACACCTCACGAGCCTGCCCACAATATGACCATTTGACGAGGACTTTGGTGAGCCCCAGCCTTGTGAGCTCTGCCACGCCCAGCAGGGACACAGGACACAGCAAGCCACCCCGGTGGGCGGGGCGTGGTGACCCATGGGGTCCGAGCCACAGGCTGGCACTCTGGGTCCAGACACACCTGGGCGGAGACGAGGGCCTGACCTCTGGGGCTGGGGGTCCTGGGAGGAGAGCCCTCCGTCCCCTTCCTGGCTGGCATCTGACAAGGAAAGACCAGGCCCCAGAGTCCCCACGAGCTCCAGGTGGAGATGAGGAGCCTGGCCCCGGCAGCCCCTCTGCCTGCCACCCTTCTGCAGGCCTTGAAGCCTGCTCTGGGGCGCCACACGCTGTCTGCATGCCTGGGGGCGGCCGTTGTCTGCCAGCCGTTAGGGGCTAGGAGGCAGCAACGCCAGCCCTCGGTCCCCGGGCTGCCCCACACGCCCCCTGAACACACCGAAGGGCTCCTCACATCTAAGGTCCCCATTGCCTGCCGTCGGCTGGTGCTGTGGTCTCAGAAAGCAGGGTGGTCTTGGAGGCCATGAGGGCAGGAACCTTCACAGCTGTCCCGCCACCTGGGCCATCACCACCTGGGCCCCAGGGGGCCTTTATGGCAGACCCCAGCACCCCCCTTGCCCCTGCCCTGGCTGGCCTCCCTAGCAGGCCTGTGTTTTGGGAGCCTCCGATCTGGCCTTTAATGACCACCCCTGTGGACAGGCCATCAGGGTCCCCCCCGGTGCCCTGTGGGGCCTCATCACCCGGACTCCCGCGGTGCTGGCGCTGAGCTGGGTGCTTCTGAGTTCTCCTTCCGCTCAGGACAAGAGGACTTCCTTCCAGGGTCACCTGGGACCTTCCAGGCCTGATGCGGGGGGCAAGAGCAGCTGGGACAGAGGAGCCCAGTCATTTCGTCACTCAGGGCCGGCTGCGGCCCCAACCCTGAGGCCCAGGGGGTGCACCTGAAGCTGCCGGCTCGGCCTGGGGGACGGGATGCTCTCTGAGCAGGGCTGGGAGCTGCGTGCTCCTCCAAGCACGTGTGCCTCCTCCAAGCTGGCCCCCCAGCCTCCATGCCCAGTCCTGGGGCCGTCCAGTGGGAAGGGCCGGCCTCTCTGTCTGCCCAGGACGTCTGGCCACACCAGCCGCAGCTGCGGCCAACAAGGCAGGCACCCCCGCCCTGCACACCCTGGGACTCCGTGGAGCCCGGGAGCGAGGCCGGAGCCCCAGGAGCTTGGGGCCCTCCCCAGGGCTCCCCTCACTCACTCCCACAGGCGTGAACGCACGCTCACACACACGTGTGCACACGCACTGGCTGGAAACAAGGTGTCTGCAGCTTCGGGCTCACACAGCCCCCCCTCTGGCAGCAGACGAGGGGTTTTATTAGTGCTACAAATCAGATATCACACAGTTTGGGGCTGACATGGTTTTTATAAGAATTATTTAGGGCCCTGGCGGCCGGTGAGGTCCCAGGGAGAGCCTGGGAGGGACATCCAGCTGTTCGGGCCGCCGGAATCCCCAACACTTCGTAAAGGGAAGGTATGAAAGGCCGGCACCTTGTTCTGTTTAAGGGGGCGCGTCACCCCTGCCCTAGGCCCGCTGCAAAGGCTTCTGGGAGGCACCTCCTCCCCCACGGCAGGGAGTGAAGGCCTGCAGCAGCCGGGGGAGGGGGCAGGGGCCCCAGGAGCGCCCTCCCAGGGGCACCGAGGCTCAGCCCCCCTCTGCGGTGTCCCAAGCTCCCTTTGGGGGACTTCGAGGATCCCCTCCCCACAGGCAGTGGGTGCAAGCCTGCAGGCAGGGGCTGTCCCTGCTGCCCCGTGCCCACTGCCCAGGCCTGTCGCCAGCCAGCACACCACCCAGGGCCAGGCCACCAGCTTGGTGCTGCCCCCACATTGTAGGGAACATCGCCTCAGGGACGCTCTCAGGGGCTCAGCCGCAAGCTGCGCTGAGGGGTGAGGGCAGCTTGGCCCCACCTCTGACCTGCAGGCCCCTGTCCTGGCCGGGGCCCCTCCTGGCTGGGCCTCCTCTGAGCATCATCTGAGTATCACGCAGGAAGGCCCTGGGGGCCTTGGGGAGCTGCCATGGCCTGGGGCTCTTGCCTGTCACGTGTCCCTCAAGGACAGAGTGACAGGAGTCCTGGACAGAAGGACACGTAGTGCTTGCTTGGTGCCGAGGGTGTGAGAGACACCGAGGCCTGTACCAGGGACACTGCGCAGGGAGGGCGAGAATCTAGCCATGGGGGAGGGCAGGCCCCCCTGGAGAGGGCAGAGCCAGGCGCAGGCAGGGAGGGCCCGGGGCCCCCTCCCCCGCCGGCCTTGAGCGGCCTCTCCCCTCTCCATGACGTCAGGCCTCCGCACCCATCAGAAGGAGGCCAGGGCCAATCAAAGCCAGATGTGGGGGCAAGGAAACAATGCTGAGGATTCTGACTCGGAAAAGCCCTATTTACCGAGAAATAATGAAGTGATCTGGGGTGTTGGTGCAGGGGTGACCTCAGCTGGGAAGGAGTAAACGCAGATGCTGAACGGGTCTCCCCCAGGCCCATGCGGGGAGCAGTCCTGGGGTCCCCACGGGCAGCGGCGGCGGGGCTGCCATGGAGGGGGCCCAGGCGCAGCGGGGAGCCGTGCAGGGGAGGGTTCGCTCTCTGCCCCGAAGGGACACAGTCAGTTGCAAAGGTGGGACAGGCACACGCACGCACGCAGGCGCAGGCGAGGGAGTGGGGCTCGGCCTGGGGCCCTCGGGTGTGTGGGGAGCAGCCCACACGGGGCGGCCGCCACACCTGGGCAGAAGGATTCCTGGGGGTGAGGGCGGGGAGGAGTGGGGGGGAGGAAGGCCACGGGCTGGGGTCCAGGCTGAGACCCCCTCCCAGTGCTGGTCCGCGGGAGCCCCTCTTCCGGACACTCGCCCCGTCCAGGCCTCAGCAGTGTGGACGCTGGACCTTCCAGGGCAGAGAAACACCCCAGGAAAAGTACCCAGTCCTGCCCAGAGCAACGCAAATAGGCACACAAATCCGTGGGCGCACAGGTGGGAGCGGCCCGGGGGTCGGGTGGAAGCGCGGCGCACGCACCGCGGAGCAGCACCCAGCCTTCCGCGGGAGCCCCCACCCGAGTGTCACAGCGCTCCCTCCTGCCACGCACCCCACCAGGCAGCCCCGCGGACACCGAGAGCGGACTTGTGGTCGGCGGGGCGGTGGCACAGAAATGATTTAAAACCAGTCACGGTGATGGGTACACAGCTCCGCACTGGGGACCCCCCATGGGCTCGCGATGGGCGGGTCGTGGGGTATGTTAACTATGTCCCAATAAAGCTGTCTGAAGACACAGGACGTGAGGCTCTGCTTGCCCAGCCCTGCGAGCCGGGCGGGGGGTGGGGTGGGGGGGTTGGGGGAGGCTCCGGGTCAGCGAGAGCAGTGACCCAGGGCAGGCAGCTCAGCACCCACACCTCAATCCCCGGGACCCACCCAGGCCTGGGCCAGCTCTGAGCTCCGGGCGGGACACAGGGCTGTCACGTCTGGCTCAGGGGACTCACTGGGTTTGGGGGTTCCCCAGTTGTGCACCTGCATCTGCACGCACAGCCTAGCAGCATTTAGGGTCACAGGAAAGCCAGGAGGTGGGAGGGGAGCACCGAGACCACAGTCACTGCAGAGGAACCTTCCAGGAGGCCTGGGGTGGGGGTGGGGGGACCAGAGGAAGCACTGTGTCCCTGGGCCTGGGTCCCCTGCTAGGGGCTGGAGGCTCCCCAGGAGGGGCTGGGCGCAGAGGCCAGGAAGCAGGCAGCCCACATCACATGGGGCTCCAGGCTGCAGAAGGGCTGTGTGGGCATCTTCTCTGCACCAGGGTCCAGCCGGGCAGGTGGGTGGGGTGGGGGCCCGTGCTGTCATCTGCAGTCAGTTCCTTAAGCCGTGTCTCGGTGACACGGCCCCAGGGAGGGCTCTGCTGGCCCTCGAAGAGGAAAACCAGCCGCGGAGGCAGAGACTGTGGCCAGATGGGTTTCCGCTCTATCTCGGCGGCCCTGGGCGGCTGGGCCTCACCTGAACTGCTGGGGGCGTCTGGGATGCGTCATCAGCACAGGCGTGGGGGGGTGTTGTGGGGACAGAGCAGAGCCCACCGAGGTCCCAGGGGCCCTTCCCGGCCCCCTCAGTCCTTCCCCGGAGGCCTGGGTCTGCTGTAACCTGGCGTCACCGGGATCTCTCATTCTCTCTCGCCAAGTAAACAGACCTCCCACATGGCGACAAACGGACATCACAGGAGAACGGGGACTTGAGGGGGGACCCTGGGGGTGTTGCTCGCTCCCTCTGTCCATTTACTTCCTCCCCAGGCTGGTGCCCTGGGTGCTCCCAGGACCGTCCAGACAGGGACACCCAGGTCCTCTGCCCAGCCCCACGCTCGGTGTCCAGCCGGGGGGGGGGGGGCCCACTGGTGCTCGTTCCCCGTGCGGGAGGCCCTCCTCGAGTCCCCATGTGGAAATCTGGACCTCGTCTCCCAGCCGCGCAGGACAAGGGGACACTGAGTTACCGGAAGACGGCCGTGGGGCGGCTGTCTTGGGGGCAGACACGACCTCACAAGGGCTCTCCCTCCCCAGCCCCCAGCCCCGAGTCGCCCAGAGAAGGGGTGTCCAGTCAGCCCCTCAAGCCTGGGCCTGGGGGCGGGGCGGAGCAGCCCCCCCCTCCCCGCAGGCCCACTTCCTGGATTCCTGAGGACCTGCTGACAACCCCGTTGCCCTCACCGCGCCCCCAGACCCTGTCTGTGCAGCCTTCCCCCTACCTCATTCCCAGGGGCCGTCAGTGGGGCCCAGCAGGGAGCAGAGTGCGGCCAGGGGTGCCGGGGAGACCAAGGACACGGCTGCTCTCCAGCCCCTTCCTCCTCCCTGCAGAGACTCCCGGGCCTCCGGGGGGCGGGGAGCACTGGGGTGCTGGCGAGGCTGCAGAGCAGGGCAGTTAAGGGGGGGGCGCTGCGTCGGCGCTGGACCTGCTTGGATGAAGGATGGGATTCCTCTCCCAGCCTTGAGTTGGGGTTCTCAGGGCCGCGGGGCCCCATGAATTATTTCTCTAAGGAGAATATCTTTGACTCTGCTCTCCGGCCGCCTTCCGGACCTTCCCCATCACTTTAAATCAGCGCTGAAGGACGGCGTTTGCCCGGACCTTCACCCTGCAAGTGGAGGGGCTGAGAGGCCCACGTGACGCAGCCGTCCCCTCTCTGGGTGTCCCTCTGGGCAGAGGGGGCTGCTGAGCCAGCCCCCACTTCCACCCGCCCTTGTGAGGCCCCAGAAGAGGGAAGCGCGGCAGGGCAGCGCTCAAGGACGGGGCTCTGGGGGGAGATGTGGCCCCCCGGTGATCTCTGGCTTGCTCCCAAATCCCCAGGCCCAACCGGTGTGCCTGAAGCCCACGTACAGACAGGCTCATGCCGACGGTCCACGGGGGGCACGCCTGGGACCCTCAGCGGGTGGGCTCCCCACCATCACCCAGGCCCTGCTGTGTCTGTGCAGCCGGGCGCCCATGTGTCGTGGGTGCAGCCCCGCGTGGGGACACTGGGGACAGAGGAACAGAGCCGGTGGTCTTCGCTCCACACACAGGACTTTATTGGGGTCACAGGCCGAACCAGTCAGGGACGCCGCCGCGGCGCGGGTCCCGGCTCTGCCTCCTCCGCTGCTCCTCCAGGAGCCTGTCCCGGAGGTCCTCGTCACCAGGGCTGCCGTCAGGACCCTGCTGCTTCTCGGGAAACAGATCAGGGAACGTGAAGGTCTGTCCGTGCGCCTGCAGAGAAAAGGCAAGCCCTGCAGCCCAGAGCCGCTGCCGCACCGTGCGGGGACAGGTACACAGGGCCCTCCCACCCTGAGCTCGCAGCTCTGGAGGGGCCCAGAGGCCGGCATCTCCGGGGCGATGTCCCTGCCTGGAAAATAAACATCTCGGCGGCTGCTGGCTTTTATCTAACAGCGGGAAGCCATTACCCCGGACAATGCCCCTTTTCATCGACATTATCTCTTCGAGGGCTGCTGTCTGCACTGGCTGGAGCCTCATTAAAAGCAGCCCAGCAAAGCGCCCATTCACCGGTGTGGGGGCAGCCTGGCCGGACTGGGGGGCAGGAGCGAGGGGCAGGAACACCCCGCACAAATAGCGTCTGGTGCCACACTGAGACTTTTTCCATCCAAAATACCTAAAGGCCTTTACCCACATTAAAGACTACCCCTCCTCCCAGCTCGGAGCTTGGCAAATAAGATGCATATAACGTACAAAGAAATGTACATATGCAGCAGTCTATAAATCAAGACCGGCTTTGCAAATTAACTGGTTTTACGTCTTTCACTAGAAGTTCAGAATGTGCCAGTGTCGGCCAAGCCCCAACCCAGACCCCCAAGCACGTGTACAGGGGGCACCGGCCGGGCCCCGCTGGTGCCGAGGCGGGCGCCCTGCCCGCTCCCCGGGGACCTGGGCAACTGTGAGGTGCCGTTTCAATCTGCTAAACACCCCGGAGCAGCTCCACAGATCGGGGGGCACAAGGGGGTGCGCGAGGGGGCACGTGAGGGGGCGCGCCAGGGCAGCGCCGTTTGCTTCCGGACGGGCAAAGGGGGACGCAGAGCGGCATCCGTATCTGGAAAATTTTAATAAGTAAAATCAGTAAAGTGTGCTGGTTCTTGGAGACCCTTGTTTTGTAAAGAAATTTGGCTTTGGGCAGGCGGCCAAGTATGATCTGAAACAGCCCACCCCCACCCCGGGAAGAGGAGGTTTATAAATTCTGGTCACATGGCGCGGGGCGCGGGCCCCGTAAGAAAGCAGGCTGTGTGCGCGCGGCGGCCAGCCTGCTGCAGGATTAGCTTACACAGCTCAAAACTGCTTTTTTTTTCTTTTTTAAAATACCAAAGGGCAATAGTTTACATGCAGGGCTGATTGCCCAGAACGGGGATTTATGTGTAATATATCGAGGTGATTTTGCTAGTTTTCTGAGGTGGGGGAAAACCCAAAATGACATTTTAAAATATAAATACAAAGATGGCAATTTGCAACAGCTCAGGAAAAAAACGGAGGGAGCCACTGCGAGAGATTCTTCCTTTCTTACCCGAGACAAGGGCCGCTTGTGGGTGCCGCATGTGCCCCCCAGGGCGCCCCTCTCTCGGGAAATCTGCCTTGTACTTTCACAAGCAAACCCCCAGTCCCCGCAGGGGGGAGAGCATGAGCGGCTCAGTGGACGGGACCTGGACGGGACACTGTGGCAAGGACGGTGCAGGAACCGGCCCCGGTGAGGTGACCCCAAGCGCCTCCCCCACCAGGCCACCGACCGTTCCCCACAGGCTCCTGCCGGCTAGCGCCGGCGGTGGGAAGGGCAGACTTCTGCGTGCAGGGTGACGTTCCTCTGGATGCGTGGGCCACAGGGCCACAGAGATGTTTATCAGGTCATCGGGGGAAATGTGGGGCCCCCACCCCGCCGGACGGCCTTTTCCGCAGCCGTCAACTCAAAATAGATTCGGAAACTTAATTTGTGTTCGTGATTGACCCTCGTGTGCTTTACAATTAGCTCTGTTTTTAAAAGCCCCAGAGTGGGGCCCACAGGGACACACTGGGAGAGGTCGGTCTCCGCACAGGGGGGGACAGAGAAGGGACCCCTTCAGAGGGGAAAGGCCCCGAGCTTCCTGCTGGTTTCCAGGCTGGGAGGGGGGGGGGGCGGGGTCCATCACAAATGCCACCCTGGGCGGCAGGAACTCTGTCCCCAGTTGTGCTGCCCGATTTCACAGAGAAGAAAGGCATGCCGGGCGGCAGCTGCGAGCACCCGACCTAGGCGGGCTCCGCTCAGCTTTCACGAGCGAGGTGGGGCCCGGGGAAGAATGCGGGGGCTCCGGTGACTCAGAAGCCACTTGTAACCGTAGCTGGAGCCCTGGTGGCGAATGCCGGCACACGGGTGTCAGCCCGCGCCATGACAGGGACAGATGGCCCGATTTCACACGCAGGACACAGGCGCCTTTATAAGACCAACGGCCGCGCTCTCCACCTGGATTGGCTGATTTCATGCACAGCAAATATTAGGCCACATCGTTATGGGGGCCCCTGTTTAGAACAACAACTGTAGTCAGAGAAGCTGCCATGCTAACTCGGTCATGTAACAAACGGCCTCCTACCGCCCAAAATAGGTCCGCGGGCCCACGGGGTTTACAATAGCGCTACTGCCATCTAGCGGCCACGGCCAGCCGCCTCCCGCCGCCAGCTCTGGAGGCTGGAGGAAGCCCCTGCCCCGGCCCCAGTCCGCGTGTTTCCAACGGTGGGGGGTGGGGGCAGCTAATGGACCCTGCGAGGAGGGCCGTTGCGGGCAGGTCCTCATGGAGGCCAAGGGGACACCCTGCTGGAGGCCACGGCCCTGGGGAGCCTGGAGGGCTCGTCTGAGGAAGCTCGAGGGGGGTCACCTCACACTGGAGGGAAGGGCCGGAGGGGCTCCGAAGCCACGTCTCATTCGCCACAGCTCTGCACTGCAGTCGGCCAGAGCTCCGCCAGGGGCCAGGACCCTCTTCCTGAGCCCCTGGCCAGGTAGCACACGGTCCAGAGTATGGGGGGGGGGGAGGGGAGAGAATACGGGTGCCCCACAACCCAGTCCAGAGGGGAGGGGGCTCAGCCAGGGCCCTGGGGTGCAGCGAACCCATCTGCAGAGCTGCTGCCCCAGGGCATTAACTGCCTCCGGGCCTGGGCCTGTCCAAGGCCAGGCCATCCTCCAGCAGGAAGCTCTGGAGAACTCTGGTTTCTGTCTGAGCCCGAAACCCCTGGGCCTGAGGGGGCCTGCCTGTGCCCACAGCACCAAGTCCGAGGGCACGACACGGCTGGCCCCTGAGCAGGTCCACGATACGGCTGCCCCACACAGTCCCCGCCCGTCAGCTGAGTGTGCTCGGAACCCCAGCTCAGCCCGGGGCTCCGCCGGGGATTAGAATGAAGCACAGGCTCTGCCCCGCGCCGTGGCCCTGAAAATCCTGCCTCTCAGGGCCTCTCAGGGCCCCAGGCGGGGGCTGCTGCACAAACACGTCCCCCGCACCAAGGTCACGGTCGTGATAAGTCACGCCCATGACTTGGGACTCTGCCCGAAGCCCACTCACCAGCTGCACATAGGCCACCTTGTAGTCTGGTTTCTTCATCCTGACGTTTCTGTAATCCCTCTTCCTGTTGGAACCTGCCGGGGGGTAGGGGGAACACTTTACTCCAAGCACGAGATTTCCAGTCCAGCTAATCCAGGAGCCCACTTTCTAGAAAGAGGCCAACACGGGAGAGTCGGCTGGTCTCCCACAGGTCACAGCTCGTCACGCCTGAAATGTGACCAATTACACTCGCGGTGGCTTGCACCCCAACCTCTGCTGTTAAAAACACAAGCGTGTGTGAATAAGACAAGAAACCCATCTTCCCCGTCTGTCAGCACTGCGACCCTCGTGGGCTGCCTCCCGCCACGCAGAAGGCTGTCGGGTGGGGGGACAGAGGTTAAGGGAACAAAGGAAAAAAGCACTTTGCTGACCGGCTTCCGAGGCGCATGGAGAAGGGGGCTGCACCGCGTGGGCTGGGGGGAGGGGCAGGAGCAGACCAGCCACCCGGGTCCAGTCCCCGCTCTGCCCCGTGCGCAGCGAGGGCTGGGGAAGCTGCCTCAGTTCCCTCACAGGCCAGGAGGCTGGCCCCCGCAGCAGCAGGGATGAGGCCTCATGAGCTCCGGGGAGTCTCCCCGCCCCCGGCACGCACCGTGCTGCACCCTCGTCCGCACAGCGGCCACGGGCACGTTGTAGATGCGCTCGAGGTAGTTCCGGAGGTCCACCCGCGTCATCCTGGGCAGAGAAGAAAGAAGAGCAAGACTCAACCGAGATGCACAGCAGCTGGCTGGTGGGGCCTGAGCCACAGGCGATGTCAGTGCGGGGCCGTGGGGTCTCTGCAGCCGCCCCTGGCTGGCTCGCGCCCTCTAGGGGCCAGGCTCTCAGTCAGAGCTCTCCTGAGGGAAGGGCCCATATGGGGGTGCCCCCCGGCTGCCAGGAGGCCGGCCCACCATGGCCAGGCCTGTGTGGAGCTGCTGCTCGATGACAAGGTCCTTTCCTGGAAACAGTGGCCAAGGCGTTGGTGGGTGAGGCCCCCAACCCTCTGCACCTGACATGGCATCATAAACCTCGTCCTTGGCCACTCTTGCCCTCTGAAAGCTGATGCTCAGGCCAGCCCAGGCACTGGGACAGTCACATCCTGAGGCTCCAGAGTGCCCTGCAGCCTGGGTGAGAGGACACTGTGTCCCTTCAGCGGCCAGGACCTCTGTGTAGGAACCACCTTGAGAACCAGGTTTCTGGAAGCCATGGTAAGGAGCTCAAGAGTGTGAGCCCCGCCGCCTGGGAAGGGCACTGAGTTCAGTGTAGTTAAATTAGAGAAGTGTCAGGTCTTCAACCAGGCTTTCCTGGGGGCGGGGGGGCGGGGAGTGGGGGGCAGCCCAGCCTCGCCCAAGGCTCTGCAAATAGCAGGGAGGCTCTGCAAACATCAGGCCCTGGACCACATTTGCAGGGAGGCTTGGAGAGAGCCGCCTGGGATGTTTTCACAGCAGAAGCCACATGTATGAGCCGGGCTCCAGGACGCCGGCAGGACGGCCAACCCCTTGGGGTGCTCCCCAGCCTGAACTCGGGGGCTTACTCCATGGGGATCCGGAACTGCACGGTGTCCTCAGGCTGAGCCGTGCCAGGCCGCACCAGCCAAATGAAGAAGTTTGTTCGGAAGACGCGGAGCTGGGGGTTGCCCAGCTGGTACAGAGGGTACCTGAGAGGGAGAGATTTGTTGGCGTCAAACCAGAATGCGTGGCCCCCGGGCTGCCCCGGTGCACCCCCTCTACTTGTTCACCCACAGCAAGAGGAACGGGAAGCAAGGGGAACAGCTCTCCGCAGGCCAGCACCCCACGGCCCCCTTTGTACACGGCATGGTTCTGCTGAGTGTGGGCCCTGAGATCCTTGGTACCCATCAACTTACAGTAGTATGGGCCATGGACCCTCGGGGCCAGCGGCTGGAAAGGGCCTATGGGTGACTCAAGGAACAGGACAGTAGAGAGCACGCCCATCGCGGACCACCAAACACGCTGGTGGCCGGGCTTGCAGACAGGCTTGTTCAAGGTGATGGTCCCACCAGCACACGGCCCAGCGTGGCACCGCTCCCCCCGAACCCTGGCATTCCCCGCGGCAGGGACGCAGGCACCTGCACACTGTGTGGCTGGGAAAGCATCACACTCCCCACCCTGAGGACCCTCAAAGCCAGGAGGTGCAGCTGGAAAGGAGATGCTACTACCCACAGCCCCGGCCCACTGCCATGGCCAACTGCGCGTGCTCTGGGTTTGCATGCGGCAGCGGAGCCAGGTGAGGAGGGGGCCTGAGGTCGTCTGCGGTCGTCTGAGGCCAGGGGCCAGGCTCTGCGGAGGGTGGGCACACGGGGGGGTGGGACATGGGGTGCCATCAAGGGTCTCCCCAGTACCTCTGTGACCAAGCTGCAGCACTGCACATGGTCTGATCTTGGGGCACAAACTGTACTGTGAAAGGGGGCTTGTCGAGGCCAATTCTGTACTGGGCAGGATGACAAGAGCCAGGGCGCTGAAGGGCCTTGGGGAGCCCCAGAGTTAAGCAGCAACCTGGGGAGTCTGGACAGTGCAGGGGCTCTCAGAGGGCAGGCCTTGGGCACCTGCAGCACCCTGGCCTGCTGGGCTGAAGGGCTGAGGGATGTCGGCGACCACGTCAGCATGTGGCAGGGGCCCAGAAGGACCTCCTGTGGGGGTCTCCACTGCAGGGCGGGCACTGGCGAGAGTGGGTGAGGGCAGGCTCTGGGGGGTGCGGGGCCCCCAGGAACAAGAGGCCTGCCTTGTTTTACCCTCCACTGGAGTCTGGGCCAATGGCTGGTCACCCAAGGGACTCACTTATTCCCCCTGGTGACCAGCGGCGGCACTGCAGGGGGCAAAGCCAGGCCCTCTGGGTACCTGGAAATTGACCCTCCATCTCTCCGGGTCCCTGGGTTTGGGGGTGGAGGGAGGCCCACTGTGAGGGTCGGAGGTCAGCGGCCTGAGCCGGGCACCGAGTCTCCCCGCCGCGTGCATGGCCTCAGAAGCCCCCTGTCCTCCCCCACGCTGAGTGTCAGGATGAGTCCCAAGGGCCTGCCCGAAGCTGGAACCTTCCAGCTGAGGAACAAGCAGCACTGCCTCGCACCCTCCTTCGGGGCTTCAGAACCGGGCTCTCCAGGCCTGGTGGGCGGAGGCAGCACCCCTGCGCGCGCGCCCCGCCCCCTGCCCGGCCCTCCCGCGGATTTCACAGGCACGTCTGCAGTGGGTCCCGCCTGCTCAGCACAGCGCTCTGGCTCGCTGCCACCAGGCCTACCTCCCTGTGGCCCCGAGCGTGACTCACGCGTGACCCCACCCTCCCCGCAGGTCCCACCGGCTCTCCTCCCGACCCGCGGCGCGGCCGGCTGCCCTGCCTGCTCCCCACGGCCGCGCCGGCCCCTCGGCCCCGCTGCACCTGCCGCCGTGCGCGAGTGCGCGCCTCCACCCGTTCATTCCCGGGGCGGCCACGCTCGCAGGGGACACGGGCGCATCAGCCTCTAGCGTGGGGGCGGGCCGCGGGAGCCCCCCGTCCCGGCGACGAGGGCAGAGGGACCCTTCCGGGCAGGCGCCCGTGGTCCGCACTGCGGCTGCAGCCCCGTGCCCTGCACCCCCCCTCCCCCCCCCAGGCCCGAGTCCCCGGCCCCCGGCCCCCGGCCCCCGGCCGCTCACAGCACATTCCGCGCCATCGCCGGCTTCCGGGCCGCGGGCGGAAGGAGGAGCACGCACGGCCCGCGTGGACCCGCCACAGCGCCCCCTGGCTTCCGGGAGGGCGCGCGGCGCCCCGCCCCCCGCCCCGCCCCCGCCCCGCCCCGTCCACCTGCCCCGGCGCCCCGCCCACGGGGCTCGCCCCGCCCACGGTCCCGCCCACCTCTGCGCACCTGTTCCCGCCCCGCCTCGTTCCCCTACACAATCGCCCCGCCCAGCGGCTCGCCCCGCCCACCTCCCCTCTCACTGCCTGGACCCGGCCCGGACACCTGTCACCCTGCCCCGTTCACCTGCCCCGTCGCCCCGCCCACTGTCTCACCACGCCCACTGTCCTGCCCCTCGCGCGCCCTCCGCACTGGCTCGCCCACGGCCCTCACTGTGCCACCCGCCGCACCTGCAGCACTTACCGCGCCTGGCTCAGTCTGCCCCACCTTCCTGCGTCACCATCCCCGACCCACGTCCCTACCTCACTGCTCTGCCACCCCCACTGTTCTTGACCCACTCACCTGGACCCTACTCGGCCTGAACTCCCTGTCCTGCACACCCGGTAAGAGCCCAGGATCCCTCACGTCCCTGGGTCCCTCTCAAGTCCTGCACACCCTCCGGGTGCCCAGAGGGCGTCTTGCCCCAGTCTCCTCCTCCCCTACCCATGACCTGCGGCAAGCCCTTAGTCCCGCACGTCACCCCCTCCACACCCCTCTGCACCCCACTAACCCGCATGCTGTGCCCTGGTGCCCAGCTACGTTCGGAGGTGGGGCAAAGGCGGGTGGCCCTTGTCTAAGGCCCCTTCTGCAGCTGGCTGTGGTGGCTGCGTCCCCTCCCGGATCTCGAGCTCCAAGGCCCCTCCCAGCCCTTCTGGCCATCACCAGGCTGTGCTCCCCACCTCCTGTGACCCCTTCCCACACAGCCCTCACCCAGGGGATCCCCTACTCCGTAGGGCGCATCCAGGACCCTCCCCGCCAACAGCATGCAGACCTATGGGGAGGGGTACCGGGCCGCAGCCTCCCTCCCCCAGCCCCCAGCCCCCACTCTTCCCCGGTTTCCGTCCCTTTAGCTGCCTCTCCCCCACCAGACTGGCCTCTGCTCTTCGTACCAACAGCAACTGCAATGCTCCTCAGAGCCAGGAGGGCGAGAGAGGAGTGTCAGCACTCTGCGGGGAGAGAAGGGACGGCCAGGAAGCAGGGGAGCCGGCCCCCAGGGTGGGGCTGGACCTGCTGGCTGTCCCGGGCTTAGGAGCGGAGGGCCTGGGTCATGGAGACCGGCTGGGGTGCCCCCCTTCTCTGCATGTCCGGCATAAGTGGGTTCCCCTAGGATGAAGGTATCAAAGATGAGTGGCCACTAGGGACATTAGCTGAGACAGTCCCGCCTGCTGGGGAGGCACAGAGAAGGACGGGGCTCCGGGCCCTCTGTAGGAAGAAGTCGGAGGGGAGAGGGCATGCTGGGCGGGAGGGAGAGCGATGGAGAATGGGGGTCTGGGGGCCAGGACACTCCTGGTCAGCCCCGACTCTGGTGGTATTGGAACCCCAAGACGATGTTGGGTGTGATGTGTTCTCAGAGATGTGGCGAGAAGGCGGGCCCACAGGTGTGCGTGTGGCTGATAGGGGAAGGCGGTCAGCTGACTCTGATGGGTTGGGGGAGCACCTGCTGCTCCAAGGAGCGGGATCACACCTGAGCGGGGAGCTAAGCGTCCTCGAGGAGGGTGGGGGCGGGGATGCGGTCTCCGTGGTGCAGACCCCTCCACAATCAGTCCCCATCTCTCCGGTTATCTGCCAGTGGGATTGTTCCCCATCAATTTCTGGGATTTCTGGGCGCAGAGGCTGGTCTCCCCCCGAGGCTGCCAGGCCTGGGGGCCCTGCGTGCACCTTCTCCCTTCCTCCCTCCCTGGTGTCGTCAGACCCACCCCCTCACTGACAGCGTGGCTTCCCCGGGGTGGGGCTGCCACGGAAAATGGAGGATTCTCAGTTAAACCTGAAGCTCTGATAACTTTGTTTTGTTTTGCTTTTAATAGACACTAATTTTTAGAGCAATTTCAGGTTGACGGGAAAACTGCACCGAAAATACCAAGAAGTTCTAGTACGTGCCTCCTCCCCCCACCGGTTGCCCCTTTTGTTACCGAGCTGCACGAGCTGGTACGTTTGTTACACCTGCCGGAGCAGTACTGATACGTCGTTATTGACCGAAGTCCACGGTTGACATTAGGATTCATTCTTGATGTTGTACATCCTTTGGGTTTAGACGAATGTATAAGGACACGTATCCACCAGGACGGGGTCATACAGAGTAGTTTCATGGCCCCAAGTCTCTGTGGCCTCCCCGTCCCTCCCCCGCAACCCCCTGGCAACCACTCATCTCTTCACTCTCTCCGGAGGGCTCCCTTTCTCAGAGTGTCCAATTGTTGGAGTCCCAGAGCGTATAGCCTTTCCAGGTTGGCTTCTTTCGCTCGGTAAGATCCACTTAAGGGTCCTCCCTGTCTTTTCATGGCTTAATAGCTCATTTCTTTTTCGTACTGACAGTATTCCCTTGTGCGGAGGGACCACACGTATCCATCCACCTACCCAAGGGTATCTGAGTTCCTTCCGGGTTTAGGCAGTTGTGAAGAAAGCTGCTGTAAGCGTCGTGTGCAAGTTTTTGTGTGGACATGAGTTTTCAGGTCCTGTGCGTAAATCCCGAGGAGCCCGATGGATCCTAAGGCGGATCGTATGGTGAGGGCGTGCCGAGTTTTGCAAGAAGCCACAGCCCGTCTTCCAGAGTGGCGGCACCGTCCCGCGTTCCCAGCCGCTGCGGGAGGGCTTCTGCCGTTCCACGTCCCTGTCGACATTTAGTGTTGTCAGTGTTCTGGATTTTGGCCATTCTGATACGTGTGTGGGAACATACTTCTCCTATTTTACGTGCCTGTTCACTCACCCCTGCTGGGACCCCCCCAGGGCCCGGTGCTGGGGAAGCCCCAGGAGCGTGCGAGCTGGCCCAGGGGCCCCAGTGGGCAGACAAGGAGCGGGCATCCCGTGAGGGCGGCTTGCGTGCTGAGCTTTCCAGGCCTGGCTGGGGAGATGGGGCTTCTTTCAGAGAGCCGTGCGCCACCCTGGGCTACCGGGGAAGGACAAGGTGAGCTTGGAGGTGACCTTGGGCTGCACATAAGAGGGCAGGAGGCAGGAGAGCAGCCATGTGTGCACTCGCTCACTCATTCATTCGTTCTACCTGTATTTGCCAGGAACTACTATGCGCCCGGCATCTTTCCAGGGGTTGAGGACACGGATGGGCTAAAGCACGGATGAACTGATAAATCCTTGGCCTCCGTGGTTATTGTCCCCGAGTCAACAAGTGACATCCATCAGATGCTCCTGGAGATGCATGTGGGGAGGGTGACAGGAGGTGGGAGGGGACTGTAATTTGAAAGGAGGGGTCAGCGAGCCTTGCTGAGGGGCCGGAATGTCAAGCGCAAGGGGAGCGCATGTGAAAAGGCCTAGTGAGTAAGCCCTTGGCCCTCAGAAGCCCCTCATCACCTGCGTGAAGGGCACTGACCCTCTGCCACCCCATCTGCCGGGAAGAGGAGGAGGAGGGGTGGGTGGGGACGGGGTATAGAAGGCTCTGGTGGGCGGAGGGGCCCGGCTCTCACCCTGGGTCCCCAGAAGGACGGTTCTGGGCAGAGAGATGCCCAAAGGCCAGGCCTAGGTGACCCCGGGGACCAAGGGAGCCAGGTGGGGAAGGAAAGAGTTGAGAAGAGGGCCCGGAGGGTCTGGGAGGGGGCACCCAGAAGCCACCCAGCCCCCCGCTTTGTCTTTATTTATTTTATGTTGATTTTTGAGCTGCTTTCTAGAAGCAGGCACAGCCCAGACTGCAACCCGCGTGCCCTCCCCTCCCGTGGACGAGCCCCGTGCGCAGTGGCTCGGGCGGAGGCTTGCTTGCCCTAAAGCCCGCCTCCTCTGCTGAAACCCATGAGGGACCATAGGAAATGAAGAGCATGCTAGAAGGGGATGGGGCATTTCTTGGTCCATCTAAGGGCCAAGATCATCAAATTCCCGTGCATGTGTCGGTCTCGGACACCAGCTGGGGTTCCTCGGATTCCGTGCAAACCCTGCTCTGTCTGCTTGGAGTCACTCACTCCCAGAAGGCCCCCCCCTTCAGCTGCCAGCCTCAGAGCCACGGTATCGCCTGAGCTTTTGAGGCTCCCGCACCTCCCTCTGGGGATCTATCACTAGATGGTCAGTTAAGTATAAAAGAATGCAATCAGGAGCCGCCTGGTGGAAGAGGCACACAGGGCCAGGTGTGGGGCAGCGGCGCGGAGCCTCCACACGCCGTGAGGGCCCCCCAGTGCCTGAATCTCCATGTCTGCCAGCCGGAAGCTCTCCGGACCCCTCCCCTTAATGGAGGCTTCATTACACAAGCCTGACCGATGTCAGGCTTGTCACCATGGGCCTTTGGTGATTGAACCCTTCTCCAGCCCCCTTCGCTTCCCCCGAGGTCGGGGGCAGGACTGAACATTCCAGCGGCCCCCCCCACCCCGGGCACCCAGCCCCCGTCCTTAGGGCCTTTCTGCGAGGCCCCACCAGAACATAAGCCGGCTGTCACCCGGAACAGGACGCCCTCTTCACCCTCACGGAACTGAAGACAGGGGACCAACTACTGTCACAAAAGATGCCGCCGCGGACCGTAGGCGTCCCGGGGCTCGGGAGCTGTGAGCCAGGCGTGCTGGACAAAGACCAGGTGTCTGTGAGAAATGCACTTTGGCCATCTGGACAAGGAAACATCTATTTGTCGTAAATCACAGTATTGCAGCCTGATTTGTACCAGGGGGGACGCCGACCGCTTCCTCCAGGCAGGCCTCTCTCACTGTCCCACTCCTGGCTGGGGCCTCCCTGCTCCCATGAGCCCCCGGGCCTCACCCCTTCTCCAGGCTGGTGCCCGCCTCCCCTGTGTGAAGCCCACACCCCCAGCGTCCCCCTGACTACACCGCCGGCTGCCTCCGGCTGCCCTGCATGCTTCTCGCTGTTTCCGTCGGGTGTACCCTCCTTATGGTGGGTCCCCCGGGTTCCTGGTCCCAGGGGGCCCAGGAAGTAAGCCATCAACAGGGCCCAGTGTCCCCGAGCTTTGCCAAGAGGAGTCCTGCCTCAGGGCCTCCCGTGTGGCCGAGAGGCCTCCCTCCTGGTGTGAAGGCTCCATGCGTGTGAGGTGGCCCTGCTGCCTGATGGTCAGGCTGGTCGGGCTGGACCTGCACGGGCAACACAGCCCCGGTCGGGGCCACAGGGCCCGCCTGCCCCTCCCCTGCACCTCGCTGGGCATCAGGCCTGGCCTCGGGCCCCCAAAAGCCGAGGTCGCCTGGCCAGCATAACGTGGCTGGACACACGAAGGCGCTGTGTGGCGGGCCTGCCTTCACGGCCGGGCGCGGAGACTCCGCCCCGGGACCCCCAAGGTTCCCTCCCCGGGAGTCCCTGGCTCCTGTTCCAGGTCTGTCTGGCCCCCCAACCCTTGTCCCCGAGCTGCGTCTCTTCCATACGTAACAAGAGGTCTCGGAAGCCTTTGCAAACCCGGGCATAAAGCGCGGCATCTCATGTGCCGCATTATCCTTATGGTTACCAGTGTCTGCCTCTCCCGTGCGTTGGTCATTCGTTGGCCGTCTGTATTTCTGACTCTGTGACATGTCTCTTTGTGTCTTTTGCTCATCTTTTTGCCACGAGGGTGTGCTACGGGCTGAACCCTGTCCCTCCCAAGGTCGTAGGTTGGAGTCCTGACCCCCAGCACCCCCGGATGTGGCCATATCTGGAGATGGGGACTTTACAGAGGTGATTTAGGTAACATGGGGTCACTGGAGAGGTCCTGACCCCGTGTGACCGGGGTCCTTGTAAGAAGAGGGATCAGTACACAGACACGCACGGAGGGACGGCCCGGTGAGGACACAGGGCGAGGGCGGGCGTCCACACACAGGAGGACCCAGCCCTTTGCCCCCCAAATCATCCTTAGACCCTGGCAATCCCTTCCCTCCCTCCTCCCTGTGCCCCTCCCCACCCCCATCAAGCAACCAATGACCTGGTTGCTTTTTCTGGAGTTTTCTATAAATGGAAGCATATAGTTTCTCCTCTTTTCTGTCTGGTTCCCTTCTCCCAGCATAACTATTTTGGGATCCATCGGGCTGCCATGTGCCTCAATCCTACATTCCTCCAGATCGCCATGGTATGGAGAGACCAAAATTTGTTTATGCGTTCATCTGTTGATGGACATTTGGGTTGTTTCCAGTTTTTTGACGATTAAAAATAAAGCTACTATTTACATTCATGTGAAGGTCTTTGTGAGGACAAACATTTAATTTTCTCGTGGGGAAATGCCCAGACATAATGACCACAACACATGGCAGGTGTATGTTTCACTTCTTGAGAAAAAAAGATACTGCTGAGCCTCAGCATTTCACGTTTCCACCAGTGACGTGAGCTTCCCTGCATTCTGCTCACTTCACGTGGTTGGGCTTTCAACGTTAGCCACTCCCATAGGTGGTGTCCTGTGATTTTATGTTGCATTTCGCCAATGACTCTCGGGGTTGTGCATCTTCTCACATGTTCCTTTGCTATTCCTATATCTTGTCTAGAGAGGTTTCTACTCTTTGGCCCATTTTTAAAAATTGGGTGGTTTGCTTTCTTATTATTGAGTTGTAAGGGTTATTTCTATATTCTGGATCAGCCTTTTATGAAATATGTGTCTTGCAAAGGTTTTCTCCCAGCTGGCGTCTTATGTTTCATTCTCTTTACAATGAAATGCATTGACATTTGAAGAGCAGATTTTTAAGATTTTTGATGCATTTCAATTCACCAATATTTTTGTTTTTTAGGGCTTGTGCTTTTGGTATGATGTCTTGGAAATCTTCGCTGATCCATAGTCACAACAGTTTCCCCTATATTTTTATAGTCCTGGTTTTACATTTAGTCTATGATCCATTTTCAGTTAATTTTGTATATGGTGTGACATGTGAACTCAAATTATCCTCTTCTTCCTCCTTTCCTCCCCCATCTCCTCTCTTCCTCTATCTTTTCTTCTTGTGTGTGGATATCCACTTGCTTCAGCATGATTTATTGGAAAAAAACTATCATTTTTGCATATATGTGGGTTTATTTCTAGACTGTTCTAGTCTGTAGATTTATTTGAATATCTTTATACCAAGATCACCCTGTTTTGGTTACTCTAGACTTATCCTAATTCTCAGGATGTTAGCCTGACTTTATTCTTTTTCAGGGTTATTTTGGCTACTCTGGGTCCTTTGCATTTCCATATGAATAGACTTATGAATTTCTACATTTAAAAAAAAAACCTTGCTGGGATTTTGACTGGGACTGCATTAAATCCATAGGCCAACTCAGGGAGAGCTGGCATCTTAACGGTGTTGAATAAACCTTCCAATCCATGAATACTGTACACCTCTCTGTTCATCCAAGTCTTTAACTCCTCTTGGCAGGATTTCATGTTTTCAACATGTAGCTCTTCCAAACCCTTTGCAGGTGTATCCCTATTTTTTTATACTATTAGGAAGTGGTGTTTTTAAATGTCAGCATCTGATGGATCATTGCTGTTTTACAGAAGCACAACGGACTTTGTATGGTGGCCTTGAGTCCGGTACCTTGGTAAACTCACTTGTTAGTTCTTGTAGCTTTTCCTATAGATTCCATTGGATTAGACAATCCAGTTGTCTGTGAATAGAGTTTTCTCTTTCCCCCTACAATCAGTGTGCCTTTGTCTTGCCTAATTGCACCAGCAAGAAACCCCAGTACAATGTGAAACGCAAGTGGCAAGCAGACATGCTTGTCTTGTTCCTGCCTTGGGTGAGAAATCTTTGTCTTTCACCATTAGATGCCCAACATTAGGTTGAGGGAGTTCCCCCTATTCCCAGTTTGCTGAGAACTCTTCTTTTTTAAAATCAGAAATGGATGTTGAATTTTGTCAAAATGCTTCTTCTGCATCTATTGAGATGATCCTATGGCTTTAATTTCTTAGTTTGTTAACACGGTAAAGTACTCTGATTGGGTTTTGAATGTTATACAAACCCTATGTTGCTGGGATAAACCACGCATGGCCATGACATGTAATCCATTTTATAGAGTATTGAATTCTACCTGCATCAATGTTTATGCAGGATAGTGGTCTATAATTTTTTTGTACTGTCTTTGGCTTTGGTATTAGGAGAATGCTGGGCTTATAAAATGATTTAGAAAGTATTTCATCCTCTTCAATGTTTTTTAGAAGAATTTGTATGTATGGGGCACCTGGGTGGCTCAGTCAATTAAGCGTCTGACTCTTGATTTCAGCTCAGATCATGATTTCAGCAAGGTTGATGGGGTTGAGTCCCATGTCAGGCTCGGCACAGAGCCTGCTTGGGATTCTCTCTCTCCCTCTTTCTCTCTGCCCCTCTTCCCCTCCTCAAAAATAAATAAACTTTAAAAGAATTTGTATGTTATTGCTATTATTTCCTCCTTGAATGTTTGGTAGATCCAACAGTAGATCCCAGATGTTTGGAGCCATCTGTGCCTAGAGCTTTCTTTGTGGGAAAGGCTTTAACTACACTTTGAGTCCTTTAATCAATGTACGGTTACTTGGTTGTCTGCTTCTTCTTGAGTGAGCTCTGATTTCAAGAAATGTGCCCATTTTCATCTAGCCTGTCAAATTTGTGGGCATGAGGTTGTTCATAAATTCCCTTATTATTCCTTTATCTTTTAACCATCTGTACAATCTGTAGTGATGTCACCTTCCTCATTCCTGATTTTGGTAATTCCTGTTTCTCTCCCTCTCTCTCTCTCTCTCTCTATCCCCCCTCTCTCCCTTTCTCTTTTCTTGATTAAATTGATTAGAGTTTTGTCAGTTTTTACTGATGTTCTCAAAAAAACAAGTTTTTATTTTATTTTTATTTATTTTTTTAGTTTATTTATTTATTTTGAGAGAGAGAGTGAGCGAGCGAGTGAGAAAGCAAGGGAGGGGCAAAGAGAGAAGGAGAGAGAACCCCAAGCAGGGGCTCAAAGTTATAAACCGTGAGATCATGACCTGGGCCAAAACCAAGAGTGGCCGCTTAACCAATTAAGCCACGTAGGCCCCTTTCATTTGATTTTTTAAAAATTTTCCCATTATTTTTCTGTTTTCTATTTCAATCACTTCCACTTGATCTCTATTATTTCCTTTCTTGTGCTTACTTGGGTTTAATTTGCATTTATTTTTAGATTTTACATAATGTGGGAGCTGAGGTTATTGATTTGAGACCTTTCTTATTTTCTACGGTGGATATTTGGTGGCATAAATTTCACCCTCAATACCACATTAGCGGCATTCCACAATTTCCCTTATGCTGCACTTTCATTTTCATTCAGCTGACAATGCCTCATAATTGCCTTTTAGATTTTTCTTTGACTCATGAATTATTTAGAAGTGTGTTATTTAGATTCCAAACATTTGAGATTTTTCCAAGGATCTTTCTGTTATTAATTTCTAGATTAATTTCACTACGGTCAGATAATATAATTTATGTGACTTGAATCCTTCTCAACTTATTAAGTTTTGTCTTATGGCCCAGAACATGGTCTGTATGGGTAAATGATGTGTCTTTGAGTGGAGTCTTCTATACATGCCAAGCAAGTCAAGTTGGTTGGCAGTATTGTTCAAGTCTCCTATGTCCTTGCTGATTTTGTGCCCACTTGTTGGATTAATTGTTGAGAGAAAGTGTTGAAATATTTGACCAGGACCATGGATTTGTCTGTCTCCTTTCAGTTCTATCGGTTATTGCTTCATGTAACTCTGTCATTCCTTTTAACCAGCTGGTGTGTCGGTTTGTTAAAATGTGTTTCCTGGGGCACCTGGGTGGCTCAGTCAGTTAAGCATCCAACTTTGGCTAAGGTCCTGATCTCACAGTTTGTGGGTTCAAGCCCCACATTGGGCTCTGTGCTGACAACTCAGAGCCTGGAGCCTGTTTCTGATTCTGTGTCTCCCTCTCTCTTTGCCACTCTTTCACTTGCACTCTGTTTCTCTCTCCGTGTCTCTCAAAAATTAAAACATTTTTAAAAAGTTAAAAATATATAGGCAGAGGGAAGCATATAGGTAGGCAGCATATAATGAGGTCTTGCCTTTTAAAGATTTTTTTTTTTAATGTTTTTTATTTATTTCTAGGAGAGAGAGAGAGAGACAGCGTGAGCAGGGGAGGGTCAGAAAGAGAGGGAGTCACAGACTGAAACAGGCTCCAGGCTCTGAGCTGGCAGTCAGCACAGAGCCCGACACGGGGCTCGAACCCACAAACCGTGAGATCATGACCTAAGCGAAAGTCGGACGCTTAACCGACTAAGCCACCCAGGCGCCCCGTTGCCTTTTAAATCCAATAGGACCATCTCAGCCTCTTAATTGGGATGTTTAGACCATTTACATTTAATGTGCTTATCGGCGTGGTTGGGTGTGAGTTAATCGTCTCGTTACTTGCTTTCTAGTCATCTCACCTGTTCTTTCTACTCCTTTCCTCTTCTTCTGCCTTCTTTTGAATTCATCAAGGGTCTTATTTATTCCCTTTTATCTCCTCTGTTGGCATTTTAGCTGTGACCCAACCTTAGTTGGGTCTTTGTTTACAGTGCTAACTTATCAGAGTTGATTTTGATTGGTTTTTCTCCTTCTTACGGGTCACATTCTTCTCTTTCTTTGCCTGTCTGATAATTTTTGATCAGATGCCAGACATTATGAATTTCCTCTCAGTGGGTGTGGGATATTTTTATATTTCTATAAATATTCCAGAGCTTTGTTCTGAGGTGTAGTTAAGTTACCTGGACACATTTCGATCCTTTCCGGTCTTTTTCTGACTTGCAAGGCAGGTCTGGAGCAATGCTCCATTATTTATCCAGGGTTCATTATTCCTGCTACTGAGGCAAAACATTTCTGATACCCAGTGCTCCATGAATTAGCCACGTTTCCAGACTGCTTGCTGGGAGCAGACCCTCTTCCCAGCCCTGTGTGAACAGCAGGCGTTGGTCTCTCCAATCCAGCCTTGGACAGCGTCCATCCAGTGTATGCCTTGCACCCCCTGACTGCTGGAGGGGCCTCTCTGCAGGCATCCGGGTTCTCTCCCCGGGCACTGTCTCCTTTGTGGTCCTCGGTCCTATGAGCCCTCGTTGCCTCAGGATCTCTCCAGAGCCTCCGCTCTGTCTTGTCCACTCAGAGTTCTTGCTGGGCTTCTCCACAGGCCCCCCTCCTCGCGCGAGGGTTGGAAACTCTCAAAAGAAGCTGATTAGGCAATTGTAGGACAACCGGACAGTTTCCCGTCTCCCTGGCACCACAGGTGTTCACTACCTGAATACCCACTGTCTTGAAAACCATTGTTTTGTGTATTTCTGCTCGTGTTTTTTTTTTTTCTTTCTTTCTTTTTGGGTTGTTTCAGGCAGGAGGATAAATCTGGCCTCTGTTGCTCCATCTTGGCTAGAAGAGAAGTCTGTCTTTTGAGGGACATGTTTGATAGATAGAAACGTAAACTTTCCAAGTAATGAAATTTACTGAGCTTTGCCTTCTCTTCCCTGATGCTTCCATTGCTTGTGAGCTTAGAAAATTCTCCCCAGCATGAAAGCCGACAAACATGCACCTACGTTTCTCTTTAGTTTTAGTTTTGACAATTTTTTTTCATGCTGAACTCTCTAATTCTCCTGGCATGTGTTTTGGCATTTGGCGTGCAGCGAAAATCTCATTGCCTTTTCCTCTCCACATGCACATCTGATTTTCCCAACCTCCTTTATTAAACGTCTCACCACCCCCCTTTCATTGACTGAGATGCTTCCAGATGCTTATGTATATGCGAGATCGTGCTGATAAATACTGTAGAATTGGGTGACATTATACAACCTTCAAGGGCAGAGGCCGTGAAGTTCTAATCCACAGTCTATGGTTATGTCCCCTGCTTAGTGGCTGTGTAACCTCGGGGCCTGGCGTAACCCATTCTGAGTATCAGTTTGCTCTTCTGGAAAATGCACGTGATGAGAATATTTGCCTCTTTGGTCTACTGCGAACACTGCATGAGGAAACTCAAAGAAGCTTTGCTGGACCGAGGGTCTATAGGGAGCACTCAACACATATCAGCTATGATACCTTCACTTTGGAAATCTGCTCTTAATTTTCAAAAATTTCTTAGCTATTCCTGCATATTTTTCCTTCTCTATGAATCTGAGATTCATCTTGCCAACCACCTCCCCACCCTGGCTCACCCCTCTCTCCCAAATAAATCCTATTCGAATTTTGGTTGAAAATCTGGCAAACCTATACATTCATTTGGGAAGAACTGATTTTTTTCTAAACTTCCTACTCAAGAACAAGCTGTGTTTTTCTCTCCCTCCTCTCTTTTTTTCAAAGTTCATTTTTATGTTTCTCATTAAACTTTGTCCCTCTCTTCCTACAGACCCCGAACATTCCTGAGAGGGTTATTGCTAAGTACTTTACACCCTTTGTTTTGTTTTGTTTTGTTTGAGAATAATATTTTTATTCCACTTTATCTTCTCACTGGTCGTTGCTAGAAAATAATAAAAAATGTTGATTTAAAATATGTATTTTGCATCTGGCCACTTTCCTGAGTTCTCTCATTTATTCTGAAGGCTCTTCCGCTGACTCTCTCGGGGCTCCTAGGAATGTGGTAGTTTGGTTTCCTCCTTTCCAGAAGTTATACATCTTATTTCCGTTTAACATCTTTCTCATTGTCTTCGGTTTCCAGTCCAGGGCCGAAGAGTAATGGTAAAAGCAGGCGTTCTCATTCGGTTCCTGTCTTGAACTGAAATGCTTCGTGTCCCACCGCAGAGCGTAGATAAAGGAAGTGCTTATTTATAGTTTTCTATAGTTTCTTGAGCCTTTGTTTTGTTCTCAGAAATAAGGATTGATTTTTGGCAAGTATCCTCCCCCCGATGTTTAACAATTATGAACTATTTCAGATACACCAGAAGGTGTAAATAAGAATAGGAAGAACCTGCATCTACCCACCCACCACTTGGCTTCAGAAGTAAAACATGATGAACCCTGTCTCAGTGCTCTGGGTCCCCCCTCTTCACAACAGAATCTCCTGGAGGGGGACTATTCATCTGAAATGTGTGTTCCTCACATCTGGGCATAAATAATTTGTTTTCATTTTTTTTTTTTAAGTTTATCCATGGGGAGGGAGAGAGAGAGAGAGAGGGAGAGAACAAGTGGGGGAGAGGCAGAGCGAGAGGGAGCGAGAGAGAGAATCCCAAGCAGGCTCCGCAGTGTCCACACAGAGCCCAATGGCGGGCTCGAACTCCCAAACCATGAGGTCATGACCTGAGCTGAAATCAAGAGTTGGATGCTTAATGGACTGAGCCACCCAGGCGCCCCTTGTTTTCATTTTTTAAAAACGCTGTGTAAGTGATTTTTTCCTTTTGCAACTGACTCATTGCCCCGAATGCTGTGTTTTCAAAATGTTGCCAGTGGTTGCATTTAGCTGTAGGTTCTGCCTTGTAACCATATGCACAGAGCGCCTGTGAATCTACCGCAGTTCACCTGCCTGCCGTCCTCCGGAAGGAGGTTCCGTCTTTCTGTGATGGTCGACAGTAATCTGTGCAGGGAGAGGGACCGGAAGTGGCACGCCTCCTTGCCTTGAGCCGCTGTCTCCATGCCTGCTCCCCAGCGCAGGGGTGCGGTCAGCGGGCCCATGGTCTCCGTCCCCACACCTGAGCACAGGTGTGCCCCACTGAGCTAGCACTTGCCATTTGCAGACTCGATTTTGCTACATCCGCTCTCCCCCCTTTCCAAGCCTTGAAGGACACTTTCAGACAAGCCTCAGAGCAAGGACCTCCTCCTCCATGACCGCATCTCCACTACTACCCTCTTGATACAAGGTCGCAAAGGCCCTCTGTCACTTTGGGTTTGGATGTGGCACGCAGTCAAGGCCGTGCATCTCCTAACGGCAAGTGTCCTGAAGCCCCTTCTGTATATTGAGCACTGGCCTCCATCAGGGATGGGCTGTAACACCTGCCCCCAGGACGTGGCTTGTTGTCCCCTGGGCTGATGATGGCGCCTTCTGGAGCGGATGTGAGAGAAGGGAGGGCAGGCCCCACGCAGAGTCCCTTGTCCGGAGCCCACGTCACCAGACTGAGCTTTCATGGTGGCCCAGCTGCAGCCTCTGCCTGTCCCTGGAGCTCAGCGTGGGCAGGGCGAGGTGACCAGGACAGAGACCCGCAACCGCTCTGGAAGCTGAGCCCTGATGCCTGCAGGGCCCCCACCCTGGCCCCGCAGCCCTGCCTGAGCGCAGAGCCCCTGAACCCACCGAGGCCTGAGGGCCGGCTCCCCGGAACCCTGCTCCCTAACCTGGAGAGATTCACCTTCTTAAAACTTCTTTATGCCTCTGGACGTCACCAAACTCCGGTGTCGCAAGTGAGGGGGTTTTGCACCTTGGTTTCAGAAAGTCCCCTGTTGGGACGGCTTCTTGACATTCTCCTAGAGCTGCTTCCTAACACTGGGATGTTTTCCTTCTCAGCTTTAGGTCTTCAGTTGGCAGGGGGGCTGATGTCCGGGGCCGCTGGGAGGAGGCGCACTGTTTTACCGTTCTTGGTGTTTGTCCATCTGCCCCGGGGCCCCCACCCCCCAGCACCAGGTGTGCCCATGGCCCCACGCATGCCCCTGTCCGCGTCCGTATCTGAGTCCGTGTCCGTGTCCGTGCCCGTATCTGAGTCTGTGTCCGTGTCCGTGGTCTGGGAGCCGCACTGCCCCTCGTGTGGTCTGGGCTGTCCACAGTCCCCTTTCCTTCCACACACGTTTAGAATCCGCGTTAATTTACAGGAATCCCTGCAGGAACATGATTGAGTTGCCCTGAATTCGTGGATTAATTTAGAGAGAACACACAGCTTGAATACGTCACTCCTGCATCTTAGGGACCACGTGACAGTTTGCAGGTAGTGGTGCCATTTAGATGCTTTTCAATAACGCGATTTGATGTCTCTGCTCGTCTTGCACATGTTTTCCTAGATTTATCCCTAGTATTGTATGTTTTTACATTTGTGTTGTAAATGATGTTTTTAAACACTGTTGCCTAACTCTCCATCTTTCTATCTTAGGCTCGTGTGCACCCGTACTTAACTCTTAATTCCAATTTAGACTTGCAGACTTTATTTTCTTGTTTGGTTTTTTTTTTTCTTGGTAGACATTTATTTGATTGTGAGTAGTGGCAACTTTTTTTTTAAGATTTTGCTTTTAAGGGCTCTTTATACCCAGGAAGGGGCTCGAACTCACCACCCCGAGATCAAGAGTCAGATGCTCCATTGACCCGGCCGGTTGGGTGCTCCACATAGTGGCAATTTTTTAAGGCGCAAGCAGTGTTGACCCCCATTTTTGGGGTTCTTTTTCTCACCCCAAAGCTCTGGCTAAGACGCCTGGACGGCGAGGAGGAAGCTGACATTCCTGCCTGAGTCTCGCAACATTTCCCTATTGAGGGTGATGTTTGCTGTAGGCGTTTGGAAGCTGCCTTCCTTGTGCTGAGGAAACTGTCTTCTACTCTTCATTTGCCAAGAATCTTCTTCACAAGCTGTGTTCTGTTTCCCCCGAATTTCCCCCAAGCTTCTGCTCGGTTAAAGTCCCAAGAAACCCTGCGCAGGTCGCTTGCTAATATAAAACTATCTTCGCATTAGAGGGGACCCCCGCGGTCAGGGCTCCGTTTCTAAAAGTTCTTAGTGCTTTTGGGGATTCAACCTCTATAAGTCATAATCAGTCTCTTCAACGTTTTGTCCTTGACCTCGAGTCAAGACAGGGAGGTCCTATTTCCCCTGCAAACTGGCCATTTTGGGTAGTTTTCAAAAACACTGTCACACCGCGTTTTCTGACCCTCTCAGGCTGGAGTCTGTGTCTGCGGCAGCAGGCATTTCATCCTGATCTTTCTCCGAATCGAATTCTGTCTCCTGCTTCCCGCTTGCTCATCGTGCTGGATGTTGGGCTAGTTCACCAGCCCTTTCGCGAAACCAGTTTTTGACTCTTCTGTTTTCTTGAAATAGAGGTTTTACATGAGTGTTTGGGGGGGGTTCTCCCTGCTTTTCCAGCATGTCCGGGTCTCCAGGCTCGGCCCCAGACGTGTTTCCATTTCTAAACACAGGCGAGGAGGTTACCTGTCTGGGTGGCCGTGGCCGCAGGCTGCTGACTCCTGGCCCCAGGTGCTGGCCCCAGGCAGCTTCTGAAATGCCTCACGTGTACTCTGGTTTAGAGGAGCAGCCTTCTTGTGCTTTTGTTTTTGTTTTTTAAATTTTTAAAGTGTATTTGTTTTGAAAGAAAGTGAGAGAGAGTGAGAGGAAGGGAGAAGCAGAGAGAGGGAGAGAGAGAGAATCCGAAGCAGGCTCTGCGCTGTCAGAGGAGAGTCCGACGTGGGACTTGGACTCAAGAACCGTGAGCTCATGACCTGAGCCGAGACCAAGAGTCGGAAGCTTAACCGGCTGAGCCCCCTGGGTGCCCCAGTGGAGGAAGAGCCTTCTACCAACGCCCGTCTCTCACGCCTGACTGGCTGGTTCAGATCTGCCCCCGTTACTCTGACCAGGTGGCGACCGAGATGTGCTTGCACCCCTCCCGCTCAGATCCCAGACCCGTCCACACTCCCTGTGGTTCCCCGCGTGCTAAAGGCTCACACTACCCTGCACCTGCACAACTCGGTGAACCGACCCTCCTGGCCCGGTGCTGACCGTCCCCCTGAGCAGCTGTTGCCTCGTGGAAGAAAGCGGTGCCTGTGAGGTTAAGGCGTTCACCTTTCCATTTCAGCCGAACAGCTCAGTGGCCACACTCGGTGTGCCTCACCTGCTCTGGACGGGTGTGCAGGGGAGCTGGGGTGCGGGTGTGTGCGGGGGCACGCGTGTGCCTGTGTAGCTCCGAGTGTGTGCTGGGGACGAGTCCCCACACAGGCTGTGTGTTCACGTGGGGCGTGGCTATGCGTGCTGGGGTGGGCACAGGGGTGCGTGTGCTGTCTGGGGGTTCGACCTCGCCCTGGGGTCCCACCGCCCCGGGGCACGCCGACAGGCAGGCTTCTTGAGTTCTTCCTCGGCTCCGCACAGCCCTCCTGGGGGGAGGGGGGCCTCTGGGCTCTGCAACCTCCTCCATGAATGCTTCGCTGTGCAAGGCTCCACGTCTTCATCCAATTTTTGTGATTTATATTTTCCATAATTCTGTTTGGTCAGGATTTTCAAATTTATTACACAGTTGTGCACTGTGCTCTCTGATAATATAGAAAGAACAGTCTGTGTGTGCTGCGTCTGCTCTCCCTGAAATGTTTTCCTGCTCCCTTTCCTCTGGGGGCGAGAGGCCCCGCAGGCTGTGTGCACCCCCTTGTTCCCGACCCGGCTTCTCCCCCACGTTTCCGGGGGACGCCTGTAAGCTCTCCCAGTGTGCTCCAGGCCCCCTCCTCCCACACCCTCCAAAAGCAAAGCTCTCCTACCCCAACCTGGCTTCAGAGCAGACCCAGGGGGTGGGGGACCCCTAACGGGGGGGGCTAAGACCCCAGCTGGGGTGGAGAACTGAGGGGCCCGCGGGCCCGCAGGGAGGGGGACAGAAGCAGAAGCTGCTGGCAGAGCAGGGGTGGGGCTCCCCAGACCTGGGTCCAGGGCCTGGTCCTCTCCCGACCTGACCCCTAAGGCGAGCACGCAGTGTCCCTGCGGAGCGGCCACCCCCACTTCTGGGGCTTCTGCCTCCCTAGCCCCCCCACTCATCCCCCGCCTCCAGGCCCCCCAGTGCCCCGTCCAAGAGCCAGCACACACATGGTGGAGGGGAGTCTGCTAGCTTTATTCACAGACCCCAGGAGGTGGGGGCAGCGAGGAGAGAGACGCGGGGGGTGCGCGGGGCTGGGTCTGGGGGCCGCGCGTGGCTGCGTGGGCTGCACGGGCCGAGGGTCTCTGCCTCTGGGAGCTTCCTTGGCCGCTTCACTTCCAGCGCCCACCGACCTTGCCCTTGGCCTGGGCTCCGGCCTTCTTGCTACTGCAGATGGAAGCAAGTTGATCTTGAGCGGCTGGGGGTAGGGACCTGGCGGACCCCCGACCCCGACAGCGGCGCCCACCCAGGCTGCTCTCTGGGCCCCGGGCTGATGTCCAAGCCCCCGGCGCACATTTCAGGCAGCAGTGACTCACCTGTACCTGGCCCGCTGGGCTGGGGCGCTTTGTGCCGGAACAGTTAGTGTGGTTAGCGGGGGGACCAGCAAGCCAGGACGCCCCCCACCCCTGCCACAGGCTTGGGCTCCAGGGGGCCACCCTCGGGCAGACCCCAGCCTGCCAGGGAGGCTATCTTTACAGATGGCTCTCCGTGTCGCAGCTACTTTGGCCTGGGAAGGGCCTGTGCTGGGCTCCCATGGTCACAGCCTCCTGAGGCAGGACAGGCTGAGGACAGTCAGCTACCTTGGTCCCTGACCCCAGGCCAGCAGGCCAGGCCTCGTGGACTCGGGGCCCGGGAGGTCAGCGCCCTGTGGGATGGCGGCCCTTAGGAGCTCTGTCTGAGAGCCTTTGCGCACCAGGCAGCCAGGGGGAGCTGGGTGCTGGGTCAAGGTGCCATGGGTGGGGAACAGGACTTGGAGGCCCCAGAGCCTGACACTCTGGGACATCTGGCTGTGGCTTCGGGAGAGGCCCTGGCGCTGGTGGCCATGCCTGTGGCCCGTGGCCTGCAGGGCTTGGCCTGTGAACTCTCATGCGCATGCACACACACTCGCACACACAGAAGGGCTCTCGCAGGCCTGCAACAGCCCCGTGTGACAGAGCCTGGGGAGGAGGGTGTCCCCTCGACCAGTGTCCCAGGAAAGAGGACCCCGGACCTGGGAACAGCAAGGAGTCCGGGGCCAGTGGAGGAGGGAGAGAATCCAAAATCCCCAGGACCCAAACCCAAGCGGTCCCGGGGACACTGCACCCGTGTGAATGGGCCCAGTGATCAGGCTGGGAGGCAAAACCCCAACGCAGGGGGCATGGAGGGCAGACCCTGGGGGTGGGCTTCTCCAGGCCTTTCCCAACATCTGTGGTCCTGGGTCCCACGGACCTCGGGTGATCCTACAGACGGAGGTCACCTTTGAGGCAGCGCTCCGCTGGGGCGCCCGGGAGCCCCTCTGGCTTTGCCAGGCCACTCGGGTGGTGACCCGGGAAGGCCCGTGTCCCCAGTCTGCCTCCTCCTGGGCTCTGGGATGAGGAGGGGCGAGAGGAGGCTGCAGGTCCCGGGGGGCAAGGCCCAGACACGCGGTTCCCGCAGCCACCAGTTAGTCTTGTTACTGCTCTGTCCAGGGCAGCGGCCCAGGGGACCGGCTGAAATCGCCGGGGCCCAGGTGGGGCCGTGTGCCCGGCACAGAGCAGTGGGCATGCAGGGCTACTCACTGCTTCTGGGCCTGATCGATGCGGCTCCTGAGATTGGTGATCTGTGAAGAACACAGGTGACTTACCTGGCAGTTCCGGGCAGGGCCGGGCCGGCAGCGGCCGGCACGCCCTTCTTCGCCCGGGGCCACGCTGCCTTATTGTGCCCTGGCTCCTCTGCCTGGAAGACTCCAGCCTTGGCCCCTGGGGCTCGTGCCTCTGACTTACTTTTTGGTGGCCCGCACTGGAGACCTGGGCCAAGACACACAGCCACTCTGGAGCCGGCCACTTACCTGCAGGCCTGCGGCAGGATGCGGGGCGGGGGGGCCCGGGGAGGGAGGCGAGGCTGGCAGAGCCCCTGCCTCTGGTGGCTGGCGAGCAACCAGCCTTGCGGCCCCCTCGCCCCCTCCTCCTGACTGCCCGCGGAGGCTCCGGGAGGGCAAGGCCCTTCCCCACCTGCCAGCAAGGACGGCAAGGCCTCAGCCCCGCAGGCGGCAGGTGGAGGGGGGAGGCGGGGGGGGGAGGCCGGGCTCCATCCCCGCACCCCGCTGCCACCGACCTCCGCGAACCAGGTCTGCCATGCGAGAGGCTCACCGTGCATCGCACACCACAAGCCGGGTCCAGGGTGGACCCGGCTACTTACAACTTGGCCAGCATCTCCACTCTGGCCCGCATGTTCATGATCTGGAAAGACCGAGATGGTTAACGGGCTGGGCAGGTGGCCGAGGCTTCGGGGCCCCGCTGTGTACTGGGCTGGCCTAGGCCGGGGCCCTGCTGCCGCTTCCAGCCCCTGGGGACCCACCGCGGGTCAGGCACAGGTGTGTCAGGAGGCACCAGGTCCCCGACTCAACTCCCCGGACCCAGGGGGCGCTGAGTGCGGGTGAAGCCCTCCCAGAGGAGCATCTAGAGAGGGCGCCGCTGTCCCTGAGCCTGGACGCTGCAGGGGCGCACGCGCTCCGGGGGTGGCCCCCGTGCTCCTCCTCCTTCTGGGGGGTGAGGAAACCGAGATGGACCCCGTGACTTGCCCTAGGGCACAGCTCCTGAGACGGAGCCGGATTCTACAGTCCCTGGACACCCGCTTCCCTGGTGGCCTGTGTGACGGCCGTGGGAGATGCCCCTTGGGTGTGAACTGTCTTCCACCAGGGACCCTGGAGGACAGGAGGGCAGGGACCACGCGGCTGATGGTGCAGCTGGCGGGGTCTGAGTGTGCAGCACGGCGCGCCCTCCCCCGGGCTAGAAGGGCCTCGGGGAGACAGAGCTGCACAGGGCTGCTCTTCCGAGTGGCGACGCCCCCCTCCAGGCAGCTCTAGGCAGCCACCTCGCAGGGGGCTCAGTCTCAGACCCTTTTCCCAGCTGCTGGGTGGGGGTGTGGGGCGCCTCCCTGCCCACTCTGACCCGGGGAGGTGACAGCTTGGGGACCTGAGCCTGGGCCCCCCAGGGGCTCCGAGGAGGCCACCCTGGTGCTGGAGAAAATTATGCTGTACGGGGGGAGCTTTCCACGGGCCACGGGCGACGCCACCCCTGCCCTCTTGTGGCCCTGAGAGCAAGGCTGATCGCGTGGGGTACAGCCTGCGTGGGCTCCTCAGGGGCTGAAGCCGCAGGGATGCAGGGGGGTAGGCGCCCCACGACCCGAGGGCCAAGGTGTCCACACTCACGTCGTATTTCTGGCGCTTCAGCTTCTCGCCGAACTCGAACTTGTCGGTCTCCAGTTGGTAGAGGGTGTCCCAGAGCTCCTTGGCCTTGTCCCTGGGAAGGGCGCAAAGGTGCCGCATGGCTAGTAGGCCCCGGAAGGCAGGGCCCCGCAGCCCCCACCCCCGCTCCCGGGCCCTGACGCCTGGCCCCACCTCAGCTTGTCTTCGCTGAGATGGTCGATGTTGAGCGGTTTGCGCCTCTCTGCCAGAATCTTCTTCTTCATCTCCCGGGCTGTCTGCTTCTTGCCTCTCTTCTGGTCAGCCTGCGGGGACACGGGAGAGGGGCCTGGGCTCAGGAGGGGCCGGCCGCACCGTACGCGGAGGCCGAGCTGCGCCAGGACCGGGGCCCAGGCTCACCTTGGCCAGGTAGCTGCTGTAGTTGGCGCCCATGGAGGACAGGGCCTTCTTCTTCTTCAAGTCGTCCTCCGCTCTCCTCTTGGCATCTTCCTCCTCCCTCCGGGCTTTCTCTTCCTGCAGAGACCCCGTCCCCAAGGCCTCAGTGCTGGGCTTCAAGGGCCCACCCATAGCACTTTCTGGAAGTTCTGCAGGACTGGGGCACCTCGCCAGTGGCTCTGGTCACTGGCCGGCGTCCGGCGGGAGCTCGGGAAGAGGGGGAGAGGGAACCTTTCTCTGGTCACAGGACGGGGTCCAGGGCGGGGAAGGGGCCGGGCCTCACCGCCAGCCTGTTCTGGCGCTCCCGCTCCTTCTCGGCGCGGATTCTCTGCTGCTCAGCTCGCTCCGCACGGCGCTTCTCCTGCAGCCGGGGCAACGGGTCAGCCCAGCCTCGCCAAGCCCCGCGCCCCCTCCCCGAGCGACCGCCGCCCGCCCCCCTCCCGGACCAGCCCCGACTCACAATCCTCTCCTTGAGAGCAATCAGCTCCTCTTCCTCCTTCTTCCGCGCCTCGAAGTGGCTGTCAATGAGGGCCTGCAGCTCCATGAGATCCTTGTTCTGGCGCTTCTTCTGGATGTCCTGCGGGTGGAGAGGCCCCCGTGTCCCCTCCTGATGGACCCACTGTGCGGCGGGTGTCCCGTCCTGTGCCCTCCCAGGGGCGCCCGTCTCCGATGGCCAACATGAAAGCTTGAGGGCGGCCAGGGACGTTTTGCCCTCACCGTGTTCCCATGGCTGCTGCCCTCCCGAGGGCCAGAAGCTGCCTGATCCCTTAGCCCCAGGGTAGGGATTCTGCCCTTCCTGTGGGTGAGTCCGGGCCCTGCAAAGCCCTGAGGTCATCAGCTCCGACTTGGCCCCCTTATCATCTGCAGAGATGCTCTGCAGGGGCCAGACAGAGAGGAAAGTGGTGAGTGAAGGAGTTTGTTGAATAAACAGATGGATACATGGGTGAAAGGACAGATGGATGGATGGATGGATGGATGGATGGATGGATGGATGGATGGATAGATAGATGGATGATGGGTGGGTGGATGGATGGACTGGTGGATGGGTGGGTGAATGGGTGGGTGAATGGATGGAAAGATGGTGTGGATGGGTGAGCAGATGGATGAGTGGATGGATGGATGGATGGATGGATGGATGGATGGATGGATGGACGATGGAGGGGCGGATGGACAGATGGGTGGATGGGTGGGTGGATGGGTGGATGGATGGGTGGGTGAATGGGTGGAAAGATGGTGTGGATGGGTGAGCAGATGGATGAGTGGATGGATGGATGGATGGATGGATGGATGGACGATGGAGGGGCGGATGGACAGATGGATGGATGGATGGATGGATGGATGGACGATGGAGGGGTGGATGGACAGATGGGTGGATGGGTGGGTGGATGAATGAATGGATGGATGATGAAGAAATGGATGGATGGAAAGACGGTGTGGATGGGTGAGCAGATGGATGAGTGGATGGATGGATGGATGGATGGGTGGATGGATGGGTGAATGGGTGGAAAGATGGTGTGGATGGGTGAGCAGGTGGATGAGTGGATGGATACGATGGATGGATGGGTGGATGGATGGACGGGTGGATGGATGGGTGGGTGGGTGAACAGGTGGAAAGAGGGTGTGGGTGGGTGGGCAGATGGATGAATGAATGTACAGTTAGATGAATGAGTGGATGTATGGGTAGACGGAAGGGCGGACAGATGGGTGGGTGCATGGGAGAGGAGGGAAAAGAGAAGTCTGACACTGTGGGAGCTTCCTTTGCTCCAGAAATAAATTGAGGCAGGGTTTCCTGGATCCAGGCAGTGCTGGCTCTGCTGCTTGAGAGCAGACGGCCTTGCCAGGCCTCGTCTGGAGCCCGCAGGCTGGGGGTCTGAGGAGGAGACCATGCCGATCCGGGTCCCAGAAACTTACATCAAAGTCTACTTTCTCCCCTTCCGGGATCTTAGGAGCAGTGAGTCTGAAGAAGAGAGAGGCCCGTGAGCGGGGGTGGCTAGAGGCCCTACCAGGGGGCTGGCCCTCCTACCCTTTGGCCCGGGCACCTGGCTGAGGACGCACTGCCTGACCTTTGTTCTGGTCAAGTGTGTAGCCCACTGTCCCCAGAGGGGCCTGGACCCTTTGAGAAGATTTCAGCCTCTTTACATCCCTCTGTTTTCCCAACATCTGGGTATTAAAAAGGCTGCTTCACCCCCGTCTGTCCAGGAAGGGCACTCTCCCCTCCTTTCTCAGACAAAGAACCGCAGGCAGGCCAGACCGGCTGCCCACTGCTGACCCCCGGGGGGCACTGGCCTCTGTGGTCCGGAACAGCCGTCCTGACCCTTCGTGTGTCTCCAGCCCCTCTTGAATCTTTCTTTCTGTGGACCCGAGGAACGGGGGCTGGGCGGAAAGCAGTTTGAGCAAGAAATGAGGCCCCCGGATCCCTGTCCCTGCCCCCAGTACATTCCAGATGGAGCAAAGAGTTAAAACAACAAGAGCAGTTGCTGAAAACAAGCCCCAGAAGACGGTGGATCTGAACATGGACCCGCACGCTGGGACAGGAGAGGGTTCTAAGCTCAGCAGCACCGGAAGGCCCTGCTCAGGGAAAGACGGCCAGACGGCTCCACGCAAATGAAAAACTTATGTATGTGAAAAAAAAAAAGCAAAAACTGAAAGGGGGGAAAAAAAACCCCAACCCAGACTAGAAAAATATTTTCAGCAAGTACAGAGAAGACTTATATCCTTGTGCAAACCGATGGCTGAGAAAACGTGCAGACGCCTCGCCGTTAGATAAATGGGCAGAAGGCGCGCGCTGCCAAGTCTGGGTAAGAAAGACGGCCAGTGAGGCAGGCGCGGGAGACGGTCTCCCGGAGGGGTCGGAGGTTTGGGGACAGAGGCGGCCCTGAGAGGCGCTCCACATCCATCAGTGTCCGCGGGCGCGACGGCGAGGGGCACAGGCCCGTTCATGTCCACGTCGGAGCCCGCGCTGGCACGGCCCCCGTGGAAAGCAATTTGGCAACAAACGTCAAAAGCCTGAAGAACGTTCATACTCTTTGACCCAGAAATTCCAGTTCTGGGAATGTGGCCTAGGGAAATAGCCCGAAAGACAGAAAATGCTTTCCACCCAGCGTTATTTATGATAGTAAAATATTGGGGAAAGCCTTAATGTCCCGCAGAAGGCAAACGGTTACAGAAATTATGGTTTGTTCAATTGATGGAATATTATGTGGCCATTCAAAATATTTAAGAAGACTATGTAAAAACATGGAAAAATACTTATGAATAGTGCTAAAATTTAAAAAAGCAGAATTGAAGGTTGTTTAGACAGTACGGTGTTTGAAAAACAGCTCAGAGTTTAAATCTTTTTTTCCGAGCCCTATGCATGGAAAGGGTAGGAAGAAGTAAGTCTTTTATTCCTTTCTGCCCTTTCCCGCAGTCTGGCTGGCGGGCTGGGAGAGTTATAGATGATTTTTTTTCTGCATTGGACTTTTACGTATTTTCCAAATTTTCTTTAATGAGGTGTTTTATTTTCATAATGAAAACACAAACATTTTTTTTAAAACTAGAAAATATCTTGTGACCCGGCAGCTTTATTTAAAATAGCAGAAAAGTAAAGTGCAGGGGATGGAAGTAGGCTGGCCGTGCCCTCAGCGCGCCGCAGCGCCCCACCCCCGGCCCGGGACGCCCCACAGGTGGGCGCGCACCCCCGACACGTGCTGGTGCACCCCGAAGGTCCCATGCCGCCCGGAACGCGGCCCCAGCACTCAAAGGGGCGAGGGAGACGAGTCACACGCAAAGCACCACACCGAGGGCTTGCAAGTGCTCACCACACACAGCACAGTCAGAAGGGTTGGGTTAAAAAAAAATCCCTGAAATACTCACAAACAGGTAAATCGAGGGAAAGACCATCCAGACCAGGGTGATGGCTCCCCAGAGGCCCCGGGGGGGGGGGCACTCGTGGCTGAAGGGGCCGCGGGGCAAGACCCTCCCTCCAGCCCCTCTGGAGGCTGCCTCACGTGTAGGGCCCGGAGAACCCCACCTCAGGCGGATCACAGTGGGGGCCGGAGAACGAGAGGGGAGCTCCACTGCGCCTCCCTCTCTCTGCCCCCTCTTCCCCAACTCCCTGTTCCCCGTCCTTCCTTGGCCCCCAGCCTCCTCCTGCAGGAAGTCCTCCTTGCCCGCACTGGACGACTGGGCCCAGCCACACCCCACCACACCCTGGAGATCGTCTCTGATCCCCACCTGGGGGGAAGGCCCCGAAGAACCCCATTTTCATCGAGGACCTTTGCCAGATGTCTAGAGCGTTAAACACTAAATCAGGGAGCAAAGAGGCGGCCACTTTCTCGAAGGGGTTTGGGGTTTCGTCCCGCACAGAGCCCGAATGTGTTGTCTTCCAGGGGACCCCAGTTTCCCAGGGGACCCTGATCCTTGTCCCCCAGCACCCGGCCCACCCTGGCATCCAGCCCTGCCCAGGCCCCACACTCACTTGGGTCTCGGTTTCTCCTCTGGACACGGCAGCACCAGCATGGGGAGCGGGGAGAGAAACCAGATGAGCCCAGTGGCTGCTCCTGCCCACAGGCCCCTTAGGGCCATCCGGCTGGGGGTGGGGCCGGGGGCTCCTGCCTGGAGGCCCACTTGCCTGTCCCCTCCAGCCGAGCCGACCACCGATACGCCCCCCCCACCCCCGCCAGCAGCAGGAGAGAGTCCCTGTGGGGTCCCAGGGGGAGAGCTTGGGTGCGTGGACCAGGATGTGGCACAGGAGGGGGGAGGGGAATGGACGCCAGAGGCGCGGCATCCTCAGGGGACCGAGGAGGAAGGGAAGAGCCCCCCCCCAGGAGGAGGCACCCCCTGTCCAGGTGCCTGGTCTGCCAGCTGGTCCCCACTGACGGCTCCATCTCTGTGCCGGGCAGAAATGGGAGCAGGACAGCACGCGCCCCCCGGCGGGCGCCATGCCAACAGGCAGCCTGGCCGTCGGGGGGAGGACAGACCAGCGGGCGAGGGAGAGGAGAGCAGAGCCCAAGGGTCCGTCCAGACACAGCCCAGGAGTGCTGCCTTGCGTCCCCCACCCTCCCTCGGCCCCTCTGGGGAGGGGGGGCGACGCCAGCCGGCTCAGCACCCGGACACCACTCGCGTCCTGGCTGTCTGGGGACCCGATGGAGGAGCCGAGGGCGGTCGTGCCCTGGGTGGCCCGGTGCTGAGGGCACGTCCCCAGCCGCCACCGGGGCGGCAGGACCCATCCGGGAAAGCTGAGGCCCTCCCTAACAGGGGAGCCTTGCAGCTGGGGGTGGGGGCTTCCTGGGGCCCGCTGTGTGGCCGTCCATGCAGGGGCCTCCAGACCCCACACACACACACACCCGCCTGCCTGGACCCCGCTGCCCTCCCGCGGGGGCTGCTTCTTTTGACCACCGCCCCCCTCCCCCAGCCTGGGGGAGGTCCTGGCTGGCTGGGACACAGCCGGGGCTCTGCAGGGGTCGGACAGTACTTCCCCTCGGCCTCGCTGTCTGCTCTGGGCCCTTTGGAGAGAGGACAGGCCCACACGTACTGCCCCCGCCCGTCTGACCCACGCAGGCCTGGCCGAGAACCTGGCTTCGACCACCTACACTGCCGCCTCTGCCTTTGGCCGTCCAGGGGCGGAGGTGCACGTACCCCTCCGTGTCCCCCTCAGCTCAGGCTCCCTGGGGTACTTAGGAGCCCCCCGCATGCCCACAGGCAGCGCCCTGGTGGTGGGCTGAGAACGTGGGGAAAACAGATGGGCGGAGGGGGTGCTTTGGGGGCAGGAAACTGACCAAGGGGCAGGAGGAAGGGGAGGGTGTCTGCCTTCTCTGGGGGCCCAGCTGGAGGGGCCCCAGGGCCACCCCCAAGAGCAGTGGGAGGGGGACCCCCTCCCCGTTCGCCTGTCTGGCTCTCGGCCTCGAGGGGGGGCCCAGGGTGAACTGGTGACCGCGTGGCCCCCGCAGGACTGCTCCTTGGACACCGTACCTGGGCGGCTGAGCATCTGCCCACCAAGCCCGGGGTCAGCACACCCCGTCCTTTCCCAGGCGGCCTCTCTGAGGGGGAAGGGAAGGCGCGCCTGGGTTGTTCTCAGGGTTCAGGCCCAGCCGGGAGGCCCCGCAGCCCCGCTGAGGGGAGGGGCTGCAAACAGCTCCTCCACTCGGGGCCCCTGACTCGAACCGGCGTCTCCCTGGCCTCCACCCTGGCACGGCCCACCCAGGGGGCTTCCTCGCGCCCAGGGTGTGTCTGGCCCCGACCCAGGTGCTAGGTGGGATGTGGGACCTGACTGATTGCTCCTCGGCACGCAAGGCCCCTGGCTGTTCCAGGTCGCCGCTGCGCTGCCTCGGGCCCCAGCCCGACTTTCTGCTTCACCCCACTTGGCCCTCCCCCCTCCCTTCAACCTCACCCCTTCTGACTCCCCCTCTCTGACGTGCTCTGTGGGGCCGGGCGAGGCGCCAGTCCTCTCTCCCCCTCTGCTCTTGCCCACCAGAACCCGTCGGGTCCAGAGGGTCCTAGTGGACCTCGGCATCCTCCTCCGAGGGCCAGCACCCTGTCAGGCCCTGCTCTCAGGCCCAGGGCTGGCCGCCCCCACCTGCCAGCTGGGGGCCCACGAAGGGCCTCATCCCTGCAACCCCGAATGCCGTGTGCCTGGCGGCAGGAGGAAGCCTGCGCCCCGCCAGTCGGTCCCGCCAGAGCCAGCACCCAGGGCCTAACCTTTCCCAGTGTGTGGGCAGCCCACGGGAAGGGGGTGGGAGCCGGCCGGGGGGGGGGGGGGGGGGGGGGGGAGGGCGTACCTTCTTGGACCTCCTCTGCAGAACAGCACCGTGGGGGTGGGGGAGAGAGAAAATGAGCTGTGAGCTCCGCAAAGGCTGAGGGGGCGGGGGGGGCGGGGGCCCCGCAGAACCGTACTGTGAGTAGGTTCTGCGGCCCCTGGGCGCCTGCTCAGGCCCACACACGGCCACGCGTGTGCACAGGCATCCACACGCACTGAAGTCATGGCACATACCTGGTTCATGAACTTCTAGGTTAGGGAGGCCGCAGAACAAGAGGCAGCAGCACACGTGGGTCAGAGGTCAAAGGAGGAAGGATCCAGGTTAATGGAAACACCGGCCGCCATTCGGGAGGGTCAGTGGCCGAGGCCAAGGGGCGGGGAGCGTGCGGGAAGCCAGCAAGATACGGTCAGTGTTTGTGAGCCCCGCCGCCCCCAGACCCTGTCCTTGCCTGCTGACCTGCCCGGAGCAGGGCTCCAGGGTGGAGCTGCAGACCCCTGGCTGTGGGGCACGCTGGGGTCCCCGCCTGTCCCCTACCCACAGGAAGCACTGACGGGGGCTGGCGGCCTCTGGCTGCGGCCTGGAAGGTAGCAGCGAGAGCCCCGAGTGCAGGGCCTACAGCCCAGGGGTCAGCCCCGAGGGGACGCAGGGTCCCCGGCCCTTCCAGGGCGCACCAAGGTCCTGAAGAGAAGCCCACGGGGCAGGACGGAGGTGGCCGGAGAGGGACAGTGTCCCTGCCAGGGGAGGACGGGCTGCTCCTCCATCACCCTGCTCACCCCCCTGGCCTGGGGCGCCGACCCGGTCAAGGGGTCACACTCGGACATGGGCTCTCAGTCACCCCCCCTGGGGCGGAGGGGTAGTTTTAGGGATGGAGAGGCCAGGCCTCCGCTGACCCGCTCTCCCCGTGCCGGGGCCTGAGCCCCCTCTGCATCCTGCCCAACACAGTGACACAGGGGCGTGCGTGGCCCTGGGGACCCCCTTCTCTGGTTAAGCATCGGCCGGGGTTAGTGGGTGATGTTAGGGCCACATGTGGGGGTCCTTCGCTGGCTGGCGCCTCGCTGCCTCCCCGCTCCCACCACCCCCGCCCCGCGTCCAGCCAGGCCCAGGCCCCACATGGGGACCAGAAGTCCTGTCTCATACCTTCTTTATGGACTTCTGCAGGTGGAGGGGCGCCGGGCGCGCGGGCGGCGGGAGGAGAGAGGAAAGGTTAGGCCAAGAGCGCACTGCACGTCCTTAGGGGGCGCACACGGGGGCAGAAGGGCTGAGGGTGTCGTGGGGGCCGGGCTCCTGGACCCCACTTACCTTCCTCCTGCGCTGCTTCTGAGGTGGGAGCCGCGGGACGCGAGGGAGGGAGGAAACAAGGACAGGCGTTAGGGGGGTACCGGGGGGCGGGGGGGGCCCCGGGGGAGCGGGGGTGCTGGGCGCTGCAGGAGACCAGGCCTGGCCCCTGCCTCTGTCTTGTGGCGCCCGCAGACCCTTGCTCCCTCCTGGGGTTGTGGGAGGCGCGGCCACCCGCCTGCCCCAACACGGGGGCGTCTGTGTGGGAAGGTCTTGGCGGAAAGGGGCGCAGGGAGCCTTCACTGGGGAAAGGGGGGGCTCCCCAGGACTGCACGTCCCACTCAGATAGGAGTCTTTCCACCTTTTCGGCACAAAAAGAAATGTTTTGTTCACGTTGTTAGGGTAGCCAAGTGTTTTCAAAATATTTTCAAAACATAGCAGGCGGAGCGCCTCACAGCCGAGCTGGCGAGGTTGCGGGAAGACCTCCCCGCACGGTCCCGGGGTGCGCGGCACCCCTGCACTCCACCCGCCCCGGCACCCGAGGCCCCCACAGGCGCCGGCCCCAGCGAGGCAGGGGCTCCGGATCGGCCCAAAGCTTACGGCCCCGAGGCGGGGATGCTGAGGGAGACAGAGACAGAGTGGGAGAAAAAGAGAGACAGAGACAGGGACAGGGAGAGACAGAGACAGAGGGAGAGTCAGATGGAGAGAGGGAGAGACAGAGACAAGCAGGGTCTGGCCCTCGGTGTTGGTCAGGGGGAGTCTTAACCAGCACGTGTCGGCTCAGCGCCCACAGCACCACGGGGACGCTCAGGAACGAGGGATTAATGCGCGTTGGTCTGTGAGCGCGTAAGAGAGGGGAGGTGAGCAGGGACCGAGGACAGTGGAGAGGATGCACAGCCAGCCGCCGGCCGGGCTCCAGGACCCGAGGAGTCCGGTGGGGATGAGGCCGGGCGCGCAGAGGGGCCGGGCTGAGGGGCGGCGGGGGCGGGGGCGGGGTGTGCGAGGCTCCGAGTCACCTTCTTCCTCGTACTGCTCTGCAATGGGGTAGAACACAGGGGCCGTGTTAGCGGGCGACAGGGGCCCGCAGCCAGTTGCCCCAGGCCTGGGCCTCTGAGGATGGGGACTGGGGGGGGCGAGGCGGCCCTGGGCCCAGAGGAGGCCGCCAGCCCTGGGGGAAGGTGCCAGTGGCCTTCGGGGCAGGGGAGAGGTCTGGTGCTGGGACACCCAGGTCCCACTGGGAGCTCATGGAGGGGTAGCCGGGCCCCCCCCCCCCCCCACTGCCCCGGAGGGCAGGCTGGGCACACGTGGCTGGCTTTTGATGTGACCACATCTGGGGGACATGTCCTGGAGCAAGAGGGGTCCCGGCTGCAGGGGCGGGAGCGGGGAGCCCAGGTTGAGAGGGGGTCGGTCTAGCATGTCTCTTCTCAGGGTTCCCCGCCCGGGGTCCCCAAGGACAGCCATGTTGTCCTGCCTCAAGCGTGAGCTTTCCGTGTGAGGTAGACGCAGAGAGGAAGCCGTTTGACACTTACCCTCGACCTGTTCACTGTTGGGGGTAGAGGGGGAGAGAGAAAAGGAGAGAGGGAGAGAGAGAGAATGGGTGAGGGGGGCTTTCACTCAGCGGCTCTTAGCCAGCAGTGGGTCCGCTGGCCTCAGCACGGCCGGGTCCCGGGGCCACACTGGGACTGGTACTCACACTTCCTCGTCCGACATGGTGGGAGGGTTGTTTCTGTGGGGGGGAGGGGGGGCTGAGTCAGGAATCGGGGAATGGCCTGGAAGGGCTGGCATGGGTGAGCCCTGGGTGCTGAGGGCTGTGATGTGAGGGGACATCCGAGGACAGGGCGGGCCCCCCGCCTCAGGCCCCCACAGCCCTCCTTGAGGACTCTGCTCCCACCCAGCCCCCCTTCCTGCCCTGGCTTCAGCCCGGGGCTTGGAATCCACCCCCACCCAGGGCAGACATCCTCTGTGCAGCATTCCCCGAGGAGGGGCATCCAGGCCTTGGACAGCAGGGAACCCCCCCCGCTGCTGTTTGTCACGGGCTCTGCCTTTGGGCCGAGGTCGCGGGGCTCCCCGGGGGCCCCCCAATTACAGAGCCTGGCTCCCACAGTGTGCGTGCTGGACCTGCCTGGGTCTGGGTGCCCGGAAAGCTGCCTTCCCCAACTGATGCTTTCCTGCGGGGACCCCACAGCTTCCTTCTGGGGTGCCCCGGGGCCCCCCACAGCCGTCGCCCCCCACATCACAAGAACGTAGGAGCCGTCCTGTCTCCTCGTCTCCCCCTCCCTGGGCCCATGGGGACGGGATCTGGCTGTGGCTCCATGCGCCCCCGGCCCGGGGCCCGAGCAGGAACGGAGCGGACGGCCCCATCTGGCCGGCCCTCTCGGCCTGCTTTCCCAGGCCCCTCGAATGCTCTTGAATTTGTCAACGTCTGCGGGGCAGCTCACGTGAGCAGGTGCGGCCCGCGCCAGGCCGGCGCGCTCAGGGACCGCTTTCCGTGCGCTGGCCGCCGAGGCCCGGGGCCTGGGCGCGCTCCGAGCAGCTGCAGCGCAGTGCTGGCCCGGGGTTTTAAGACACAGAGTTCATGACAACATATTACAGCTCAGTTGAACACAATAGCTGTGGCCCCCCAGGGAGCTCCGTGTAAGAAAAACACCAGCTCATCATCCGAGGAGGCCCGTGCGCATCGCTAAGGTGGGAACGGGTTTCCGAAGCCTCTGTCAAGAATGTTCATTTTCCCAGAGCAATTTAAGCTCCATGTGAAATTAACCCGCAGAGCTCTGCTCCCCCCCCAGCCCAGCAAACCGCCAGGCTCTTCCCTGCAAGAGGACTCTGCTGCCCCCTCCAGTCACAGCCTCCCGCCTGTGGACAGCTGGGGTCTCCCCGGCTCCCCTGAACCGGCCCCCCTGCCCCGGGGCCACTCTCTAGGACGGGAGGGTCCGTGAGAGCCGGGGGCCTTGCTCCGCTGGCCCCTCCTCGTCCTGGGCAGGACCCTACACCTGTCGGCAGCCTCAAGTGGGGGCCGTGGGGGCCTGCGCCCAGGGACCGGTTATTTTTAAGGAGCCAGTGGCAGCTGAGGTGTCCAGAAATAGGCACCCAAATTAGCCAAGACACCTCTGCCCAGAAACCCAAGACGCTGGGAGGGGGGCTGTGGGGGCGCCAGCTCCCCGCCCAGCCCCCGCAGGTGTTGCAGGACCGCCTGACCTCTCCTTCCTGCCTTCTGGGCTGCTGTCCAAAGGGGTGCCCAGGAGGACCCCCTGTGTCCCCAGGCAGGGTGCCTGCAAGCCCCATGCGAAGTCTCACCCTCCTGGGGGAAACTGAGGCTTCTCCTGGCTCCTGCCCCTCTGCCCAGTGGAGCCCTGAAGGACACACCACGGGGCTGCTGAGTCCCCCCCCCCCCGGGAGGGGCCCCCGTGGGGGGTGCCCGAGGGCGGGGACGGCATTGCAACAGCTGGGAAGGAAGCTAGCTGTCCCTCAGCAGAGGCAGGAGTGAAAATAGCCCCTGAGGTCAGAGCTCCTTGGAGACACACATCCCCGCCCCTCCTTCCCAGGTGACACGATAGGGGTGGGAAAGGTGGGAGGCCCTGTCCTCACTGGCCGTGGCCTCCGGCCGGGTCACCACGCCCCGGCCCCCCCATCCTGCAGTGGCTCCTTGCCCTGCTCACCCACCTGCCCCCGGAGGCTGAGGGCACCAGCAGGTGAGTGCCCCCAGCCTGGGTATCATCAGCAGGGCAGCGGGGCCCAAGACATGGGGAAGGGAGAGGGCAGGAGGGCAAGAGCGGGGGCGGGGCCCTGGGGAGCATGTGCTCTGCCCTGCCCCTTGAGGACAGAGGCCCAGGGCCCCCCTTCTCCTGCTTCCTGGGCCTGTCCGCCCCTGTCCTTGACCTCTGGGAGCTGCCCCCGGGGCTGCGAGGGTCCCGGCCTCCCTTCCTCACGGAGCTGCCCCCCGGGGTGAATTGCACAAGCCCCCCCCCACATGTGCTCGGCTCTGCAGATGCCAGGACTGGAGGCGATGACTGCTTGAGGCCAAGAGCCCTGCTTCTGGGGGGGGCTGCCTGATGCCCTCAGCTGATCGGAGGGAAAGGCCCAGATGGGTCGGGGCTGGGGATGCGGCCCCCGGGGGCCCTTGGGGCTCGGGGCGGCACCCTTCCTGGGCACCTCTGTCCAGTCCTGTGCCCCGTTCCTTCCAAGGAGCCCCCACCTTCCTCCTTGGGTCACCCCGGCTGCCGTGTTCCCGTTCAGAGCAGCTGCCCCCACGTTCAGAGAGCATCTCCCCGCGTGCCAGCACCCTGGGACCCCTGGGCCGTCTTGGTGGGCTCTCCAGGCTGCCACACTCAGAGCTGAGACATGTGGAAACGTGGTGGCCTGGCCCTCTCAGCACCCTGGGGCCCCAGATGCGCCGCAAAGGCTGGACTGGCCCCGCCCGGCCCTGGGCCATACCGACCTGTGGCTGAGTCTGGAGAGAAGGGCTAGAGCTTCCTGTGGACAGGACCAGCTCAGGCACTGCCGGCTCAGCTCAGGCCCTCATGTTATAGTGACATTTGATCTTTCCCAGCAGCCCATTGGCCGGGGGCTGGGTGGCCGGGCATGTGGGGCAGGCGGGAAGGGGCCGTGCCCATGCAGGCCCCTTACCAAGTATAGGAACAGCAGAGGAAGAGGCCTGAGGAGGCGCGGATGTGGGGGACGTGTCTGGAGAAGGCGGCAAGGTCCACCCCCCTCCCCGGGAAGTGTCAGTTTCTATTTTTACTCCCCCGACAGCGGGCACATTCTTGATGGGCTGAGGAGGGGTGACGGGAGGGACGGGGTGGCCCCAGGGATGCAGCCCAAGGCTCTCCCTGGGCAAGGCTGCGGTGGGGTCCCAGGCGGGGGCCGCGACTCCCCCAGCCCAGCCGCCCCGCCTCCACGGCTGCCTCAGGCCCACCTGTGTCCTCCGTCAGAGCAAGCGGCCTGGTACCTCGGAGGTGCCCGTGAGAACAGGGCTCTGGGCGTCCTCGGCCAGGCCTGTGTCCCGTCTGCGCCCCACTCAGTGGCCAGACCCGGGTGAGTGCTGTGGGGGCACAGGACAGACAGCATCTCAGCTGCTGGGGGCCCTGCTGGGTCCCCCCCATGGCCAGGGCCGTACCCCTTCCGCCAGCCTGGCAGCTCCCCGTTTGGGGGTCCAGACCCCGAGGCCCTCTCTCCCCACAGCCGGATGCAGTGTGCTGCCCGTGGGGTCCGGCCGTTCTGCCCGCAGGACTCCAGACGGCACCGTCCACATGGCAGACACCTTGCCAGGGCCTCTGACGATCCCCTCACTGGCTGGCAAGGCCCAGAGCTCCGACGGGCCTGGCCCTCGGATTAGGGAAACAGAGGCACGGAGAGGGCAGAGCTGTCCGGGACCTCCTTCCAGACCTGAGGGCTCCAGGCAAGGGGCTGCGGGTGCTCAGGGCCAGGTGAGCCTGGGGAGACACAGAGGAGGCTTTGGGGCAAGGACGGGGGGACTCAGACTCCCCGGCCCCAGCTCCACACAGCTCTCTGCCTGCTCTAGGCCCTCAGAAACTTCCGGAAGGCTTCCACTGGCACCTCATTCAATCCCTGCAAGTTGGAGATAAGGCCACAAGGACCCACGATAGGAGAGCTGTGCCCGCGGTCACACAGCAAGGGAAGGGTAGCGGCCCTCCCCCTCCGGCCTCATCCAGGCTGGAGCTGCAGGGGACACCCCTGTCTTCCCCGTCTGAACTTGTCCCTCCCCCTGCCGCCCAGCTTGTCCAGGCCCTCGGAGGGGGCCACATACAGCTGATCCTTAGCCAACTCTGCCTAGTGGGGCCGCCCGAAGAGCCACTTCTAGGAAGGCCCCATGAGGCTCTGGGGGCTGCGCGGCCTCCGCCCAGTGGCTAGGTTTCCCTCCTCGGCCTGGCTCCTCTGGGTCTACTAGAAGAGATCCGCGGGCACCGCTCCCCAGATGTGGGCACGCTCATGGGGACGGCACATTTGGGACCACTCGGCCTTGTCCGTGGGCTGGGCTGGGGCTCGGCGAGGAAGCCCCTGTGCACACCCGGCCCTGCTCGGCCCGTGACCCCCTTGCTCCGGGGAGCTGCCAGCCACCCCTTGCCCGGGCCCGGCTGCTCTGAGGCGCCACACCTGCCCCAGGCCCTGCAGTGGCCCTGCTCGGCCAGCAGAGGAGGGTGGCTGCCCGCTCAGTGGCCTCGGCCTTTGGCAGGTGCTCTCCCGTGAACGGGCCGAGCCAGAGCGCGGGCGCTGAGGTCAGAGGAGGAACAGCACAGGTTTTATTTTGGGCATCCGTGACCTCCCCCGAGGGCACCAGGCCCGTGGTGCGGCCGGATGGCATTGTGCGGCCACTGCTGGACAGGCCGCAGGCCTCGGAGAGCCTGCGACAGGTAATCCACACCCCGGTCCACCTGGCCTGGGCCGGCAGGGGTGGGAGGAGAGGGTCAGGGCAGGGTCCTCCCCAGAGGGCTGGAGGGGGTCTGGGGACCCGGGGTGGGGGCAAGGGAAAAGCGTGGCCCAGCCCTGGTTGGGGTGGAGGGCGGATCTCAACCCCAGAAAGGGTTTGAGAACTGACCACGCAGGCCCTGGGCCCGGGGATGGTGGGCAGTGGGCTTCTGAAGCCAGAGGTACTGAGCGAGGCCACAGAGCAGGGAGGAGGCCGGGACAGGGAGAGGCGGTCCCCGAGCAGTCTGGCTCCAGCGACCTTCAGGGGGGACCCTCGGGTGGCGGGGCAGAGCTTGGCCCCTCAGCCTTGTCCTGGCCCCAGATTGCATGGGTGGAGTGGTGGGGCCCGAGGGATCTTGAACAGGCCCTGGGCACCCACCCTGGTGCCAGCCCCTTGGGCCTGGGCTCTGCCAGGCCCCAGATAGAAGCAGCTGACACAGCACCGCAGAGACGTCCTTCCCCAGACCCACGCGTCTGCCGCCCCAGCAGCCTGGGGCGCCTCTTCACCATCCAGAGATCACTGGTCTGTTCGGCCTCCTGCGTGCAGGGCTGGAGTTCCGTGCTGGATGGGGCTCTCGGGCAGGCAGGACGGACAGCAGAGGGCCAGGTACCCCTGGGGCAGTGGCCCTTCTGAACCTCTGGAGCCTTCTGGTGGGCAGGCCGTGACCCGCAGGCTCTGGGAGGCAGGGTCTTGACGTCATGGCAGCAGCAGGCATCGGCGACACTCAGAGGAGACAAGCCCTGGGTCCTGTCCCCGAGGCTGGCCGGGGTGCCAGTTTCCTGAGAAGGCCGGGGTGGGTCCGGGCAGCGTGGCTGTCTGGCTACCTGGCCCGTCCGCCCCAGCCGCCTCTCAGCCCGCGGTCCACTCCGATCCCGGCTCACTGTCCAGCCACGGACCCTGCGGCCGCCTCCGCTGCTGCCCCTGGCTGATGTGCCGTCCAGCCGGGTGGGGAGGGAGAACGCAGGTATGCCCTGGGAGGTGCTCCCCAGCTGGCAGAGCACGGCCCGGGACGCAGTCTCCAAGGTGGGCCGTGGTGAGAAAAGATGGCTGTGGCTCGGTGCAGGGTTAGTGCCCCTGACTTGCCTGTATTTACGCCATCCTCTGGGAGGCAGGCCGATTTTAGTCACAAAGGCTTCTAAAGACGGGGCTTCCTAGCAGAGCGGGGCTTCGAACGCCAAAGGTCCAGTGATCCCGCTCCTCAAATGGGTTCCCCAGATGAGGGCAGCAGACCCTGCACCCAGTGTCAGATCTGGGTGCAGGCCCAGGGCTGGGGAGCACACCCTGCACCCTGTCTCCCCCTTCACACACTGGTCTGTTTACCCACCCACCCATTTGTTTCCATCCAATCTCGCATTCACGACCTTCCTTCCTCCCTTCCACCGTCTGCCCACCCATCATGCGTCTGTCCACCGGCGCACCCAGCCAGCCAGCCACTGCCACCCGTGCAGCACACGGGTGTGACTGCCTCTCCGTCTCTTCTTCCATCTACTGTCCACACAGGGACTGTTCTGTCCATCTACCTTCTGTAGCTCCACCCATGTCTCCACCCACCTATCCATCACCCAAGATTCATCCACCCAACTTTCTATGTATACATCAGTCTATCCACCACCTCTCCATCCCTCCACTTCTTTACCCATCATCCATCACCCGTATCTGTCCATCTACCTGCCATCTATCATCCCTCCACCCACCCATTCATCCATGATCCACTCACTCATCCATCCACCCGTCCATCCACCCATCCATCCGTCTGTCTGTCTGTCGTCCATCCATCCATCTATCCATTCATCCACCATCCACATCCGTCCACCCACCAAATCTTCACTGAGCACCTCCCGGATGCTGGGATGGGGGATGACCCCAAGGTCGGTCTTGTTTTCAGGGAGCTCACAGTCTAGGGGCACAGACCAGAAAGGCACACTGTTTCAGGTGCAGTAAAATGTCATCGGGCCAGTCAAGGAGGGAAGCATCATAGATGTTCTGAAAGAGGAAGACTGGACCCCACCCATGATGTGCACCCCAACTTAAGCCACCACACACCTCAGATCTCAGAGTCTAACACCACAGAAGGCCATGGGACAGGACAGAGTGTCTGATTCTGGAGGCCCTACTCTCCGGGGGTGGGGGGAAGGACTTTCCCACCGGATGGGCCCTCTCCTCTGCTGCTCCCCCAGTAATGGACACAGAGCCAGCACTTGGAATGCACGAGGAGCTTTATTGCACACGGAGGACGGGGCTGCAAGCCGGGGGGGGGGGGGGGGGGGGGCAGGGCCTGAGAATGTGGTTCAGGTGCTGGTGTCTCTTGACCTGGAAGTCCCCCGGCACGTGTCCTCTCTCTGCCCAGGCTGGGCCTTCCTCTTGGTCTCTGCAGGGATGGCCCCCGTGGTCCGTCACCAGTGAGAGCCCCTTTCCTGCCCCTGCTGTGCGAGGTAGTCGGGGGTCAGAGAGCGGGAGGGGAGAGCGGCCGGGGGGTCGAGGAGCAGCAAGGTGGCGATGGTGGTGGGTGCTGGCCGGGCGCGGGCAGACCGGGCGGGCAGTGGCAGCGGCTCCCGTGGCAGGGCCGGGTGGGCGTCTGGCTGAACTCGTCGCTGTGAGGGCGGAGGTTGCTGCCTGAGCTGCCTGCGGTCTCAGGGAAGCTGAAACACAGGCATGGGTGGGGGCGTGAGGCTTCGGCCTGGGGAGGGGGCTACCCCTGCCCCCCATGCCTCCAACCCTGCCTCCAGCACCCCCTCCCCCGGAACCCCTCGCAAGCTGGCTCCCCGACACTGGGCCCCCGGCCACAGGCCTACTTGGGGTTCACGGAGAAGGGAGCTGTGCCGTCTCTCGCCGGCTGCGCAGCCCCAGAGCTCCCGCGGCCCCTGGGGTCCTAGGCCCCCAGAAGCAGGCACAGCCGGGCGCGGACCCCGGGCCGACCCCTGGGGCCCCTCCGCAGGCAGACCGGCTCCTTCCTGACAGGGCCGGCCCCCACAGGGCGGCAGCTCTGGGCCTCCTTCCTCCCACAAACCGGCTGGCCTCTGGCTTGGCCCAGACGCCATTTGTCAACGTCCTTTCGAGCACGTGGCGCCCAGAAACCGGGGCGGGCGGCTTGGCCACGACCACCCCAGCCAGGATGTCTGCGGGAATATCCCATTTAGCGTAGCTCAGCGAAAATTGCTCCCACCTCCCGGCCAATCGACCTCTGATGATGCAGCCTCAGCTTTCCTGAGCCCCTGGCCGCCGCCCTCACCGCTGGCTCACACTGGACGAGCCTGTGGTCAGACCGGCGACGCCGTGGCGCCCCTCACGCGTCTGCGGGCAGGCGCTCTTCCTGCCCTGGCGGGCGGCCGGCCCGGCACGCGCCTCCCCCTTGGAGGCCGCCCGCGGGTCTCACGGCCTAGGCCGTGCCCCCGGACGGCGCCCTCGTCCATCACCCACCAAGTCACCCAGGCGTCTGTGGGCTCCTCTCTAAACCGGCTGCAGGCGGAGCCGCCCCACAGAGCTGCTGATGCAAGCAGACTGGCTAGGGATGCACCTGGCGGGTGCCGGGGGTCGGGAAGCAGAGCTTCTGATGGTCAGGGTCAGGCCGTGACCCCTCTGGGCCTCAGGCGCTCCTCCGTTACCACGCAGTTGGTGGGGGCCGGGGGGCGCACTGGCGGTGACGCCTGCCCTGACGGCTGTACCTCTCCACCCCAGGGCGCACCAATGCTCATTGTGGCCGGCCTGTGCCCCCAGGGGCCCTCGGGACCCCCGCCGCCCCTGCTGCCCAAGCCAGGCAAGGACAACCTTCGTCTGCAGAAACTTCTGAGGAAGGCCGCCCGGAAGAAGATGACCAGGGGCGGGTCCCCCGTGCCCCTGGGGGCTTTCCGCACCTCCCTGTCCCCCGTGAGTGAAGCCAGCCACGACCAAGAGCCCACGGTCCTGCGCCCCACAGGGGGCCCTCGTCCCACAGAGGGCCCGCGCTCCGTGCCCTCCCTGTCCCGCTCCCCCCACCCCTCCGTCATCCAGCACGTGGCATCGCCTCTGCAGAAGCCCACGTTCCCCTTCCCCTTCACCCAGCGCCGGAGCCTGGCTGCTCACTTTAAGGCCACGGGCCTCCAGCTCACCACCCTGGCCCTAGACCCCACCTGGTCCCCCGGTGGCTTCACGCAGGCCTCGGCCCCCAAAGCAGGGGCCACCCACGTCAGCCAGGTACACATCCGGCTCGTGCCGTCCCCACAGGCCAGGACCCCAGAGCCCCGCCAGACGGTCCTAGATGGGGGGCCTGGCGGGCGGGACCAGGACACAGCCCCGTGCCCTCCTGGGGCCCAGCCCCCGGTCCCCATGGCGCACATCCACCCACTGCCCATTGAGGCCCAGGCTGCCAGTCATGGCCCTGAGGCACCTCCTGTGTCCCAGCCGTCCCCTGGCCCCGAGGCCTCCATGCCCAGAGAGGCCAGCACCCGGCTTGTAGTGCCCATAGCCCCCACCTACCGCTCGCCAGGACCCTTGCCTAACAGGCAGACCCCAGCTGAGCATGCAGAGGAGCCCCCTGTGGCTGGCCCTGATGCTGAGGCTGATCTGGTCCCCAGTCCCCAGGGGGCCTCGTCCCCGGGCCCGCTGTCAGGCCCACACCCGTGTCCTGTCCCCAGAGTTGCACCCAAGCCCCAGCTCAGCGGCTGGACGCGCCTGAAGAAGCAGCTGATGGAGGAGGCAGAAGCGTCCCCACTCCCGGGGCGTGAGCAGAGCCCAGAGCAAGGGGAGCAAGGGGCAACAGCACCCCCCGTCCCGCTGCCCCGGCCCCCCGCCTCCCGGGCCTCCAGGATGTGGGACGCGGTGCTGTATCGCATGTCCGTGGCCAAGTCCCCAGGCAGCCCGGCCGGGCCCAGGGATGGGGCTTGTACCCTGGCCGGCCTGAACCGCTTGCCCTTCCTGTGCAGGCCGAGGTTCAACGCCCGGAAGCTGCAGGAGGCCGCGGCCCGGCCCCCTCCCACGGCCCCCTCCGTCCTGGACCTAAACCCCAAGCCCAAGAACTTCAACCGGACGGCGGCCGGCTGGAGGCTCCAGTGACTGGTCAGGGTGGCCCCAGGGCCCAGGACCGTGGTGTGGACAGAAGAGGGGGGCCAGCTGGGGAGCCACGGCCACTGCAGAGGGCACTGGGGCTGGACGGACGCCGGGCAGCGGGCGGTGCAGGGCGGGCAGGCGGCAGCAGGAAGGACGGGGGAGGGGCGCGGCGGGGCAGGTGGGGTCGAGGAGGGGGCCGGTTCCCGTAGAGCGGACTGGGGCAGAGAAGGGGTGGAATGTATATGGGGGCTAACAGGGCAAAACTGTGCGCAAGAAGGAAGGCACAAGCCTGTGATGCGGCAGCTGGTAGATGAGTCGGCCTTGCACGGCGGGGCCCACAGCTCGGGACTCGGGGCGAGGAGGTGCAGGGGGGCGCCCGGGTTTCTCAACGGGGGCAGGCAGGAAGGGCGTGGAGGATTCTGGGGCTGGGCTCTGCGGGGCCCCTGCCTCTCGGGGAAGATGGGGGACAGACTTATTTTGCTGTGAGTCGTCGGTGGGCAGCAGTGGCTGCATCGGTGGTTTGACCCTGGTTCCGGACACATGCAGGGGGCAGGGGGGACCCCAGGCTCTCCTTTTGTTTCCCACCTCTGATTCCCTCGCCTGGGGGGCAAGGCATGAGGGGCGCTCACTGGTGGGAGACAGGGGCAGGGCCCAGCTCCTCAGTCCCCGGGGCAGGGGAGGCAGCAGAGGGGACCCCAGGCCTCATGCAGCTTTGGGGGCCCCAGTCAGCAGTCCCACTGACTCAGGGCAGGGGCCAGGGCTCTGACGGGGTCAGCAGCAATGAGAGAGGGACACAGAGGTGCCTAGGACTCAGCAGGGGAAGAGGTAGCCAGGAGACGGCCAGCTGTGTCACCCAGGGCATAACAGGTGCTGTAAATGGAGCCTGAGACCCAGGCCACTAATAAACTACGTCTAACCACAGCAGTGGACCACATTTCTTCACCAGGTTATGGGCAGGGTGGTGGACACCAGACGGGTCCCCAGCTGGGGTAGGAGAGGGAGCCAAGCGCGGTTCCGGCCAGCTCCAAGGCCGGGCACCCAGGGTCCCCACAGGCCGCCCTTGCAGCTGTAACAAAGCAGGCCCTGCCCACGACACCACACTTCCAGAGGGGCACCTTCCACACACATGACGACATCACACTCGGGCCGCTGCCCTGGACTCACCAAGAAGGGCAGCCTAGGGCACCGGGCCCTCGTCCACAAGCACCTTCTCGTACTTCCCATGTCCAGTGGCCACAAACTTGTACCTCTTTCCAGATGGGGTGCTCTGCTGGGAGACCAAGAGCAAAGCTGAGAGCAGCAGGAGGGAGGTGGTGCCACCTCTGGGAAGCCCTCCCAGGTACACTGAGGATGGCCCCTCTTTGCTTTCAACTGCTGGATCTTCCCTCCCTCACCAGCCACATTTAGACCCTACCTTAGTTGTCGATGATGTCTTGGAGCCTCCTTTTTGCTCCCAGAGGCTTTTCTTGCTCATGTCTCCAGCTACAATATCCTGCGGGCAGAGGAAGGACGTGTCACAGGTGTAGACCCCTGACTGGGGCACTGGAAGCCCTGGTCCTCTCTCTCCTGTCCAGCCTAGTGCAGCTGAGGCCTAGGCGTACCCTCCCACTTCCTGTACTAGAGCCCAAGAGAGGGGGTAAGAAAGGGCAGGTACCACCTACCTGCTGGGCCACCCAGTCTCCCCACTCTGGGGGCCAGCCTGCTGAGCACTGCCCCAGCCCCAAAATATCCCAGCGCTCTGTCTATCCACACTTCAGCCTGGATGCTCTCATACTTGCCTTACCAAGGGGACCCCACATCACTCTGGGATGGATGTTACCTTGCAAGAAGGGCCCTTGGCAGTGGATTGAGCCTGCACCTCTCCTGTCTCCCACCGGCTCTTGGTGCTCGCCACAGCCATGCTGGGCAGCTCAATGGAGGGCTGGCGGGTTAGCTTGGGGGTCCGGCCAGCAGTCTGCAGAGGAGAAAGAGCCCAGGACCACATTAGAGAGCAACATGGGACATGTCAGAGAGGCCAGTGTGAGAGTCTCCAATGTATGACTTCCTCTGTATCTTTGTATTTCCTGGGAGTGCCTTCCCAGTGAGGGGCTAGAGCAGGGCACTCTGAAAAAATTGCATCTTCTCCCATTTGGTGTACTTGTGAAACTCCTTCTTGATCTGAGGAGCACAAGTGATATGGGAGGGTAAGAGACAGAGGTGGTGCTATCAGGCTGCTCATAACATAGGGCTGGATGGAGGGGTGTGTTAGAGAGAGGGGGATTGGTAGGATAGAAGGGTGTACATTTGAATGAGTGGTGGTTGGATGGAGGGGTGTTCGTTAAGTGGAGGAGTGTTGTTTGTATGGAAAGACATTCGTTGGATGGTATGGTCTTGGTTAAATGGAGGGGTATGGTTGAATGCAGGGTATTGGTTGGATGAAGGGTATTGGTTGAATGGAGGGTATTGGTTGGATGAAAGGTGTTGGTTGAATGGAGGGTATTGGTTGGATGAAAGGTGTTGGTTGAATGGAGGGTATTGGTTGGATGAAGGGTATTGGTTGAATGGAGGGTATTGGTTGGATGAAAGGTATTGGTTGAATGGAGGGTATTGGTTGGATGAAGGGTATTGGTTGAATGGAGGGTATTGGTTGGATGGAGGGTATTGGTTGGATGGAGGGTGTTGGTTGGATGGAAGGGGTGTTGGTTGGATGGAGGGTGTTGGCTGGATGGAGGGGTGTTGGTTGGATGGAGGGTGTTGGCTGGATGGAGGGGTGTTGGTTGGATGGAGGGTGTTGGCTGGATGGAGGGGTGTTGGCTGGATGGAGGGTATTGGTTGGATGGAGGGTGTTGGTTGGATGGAGGGTGTTGGTTGGATGAAGGGTGTTGGCTGGATGGAGGGGTGTTGGCTGGATGGAGGGTGTTGGCTGGATGGAGGGGTGCTGGCTGGATGGAGGGGTGTTGGCTGGATGGAGGGTGTTGGTTGGATGGAGGGTGTTGGTTGGATGGAGGGTGTTGGCTGGATGGAGGGGTGTTGGTTGGATGGAGGGTGTTGGCTGGATGGAGGGGTGTTGGTTGGATGGAGGGTGTTGGCTGGATGGAGGGGTGTTGGCTGGATGGAGGGTGTTGGCTGGATGGAGGGGTGTTGGTTGGATGGAGGGTGTTGGCTGGATGGAGGGGTGTTGGCTGGATGGAGGGTGTTGGTTGGATGGAGGGTGTTGGTTGGATGGAAGGGTATGGTTGGGATGGGACAATGGGTGTGTGAATAGGGGAGGGCCGCAGCAGAAGAAGGGAGGCCTAAGCATACCTCAATGGCCTGTGTGTACTGCTCCAGTCGCTCATCAATCTTGGAAATGGGCAGGGCTGGCTGGGACTTCTTCACACTGTTACTGGAGGGTAGGAGAAGGGTCATGCCCCATGCCCTCTAACTTGGCCTCTACACCCCACCGCAACCCCTACCAGAGCTCCCTGAGGCCTCTGCATCTCTGGTCCCTGGACCCTCTCTTCAACCCCTCGGGGAACCCCAAGTCCTAGTCTGGAAAGCAGAAGGTTCACCTCTTCCTGATGGAGCGGTTCAGGGACTCGGTTCTGTCGATGAGCTGTGGAAGGCAAGCGGAGACGTGAGCCCTTAGCCAGATGCCCCCTCCCCATCGCCCCAGTGGCTCCCATCCACCAAATCGAGCCATCCACGGACTTGTTTCTCAGGGATGTGCTGAGTGCCAGGCTGTGGGGAACAGCAGAGAAAGAGCAGGATGTGACCCTATTTCTGGAGCTGATATGTGGCTGCCTCTCTGGGGCTGTCATGGTGTTGTGATTCTGGGAAAGAGGAAAAGGCAGCAGGCTCCGGGGCTTGACCTACTTTGGTGCTGGGGCTCAGGGGAGGGGAGTCCTGTTCGGAAGCACCCTCCAAGACCAGGGGGCTGGGTGTCCTGGGCTGCTGGCATTTCTGGTGCTAGAAATAGAACATCAGAGGTTATATGACGAGCACCCCCTTTGCACCCCTGCTGCCCCATTTGGGACTTGTTGGAGCAAACGTCTTCCCCTCCCTGGGCCTCAGGCCCTTTCCAGCCCCGACATGCTCTGGTTCTCCAATTCTCCGCAGTGGGGGCTCGTGAGTCCAGAGGAGTCACTTGATCCCAGGGTCACCAGGCCCCTCCTCCCTCCGGGAATGAGGGTGTCACAGAATCTGGGGGTGAGGGTGCATCTCCCTCGAGGGCAGCCCGCCGAGCAGGCAGTCAGCAGACAGACCCAGCCCAGGGCGTGGAGTCCGTCCAGGCCCCGAGGGGAGCCACCATCACCTGTTCACCTGCCTCTTCCGTTCCTGCCGGCCCCAGGCCGTCCTGGACGGTCCCCTCTGGGCTCTTGGGCTCCGTCGCCTCCGTTCCTGGCTCCTCCTGGGGCTCTGAGCTGCGGCTCAGATGCAACTCCTCCAGGCCGACTCTGGCTGGACTCTGCTCACCACCATCCTGGTCCCCACAGGCAGGCTGTTGGGGCCTGGGCGGGGGGCGGGGGGGGGGGGAGAGGGACACAATCCCAATGAAAGTCTTTCAATTGCCTGGGTTGAGTCCCTCCCGGTTTCCAAACCTCAGTTTCTCCATCCAAAAGATGGGAGCAGTCAGACCAGTTGAGTGCCAAGGAATCCTGGGACCCCAGCCTCATTGGGGAAATGGGTCCAAGGACCTTAGAACCAGCCCTCCCTCCCTGGGGCCCCTGTACCACCAGTGCCCGCTGCCTCAGCCCCCTCTCGCCTCACACTCGGGGGCTAGACTCAGTCTCCAGACTGTGCGGACGGGCCCCAGCCCTGGGCCATGCTTGTCTGTGTCCACCCTGCGGGCCTCGTTCCCTGCCTGGTCCCGCCTGCTCCAGGCCAGACGCAGGTGGGCCTGAGGAAGAAGGGTTTCGCACGGGAGCGAGACAGGATCTGCGGGTGGTTTGGGGGCTGATCGGCTAGAGCACAAGGCAAGGGCGAGGTCACAGCTAGGAGGGCACCAGCCCTGAGGAGAGGGGCTGTCTGCACGGGCCGTGCCTGCCAGCAGCCAGCAGGGCTCTGCGTTTGAGCGAGACTGAAGGCCGTAAGATGGGAAATTCTTGCATTTTCCATGATTTCATGCCACTTGGTGTTGGTGCCAGCCCTGACCCAGACCCGCTGCCCGAGGTGGGTCAGCGCAAGCCGGCGGCGGGCACACAGAGGGCCCATTCAGCTGCCGTGGTCCCAGGGCCGGGCAGGTGTGGGGCGGAGGGGGTTGCTGCTTGTGAACAAAGCAGGAGGGTTCAAGAGAAGAGCCAAAGTGCCCCCTGCTGTTGGGAACGGCTGTGGCCTGGGGCCGGCCCGAAAGGGGAGGCAGCCGGCAGGGCTGCGGCCACCCGACACCAGTGCACAGGCCATCTTTGCAGACCCCAGACCCACCTCGGAAGTGCAGAGTGTGCCCTGACTCTCAGAGGCAGATGGGGGAAATGAGGCGTGCAGAAGCCCTAGTGACCAGGGGTGGCCAGGACCAGGGCCCGAGCCGGGCAGCTGGCTCCTGGGGTGCGATTATCTGCTGGTAGCGTGCTTGGGAAGCTGGAGGGGTCCTAGCCAGACACGGAGACTACTGGGGGGCCCCAAAGGGCTGTAAGGTGGGATCCCTGTGGCTCGAAGCTCCTGAGTGGGGCTTGGACATTGCCCACCGTGGGGGGACCTCGAGCACGCCGGCAGAGTGCCTCGGACCCCAGAACTGGGGTGGTGGTGAAGCTCCCGGAGCAGCCCCCCATCCCCGGCCCCCCCGCCCTGTTCAGACCAGCAAACACGTCTGCACATCTGGAAAGCTTGTCCCTCCAGGCCGACTCACAGGCCCACACATCTGGAAATACCTGCTCCCCTCCGTGGGAATGGAGATGAGCCAGCCCCGAGGGAGGAAGGGGCGGGCGGGCAGCAGGGGCGCAGAGCCTCCATTACGTAAGTGGGCTGCAGATGTGTGCTGATGTGGCAACACCCTGGCCGGGCCGCAGCTGGTCTGGATGGGGCCCAGGGGCCCTGGGGAGCCCAGGAATGAGATTTCCTCCCCACCCCTCCCCGCAGCCCCTCGGCCCGCCGCCCCGCCGCCGTCTAGCTCTCTTCCTCCCTCCCCCTGCTCCCAGCCCCGGGACATTTTGCGGGGCTAGTGGCCTTTGCTCAGGCACAGGCTGGGGGCTTGGAGAGAGCCCCTGGCCGGCAACCCTGCCTCCAGGCTTTGACCCCCACTTGCCTGTCCTCCCCTTGCTGCCCCTCCAGACTCTCACTCCGAGGGGGCGCCCCGCAATCGGACATCTCCCCGGCCGCCCAGTGCTGCCGCTGCTGCTCAGGCTTCTGGGACCAGTCGCCGAAACCCTCATCCTCGTCCAGTTCAGGGGCCTCCGAGGGCTTCCTGCTGAGACTGAAAGAGCAGCATTGGGTGCTCAGAGCCGGGCCAGGCCATGAGGGGCGGGGGACACACCACACACACTGGCCACGTCTCCTCCCTTCCTCAGACCCTGGGGTCCAGGGACAGGAGACCCTGTCTGCCAGAGGCAGCACCCCATGGCTGGGCTGAGCCTCCCCATTGTCCGAGAGTCCCTGAGGGCAAGACTGTGTCTCCACCATAGTCAGGAGCTGCCCGAGGTCAACTTTGTGTCTCGCCCTATTAAGCCAGGGCCCCCCAGTAACAGGGCCATATCTCCCTCCTGAGACTAAGGTTCCCAGAGAGCTAGGCAGTGCTTCTCCCATCAGTCTAGGACCTGCTAAGACCTGAGCTATGCCTCTCTTATCAGTCTAGGCCTCCCCAGGAGCTGGGCTGTGCCTCCTCCATCAGTCTGGGACCTCCTGAGAGCTGGGCTGTGTGTCCTCCATCAGTCTAGCATCAGTCTAGAGTCCCTTGAGGGCTAGGCTATGCCTCCCCCATCAGTCTAGGGTTCCCTAAGAGCTGGACTGTGCCTCCCCCATCAGTCTAGGGTTCCCTAAGAGCTGGGCTATGCCTCCTCCATCAGTCTAGGGTTCCCTAAGAGCTGGGCTGTGCCTCCTCCATCAATCTAGGACTTCTTGAGGGCTGGGCTATGCCTCCCCCATCAGTCTAGGGTCCCTTGAGAGCTGGACTGTGCCTCCCCCATCAGTCCAGGGTCCCTTGAGAGCTGGATTATGCCTTCCCCATCAGTCCAGGGTTCCCTAAGAGCTGGGCTATGCCTCCTCCATCAGTCTAGGGTTCCCTAAGAGCTGGACTGTGCCTCCCCCATCAGTCTAGGGTTCCCTAAGAGCTGGGCTATGCCTCTTCCATCAATCTAGGACTTCTTGAGGGCTGGGCTATGCCTCCCCCATCAGTCTAGGGTCCCTTGAGAGCTGGACTGTGCCTCCTCCATCAGTCCAGGGTTCTCTAAGAGCTGGACTGTGCCTCCCCCATCAGTCTAGGGTTCCCTAAGAGCTGAGTTATGCCTCCCCCATCAGTCTAGGATCTCTTGAGAGCTGGGCTGTACCTCCCCACTCAGTCTAGGGCTACTGAGAGCTGAACTATGCCTCTTCCATCAGTCAAAGGCTCCCTAAGAGCTGGGCTGTGTCTCCCCCACCCCTCTAGGGTCCCCTGACTGCTGGGCTGTGCCTCCCTTGTCACTCTGAGGTCCCCGTGTATGGGTGACGTGTCTGCCTCTGGCCCCTCAGCTGAGCCTCCAGGGCTCTGGTGACTGCTCCCTCTGCGGGCAGCAGGGTGGGCTCCTGTACCCCGTCCCCCCAGGGCGGGACTGCGATCTGGTGCTGGTGGGCTCCCCGAGTGCCCCCAGCCCCTGCTATCTAGACCGAGGACCTGGCCTGAGGGGCCATGACCGCTGCAGCACCCCACCCCGCCCAGAGCTGCTGACTCGGAGAAAATGGAACAAAACAGGGGCGGGAGGAAGGGGGGCATTATTGTAAAAACAGCCCAGCCCGGCCGCGGAGGCCTCCTGGGCCCAGGGAGGAAACGAGCCGGCCTGCGGCCCGCCAAGTTGGACGTGGCCTCCATGAGTCACCGGCAGCAGGGAACTTGGGCGGGGGGCTCCGGGGCCAGGGCCATGCAGCTGGGGTCAGTGTCGGTCCAAGCAGGGGCCAGCCTGAATCAGCGCTCTGGGAGCCTGGCTGGGAGGGGTGGCCGCACGTGAGTCCATCCGGCTGGCCGGCCAGCGGGCTCCATCGGCGCCTAGGGCTTCGGGGACCCTCACCCCAAGCCGTCTCCGCACTCCTGCTGAGCTCCTGCTCACTCCCCCTCCGGGGGCCCTAGCCCAGGGCCTGGCCACCAGCATCCCCTCTGCCCGGAGGAGGGAAGCGAGGCCAGGCGGACTGGTAGGGGGCGGCTTACAGGCTCTCCTGCTCCGGCAGCTCGGGGGACTCGCCGCCGTCCGCGTCCTGGGTCCGGAGCTCCTTGTCCCTCGCCCGGCGGCGCCGCTCCCGGGCGGCCTCCTCCTCATCCTCCACGTCCCACTGAGTGGTGAGCCTGGGTGACACGGAGAGCCAGTCAGCCTCAGCCTGCACCCCGCTGCTCCTGCCCTCCCAGCAGGGCTGAGACGCTGCGTCCCCTCCGGCAGCCAGGCCCCCCTTGACCTCATCAGATCTGGGACACAGGCGGGCATGGGAAGGGGTTACTGCAGGTACCAGATGCCGGTGCCACGTTTCCTTACTGGGATCTGCTTTGCCGATCAGGGGCAGACCCCGCCAGGCAGCCACCTCCCTGTCCGACCACCCCAGCTGGGGTGTGCCCTCCAGCCTCCCCAAGCGCCCCCAGAAGAGGCTGCCTCCAGCTGCAACCTAATCTCTCCAGGCTGGCTCACAGACGAGGACCCGAGGCCACCCCAGAGCCCATCTCTGAGACCTTCCTCCCTCAGTGCGTGCTTCTCGGGGTCCCTCACTGAGGGTTACCCAAGGTCAGCCTAGAGCAGGGGTTCACAGCCTGGTCCCCCGGGCCCTGGCCCAGCAGATCTCACACTGTTGGTATCCGGTGGGGGGGAGGGGGCAGGTACCCTGGGCCTGGGTTGCCAACATGGTCCTGCCTCCACCCACCCCCAGCCCCAGTTCTGCTGGACCCAGAGAGGGGAGCCCCAGCCTCTGCCTTTGGAGGGCTCACTGCCCCAACCTGGGGTCTCTCTCCATTCCCGCTGCTGCCCGCCGCCTGACCCCACAGCCCGCTCCTTCTGGGCCTCCGTCCCTTGGCCCGGACGGCCAGCTCCACGGTCTCAGCAGCCCTGCCAGCCATGATCTAATCTCTCCCAGGCCTTCCCAGAGCCTCCCAGACAAAGGCCAGGCCCTCCGCAGCCCCGGCTCTGGGCCCACTCCCCCCGCTGCGGCCACCTGGGAATCCAGACCTGCTCAGCCCCCAGCACCCCTGTCTGGTCTGCCCGCGCTCGGTCATCAGAAGTGCCTTGGGTTCTCACCTCCAGGGGCCCAGGGAGCCCTTCCTTCCCCACACCTGCTCCCATCCTGCCCCGGGCCCTGGGCCATGTTATCTGGGGGGGTAGAGCCCCAGGGGCCAGGGGCCTTCTCCCCCTTCCAAATGGAGGGTGGGAGCTCCACGCGGGGTCCCTGGTTGTGGCGTGGAGAGCGCCTTCTCGTGGGCAGACCCTGGGGGCGCCCCAGGATGGATTCCTGGCCATTCCCGATGAGATGGGCCATCTTGTCCCCCTCGCTGCCATGTGCAAGCTGCACAGACTTATGCGCGTGTTGGGCCGAGGGCTGGTGTGTGGGTGTCGGTGCTCGGGCTCAGCTGGGTGTGTGCGGGAGGCAGATTTGGGTTCGAGTCCTGAACCGAGCCCCAGGCCCTCCTCAGTCCTGATCTCGGGAGCCCCCGCGGGGGCCTCCCTTGCACAGGGCCGCGGTTCCTGCTCCCCAGCCCCGTCCACGGAGATCTGAGTGTACGGCCTGCAAGGTGTCTGTCACCCACGCACAGACATGAGCAGACCCTCTGGGGCCCACCCGCCCGGCGGTGTGTCCAGGCCACAAGGGCCCCACGCAGGCCCACGCTCAGCAGAGCCCCGCACACGAACACACGATTCACAGCCCGGGCCCCTTGCACGCGCAGGTGCACACGAGGCAGTAGTGCACGTGCATGCACACACGTTCTACAAGAGCTCGACACCCACCCTCCATCCACGGTTCCAAACACCCACAGCACGCGTCCGTGCACACGCATGGATGTCCATTGGCCTACGCCGACTCACAAGTTGGGATAAGGTGGGGGCCCAAATGGCAGGTCCAGTCCCCCCGGCACCCTGTTTTCTGCTGTCCTTGCCATCGCCCCGACAGTGGCCCTGGAGGGAGCCCAAGGCGGGTTTCTTGTGAGCCGGCCCCTCCGAGGGCCCCCGTTTGCGACCTGCCATCCGCATGCGCAGGAGCCTGCGGGGCAGACAAGGGCTACGGGGTAGGGGTCTCCTGCTGTCTCTCCAAAGCCCTGGGCCGGGAGCCCCAGCAGCCCCAAGGACAAGGGGCCCTCCCCCTCGCCTCCCCCCCTCCCACCAGCCCCAGGATGTGAGTAATGCGGCCCCTCTGGCCCCTCCCGTGACCTCACCCCTCACTGTTCCACAGCTGGGCTCCGTTCTGGGAACTGAGAGGGGGCGGCTCTCCTGGGGTGGGGTGGGGGCCTCTGGCCTGGGAAAGGCGCCCCCCTTCCCCGGCCAGCAGCCCAGACCCCTTGGCAGGCTCCACGGAGCTGTCAGGACACCGGCGATGGCCGCCCCGCCCGTGGCCCCTGGCTCAGCCCGCGTGCAGCTGCAAGGGATTTGGTGTTCCTCAGCAAACGCAATTAGGCTGTTTCCTGTGTCTGCTCTGGCTCTGTGCAGCCCAGGGTTCAGCCCCAGGGGCCGCCGAGTGGGGCTCTGCACCCCCAGCCTCAGGCTCCACCGCGGGGCCTCGCCCCTGCCCAGGAGCACCAGTGTGCGCAGTCCCCAGCGGGCCCGGGCCGCCTCACGGCTCCCCATTCTGAGTGGGGGGTCCCCAACTTCAGGGGCTGCCCCTGCTGACCATGTCCACTGCCTACCATCCCTAATTCAGGGCACCGACCCCCCCACTGCTCCCTCTGCAGCCCCCCCAGACCTCCTCCAGGCTCCCATGATATGATCCTGAGCCGGCCTGGGCCTCCCGGCTGCCGCCACCCCCTTCCTCCCCTGCATGTATGGGTTTGGTCCCAGCTTGACTCTGCCCCCTGCAGGCGGCTTGTGGACCACCCAACCCGTCTCTGGTGCCTAAAGGTCGTGGGGGAGCTTGGGCGCCGGGCTTGGGGGCAAGGGCCAAAAAGGAGGACAGCCAGGCAGCGCCAGGCCTGTGGCAGGAGAACTCTTCCTTTAGGCCTGCGGGGACCCTCTCGGCCACAGGTGTCCTGGAAACGGCCAGCGGAAGCTGCCGGAGAGGGGGCAGGACTGGTCAGCCCCACCGCAGACCACCGCCAAGTCTCTGGTCCCCTCCATGCCCCGCCTCCCCGGGGTCTCCTACACTGTCGACCGGGGTGGACACTTGCATGGCGACTGGTCCCTCAAGTCACCGTCCAGCCTGTGAGCGAAGGGACAGTGGAGGGGAGCCAGCCCAGGGAGAGGCGTCTCAGCGTTAGCGTCGGGGGCAGCAGGACAGCAAGAATCCCCAACTCCCAGAGAGCAGCCCCCAAGGGCAGAGGTCAGGGCCCCAGCGGGGAGCTCAGGGGAGGGCAGCCCCACACCCCACAACTCTGAGGGTGCCCCTTGCTGGTTATGCAAGGCAGGGGCCTGCCCCAGGCGGTGCGGGGAGGGGTCTGCGGGTGTGGCACTGCCAGGGCTCCGGCTGCCACTCATCCTTGCCGGGAGTCAGGTGGGGTGCGGCGGGGGAGGGGGTGAGCGGGGAGCACAAAGGCAGCCCCAAACGGGCAGGTGGGCGGTGGGTGGGGAGGCGGGAGGGGCACGTTGCTGCCCGGGGCCAGGGGTGTGCTCACAGAGCTGCAGCTGCTGGGAACCAGGCCCCCCCACACCCCGCCCGACGGCCCTGGCACGTGTCCAGCCCGCCCTCCCGGCCGTGCTCCCTCTGGCAGCACCTTTCCGGGCGTGTCTGCGCCCTGCTGGGCTTCCTCAAAGTCACTGCTCCAGGTAGACACCCCCTCCCCCCCGCCGTCCCCGGCCCTGGCAAGCTCAGTCCTGCTGCCCAAGGGAGCCCAGGAGATGACCTTGAACTTGGGTCTGAAAGATGGTGGGGCTCCTGGGTGGCTCAGCCGGTTAAGTGTCCGACTTCGGCTCAGGTCATGATCTCACTGTTCGTGGGTTTGAGCCCCGCGTCGGGCTCTGTGCTGACAGCTCAGAGACTGGAGCCTGTTTCAGATTCTGTGTCTCCCCCCCTCTCTCTGCCCCTCCCCTACTCACGCTGTCTCTCTCTCAGAAATAAATAAAACATTGAAAGTAAGAAAGAGAGAAAGAGAGAAAGAGAGAAAGAGAGAAAGAGAGAAAGAGAGAAAGAGGGAAGGAGGGAAGGAAGGAAGGAAGGAAGGAAGGAAGGAAGGAAGGAAGGAAGGAAGGAAGGAAGTACCGGGGTTTGTGGGCCAGGAAGACGGGACAAGAGCAAAGGCAAGTGCTCAGGGAGGGCAGCTCTGGGCAGGTGGACGGGACAGTCCTGAGCCCCCTGGGAGGCAGGCCTGGGAGGCCCTGTGCTCAGCATTCTGGAAGAAGCCCCAGGTGGACATGGAGGAGGGGAGATGCACTTAGACGGAGGGAGGGCGACTGGCCGGGAAGGGACGCAGCCTCATGGCTCCGGGGCATCTGTCTGACCCGCACCGGTGGGGGGGGCGGCTTGCGGGGGGCGGGGAGGCCCCAAGCTGAGCTGGGGGGAGCGGCGCAGGGTGCGTGGGGACTCCCGGGGAGACAGGAGGGGCCATAGGTGAGGAAGGACCCAGCTGACCCGGGGAGAGGAGCCAGGCCAGCTGGGGCTGAGTTCACTCAGGCAGCCCGAGGACAGCAGTGGGGCACCCGGCTCTGAGGTGAGCAGGGAGCAGACAGGCTTGGGGCACAGGCAAAGGCCTGGGGCCCCAAGCCCTTAGGCCTCCTTCCTGTCTACCTCCCTTCTCCCCCTCCTCCCCCTTCCCCTCTGCCTCCTCTCCTCCTCATCCTCCCCCTCCTCCTTCCTCTTCTCCTCCCCCCAAGGCTGGCGCCTCACCCAGCCCCCCCTCCCCGCCCCCGTGCAGTTCAACCCCTCCTGACCCTCTCCTTTGTGGCCGCTCCCAGAAGGGGCAACATTAGCAGGGCAGGGCCCAGGGGCCTGGGGTGCTGTTAGGACCCAGGGCAGAGCAGCTAGGGACTCTGGGGGCCCCAGGAGGTTCTGGGCAGGGAGGGGCTCAGTGGAAGGCAGCACGGGGGGGGGGGGGCGCTGTTGACCTCCCCCGGGTGATGCGGATGATGAAGGCTGAGTGGAGGGGACCACACGGCCAGTCGCCCCAGGTGGAGGGGCTGGGGCCAGGGCAGGGCTGTGGCTTTGGTCTCTCTAACCCCCTTCCCAGGGTGAGACCCCAGGCCCACCCTCAGCTCTCCAGCTGTACAAAGGGGAGCAGCAGCATGTGAACCGAGACCCCTCCCCAGGCCGCCCCAGCTCCTGCTTCCCCTTGGCTGGCACCGTTGGCAGACCCGCCCCCCCCAAAGCAAGCTGGGGCTTGCTGGCCCCAGGCCCCCTTGCTGGCAGGCCTGTGACCACCCCCACACTACCTCCCTCTTGGGCCTGGGGGCAGGTCACATCTAAGAAGTCTCCCCAGGGGAGGGGACATCGACCTGCCCAAAGCTGGCCACCCCCACTACCACAGAGAGGACGGCACCCCTGAAAGACACAGGCTGGGGCCCCGGACTGAGGGGAGGGGAGGGACGGAGGCCCCGAGAGGCCAGGCCCCTGGGCTGGGGGCGATGGTCCGGGAGCCCAAGCTGGCCGGAGGAGGCTGGCCCTGCCCCCCTTGCCCCGGGCCCCAGGCCAGGGCATCCTGAGTGGCCCCCGAGAGGAGGGGCCAGGGCCCTGCCGCACCTGGGACCTCAGCTCCTTCCCAGCTGGAGGGGAGAGGGGGCTGTGGGCTCTCTGAACCCTGCCCGGGGGGAAAGGCCAGAGCAACTTGTCTGCTGGGATCTTGACATCCACATCAGCCCCTACCCCTAGCCGGGACCGCCTTCTGCCTGGGCGTCCCCTTCTCGCAGCCGAGCCGGCACCTCCTTGACCAGAGTCCTCTCCGCAGGGCCCTCGCTGGGCCTCTTTGTCCAACACCCCCTCATCTTCCCACAGTGGGGTGGCACTTGGGGGCCTCTCGTCTGGGGAAGGCCCCTAGCTGCCCCACAGAGCCCCCAAAGCCAAGGAATCCTCTTTCTGCCCATCTTCCCTGGCCAGGCCCCAGGGCAGACCAGGGAGGGTCGCCTCTGCCCTGGCCCTCAGGTCACCAGGGACCCCTTAGGAGCACCAGCTCCAGGCCCTGCTCAGCCTGGGATGCCCCCACCTCGGGCCTCAAAATGCCACCTGGTTCTCACCCCACTGAGGGGAGACAGCCTCCCCAGTTTACAGCCGAAGAGTGGAGCTGAGAGGTCACCCCCTGGGAAGAAGAGGCAACAGACCACAGCCACTGCCACCACCGTCCTCGACCTCCCTCCCTGGGCCGGGTGGTCACTCCGCCTCGATGACGGCCCGGCATCTGCGTCCTTCTCCAGAACCTCCGGGCCAGCGCGGGCTTGTGCCCCAGGGTGGCCTGTCACCCCAGTCCTCCCCGCCCCCTTCCCCCACCCCTGTCCCGCCAGGCACCAGAGGCCCGCAGACAGTGAGGTCCCTGCACCTATGGGCCTTAGAACCTCCGAGAAGGCCAGCGCTTGACCCAAGGTGGGGCTCAGGGACCACAGGCAAGGGCCCCTCCTCCGAGCCATCAGGGACTAGCTGGCAGGAAGTCCTCTCAGGGCAGAGTCCCCTGTACCCACGCCCGGCCCGGAAGGACAGGGGGCATGGTGGGCAGAGGCCCCTTGGAGAGCAAGGGGCAGCCCTCCTTTCTGCTCCCATCCCCCCCAGTCCAGATGTGGAGCCCGCGCCCCTCCCGAGTGACCCCTGTCCCAGCGCACCCCACTCAGGTGCCCCTCGGGGAGAAGCGGTGTGGGGAGAGCGTCAGCTCCTGTGGGTTCACCTCCTCCCAAACCCGCTCCCACGCCTGAGGCCAGGCCGCCCTCCTGGGCCCCGCGTCGCCAGCCGCCATTGGCGAGGACCGAGCGGCCCGAGCGGCCGGGGCGGACGGGCCCCTCCCTCAATAGCCCTGTGCGGTGCCCGCCCGCGGCTTCCTGCCGCAGCCTTCGGCCCAGACCACGGATGCCGGTCAGGGCGACCCAGCCCAGGGCAGCCCGTCCCACCACCGGTCCCCAGGGCGTCGGGCCAGTTGGGTGGACCCTCAGCATCTGCCCAAATGGCCCGACGGGAAGATGGCTGCCCTGGGAGTCCCTGCGGCACAGGTGCCCACTTGCGGGCCGATGGCCCCAGCTCCAGGGAGAGGGAGTCTGCGGCCCCCAGCCTGGCTCCGCAGAGCACCGCCCGGGGGCCTGCAAGCCCTTCCATCCCCGGTTTCCCTTGGTTCCCAGAGTCTGGGTCAGGGACCGTCCACTTCTGCCCCACAGTGGGGTCCAGAACCAAGCTTGATGTCCCTCTGGGTGGCCGTCACCTCCCTCTTGCTGGGCCCTACCTCCTGTGACGCGCTCCACGGTCGGCCTCCGTGCCCCGCACCTCGACTCTTCCACACATCTGTCCCCATCTGCTCTGCCTGGCCGGCGCCTCTGGGCCCGGGGTCGGAGGTCAAGGCCTCCCCTCTTCCCGGCCCGCCCTGCCTGCGGGATGCTGGCATGGCTGTGACCCGCACCAGCCCTGGGCTCGCCCTTCTTCCCTCTGGCCAGCGCACTGCGCTCGCCGCGACTCTGCTCTCCGAGTCACTGACCACAGCGCTGTCGGGTCCGGGCCAAGTGTCCTGGGACGCCCGGGCACCCCCGCCCCCGCCCCGAGCACCGCGAGGGCCGGCCTCCGGCCCGTGCACAGCCTGACCGCACGGCCCCCACAGCTGCTGGCAGCCCCCGCCTCACCTCCAGTCCCGGCCCGGCTCCTCCTGCCGCTGGACGGCCCTGCAGGGCAGCAGTCGCTCCCGGGCCGGGCTGGGGCTGCCTGGCACAGGGCTTGCAGCGCTCACGAGGCCGGGCTTTGGCACGTTCCGTGACACGCGACTGGTGGCTGGCGCCGGCTGAGCCTCTGCCACCCCTCTCCCCTTCCCCCTGCCTGGTGGTACCTGGGTCTTCCCCACACCCCGAGGGCTCCGCGCCTGGCCCTGCCCCGTCAGTGCCCAGATGGCTGTCATCCCGGGGTCTCAGAGCCTGGCTGCTCCCCTCCCCAGACGGGAGCCACAGCCTGGCATCCAGCGGCTGCCCATCGGCTCCCGGCTCTGCCCTCCCCAGAGAGCCCTGGGCCCCCAAGTGCACGGAGCAGCCTGACCCTCTGTCTGACACCGCCAGGGCCATTTCTGCCCCCAGAGACCCAGTGCCCTGCCTGCCGCCCAGCCCTCCTCCCAGGTGGCTGAGGAGCCTGGGGCTGGGCAGCCTGGGGACACGGCGGGGGGGGGGGTGGCAGAAGAGGAGCGCCCTTAACCCCGCAGACCCCTGCTGCCTGTCCAGACGGCCTCAAACCCTGCACGAGCCTCAGCCTCCTTTTCCACACAGATGGGTGCGCGGGGCCAGCACGGGACGGCTGCTGACTGAGTCGGTGGGACCCACAGGGGTCTCCGTCCCCGAGGGCGCTGCGGGGGGCTGGGGGCCGTCACAGGAGGGGGACGGAGGCTGACGCGTGTGGCATCTGACCTGGGGCTGCAACCTCACGGGTCCGCAGCTGGGGCAGGACACCGGGGGGTGGAGAGCGCATCGCCCCCCCGCAGCCCCGGTCCTCTCCCGCCCCCTCTCTCGGCCTCACCGGCCTTCCCACCTAACTGTCTCGCCCCTTCCGGCCCCCCCACCTCCCCGGTGACCCAGGAGCAGACACCAGACTTGCCGCCCCAGACCTGCCCCCGCACCTGCTGCCCTGGGCCTCCTGCCCTCTGCTGCTTCATGAGGACAGCGCGGGATGGACAGCTTGGGAGGGGACAGCGCGGGAGGGGACAGCGTGAAAGGGACAGTGTGGGGGGGACAGTGTGGGAGGGGACAGCATGGGAGGGGACGGAGCGGGAGGGGACAGCGTGAAAGGGACAGTGTGGGGGGGACAGTGTGGGAGGGGATGGCATGGGGTGGACATGTGGGGTGGACAGTGTGGGAGGGGACAGCATGGGGTGGACAGTGTGGGAGGGGACAGCATGGGGTGGACAGCGTGGGAGGGGACAGTATGGGAGGGGACAGCATGGGAGGGGATGGCGTGGGGTGGACAGTGTGAGAGGGGACAGTGTGGGAGGGGACAGTGTGGGGTGGATAGCGTGGGAGGGGACGGCATGGGGTGGACAGTGTGGGAGGGGACAGCATGGGAGGAGATGGCGTGGGGTGGACAGTGTGAGAGGGGACAGTGTGGGAGGGGACAGTGTGGGAGGGGACAGCATGGAAGGGGACAACATGGGAGGGAACAGCATGGGGCGGACAGCATGGGACACTGTGGGCGGATAGTGTGGGAGGGGACAGTGTGGACAGTGTGGGGCAGACAGTGGAGGGGACAGCGTGGGAGGGGACAGCATGGGAGAGACAGCACAGGAGGGGATGCATGGGGGGGACACGTGGGAGAGACAATATGGGAGGAGACATTGGAGGGGACACTTGGGAAGGGACACATGGAGGGGACAGTGCGAGGCCTTTGCCCCAGAGCACCCCATCCCCCGCCTCGCTCTTTCTTTCTCTTTCTACTTTCATTCAACCTCTCCCTCCTCTTAACCCCATCCTGTCCCCGGCCCTGTCCCTGTCCTGTCCACGTTCCGTCCCATCCCACCCCCGCCATGCCCCTGCCCCTGTCTTATTCCATCTCGTCCTGTGCTGTCCCCATCCTGTCCCTCTCCAGTCCCCATCTCTGTCCTATCCCGATCCCACCTCGCCCTGTCCCCACCCTGTCCCCACCCTGTCCCTGTCCCCTGCATGCCCTCTTTATGCTTCCATGGAGACCTGCTGCCCCTCGCCCCCCCCTTTTCCTCCGTCCCTGTCTCTTCTCACCTCCTCGTCCCCCACACCTGGGGGGACACACCCTGGAGGAGCCTCGCAGCCCACCGGTGTGAGCAGCCCTGGCCCCCAGCCTCATTTCAAGCCCACGTCTGGACCTCTCCCTTCTGGGTGGCAGTGCCCCTCACCGCCACCCTCTCACCTTCCAGGCTGGGCCATTGCCAGATCCCACAGGCTCCCCGTCCACAGGGGCCGCCGAGAGCTACCCCCCCTCCACCCCAGCTCCCACTGCCCCTGGACACCTGTGTGGGTCGGCCCCCGGCCACCAACCTGTGCCGAGCCAGTCCGAGCTAGACGAGGCGCTCCTGGGAGCCGTGCCCTCTGCAGCCACCCCTCGGGGCCCAGGAGGCATGGGTGCCCGCCCGGTGCTGTGGCAGGGGCATGGAGGGTGAGCTCACAGGTGCCCGGTGTGCCCGGGCTGCTGCTTCCTCGCCACCCTGTCCCACTCTGGTTCGAGCGACCGGACTGGAGCCCGGCCTGAACCTCAGTGCTCTGGGCTCCGGCCCTGACGTCCTGCCCAGGGGGCTGGGCCACTCAGTCCCCACACCCCCGCGATGCCAGCTCGCTGGGGTTCCTGGAGCGGCTCTGGCCGACAGACCGCTCGGTCCCAGGGCAGCACCACCCACCAGACACCAGGGCTCTGCCAGGGCAAGGGCAACCCCCTCCCATCTAGGGCCCTGGGTGGGCCTGAGGCAGCCACGCCCCTTTGGACCCTGGTTTGGAGGCCTGGCTCCCCCCACCCATCGCCTCCGCGGGCCAATCCCTTGCCCTGCTGGCCTCACAGGGGTCCCTAGAGGCCTCCCAGGCCTGGCTTCCCCAGGGTGGGAGGCCACGCATGAAGACCACCGGTGGTGGGCGTGGGCCCAGGGGCTTGCTCCAGCCTCTTCCAGTCCCCAGAGCCTCCACTGGGAGACTGGGAGCCCGAATGCCCATAAGGATGCCAGCAGGGTGACCCGGCCAGCCCCTTTGGTCTGTGCCAGCCAGGCCACCACCTCACAACACCAGGCTCCCAAAGACGGGCAGCGCAGAATCCAGGCGGCCTGCGGAAGTGAGGGCGCCCACGGTCCCCTTGCTGCCCCCTGGTCATCGCGAACGCAGGCCTGGCCCAAAGCGGGCCAGGGCAGAACTTCAAATCACCCATCACCGGCGCGGGGGAGGGGGGGGCGGGCAACTGGAGGGGGCCACCCGCGAAGGGGCGGGGCGGGGGCGGTGCACCAGGAGGAGGGCGTGGTCCCCGGCTGGCCCCGCCTCCGGCTGGCCCCGCCCCCTGAAGCTTTGAAGAAGCGCCCTGGCTCTGGGGTACAGGTGGGGCATGGGCACAAGTCCCCCTGCCGGGCCCGTTTTTAATCTGCTTAATCTGGATTCAGTTTACACCCACCCCGGCTGGCTCCCCGCATGTCTCTCCGGAGCCGGGCACCGCGAGGGGCACCGCCTCTGGTGTCCCCCTTCCCACCCGGCACCCAGGATGTCCGTGGCAAAGGATTTCAGTGACGCGCTCGGCTCGGGGGGCAGGCTCCCCACGCCTGGGGGGGCCTGAGGCGAGTCACTAACCTCTCTGGGCCTAGTTTTCTGTCGGCCAAGCAAGGACAATGGTCGTCTGCCCAGGCTTGGGGGAGTCACAGCTGAGACGCAGGAGACATGCGAACCTCAGCGAGGGGACAGGGAAGCCGCCAGCCGCCAGGCCTCTTGGGTCCACTGTGGGTGTGTAACGCCCGGCCCGAGGCTGGGTCAGTGTCCTGAAGGTGTGCGGCCGGAGCACCTCTGTGCACACCACCGTGTGAGGTGTGACTGGCTCGCCGGGGCTGGACAGACACCCTGACATTCTTTGGGAGATGCTCTCCCCTGCTCTGCACCCGGTGCCCACCAGCACCCGGGCCTTCACAGGGAGCGCAAAGGGCCACTTTGTCTCCGGCCCACTGGCCGCCACAGGCCCTCCCGCCCTGGGCCCAGGCCCCCTGGGGGCTCGGGGCTCGGGTGCCAGCCTGGCCCCCACTCTCGGCCGAGCTGGCGCCATACCTTCCGTGCCCCCTCAGTGCCTCCGGGGTGTCCCCTGCTCACCCAGCACAGTAGCTTGACCTGGGTTTCAGAACGGAACCAAAGTCACCACTGGACAGGTGTGTGTGACCCACATCCTTCTGCAATGAGGGACGTGTACCCAGCCCACCTCAGGGCTCCTGTCATCCCCAGTGTACGCTACAAATGCCCTCTTGGGCCTCAGTTTCCCCATTTGTTAAGCAGCTCTGGTGAGCCTCAGGGATTGACTCCAGATGCCCCTTGGTCCTCTGGCCACAGAACTTTCTGGATGGGCACAGTAGCATTGACTCCTGGGAGGCCACATCCGGCTGGGCAGAGAGGAGGCCCGCCTGAGATGCATGGTCCTCCATGAGGGTGCCCTGGTCAGCCGCGCGGGGGGGGGTCTGGGGGGCTGGAAAAGGACAGGTGTGGTGTGAGCTGACTCCTGCGCCGGGGGGTGTTGCGCATTGCAAGGGAGCATGTCCTGACCCTGGAGCGGGCCCACCCTTGGGCCATGCCTGGGTGGGGCAGGAGAGAGCCATCACTCAGGGTCTGAGGGACCCGACTGGCCAGAGCTGGAGGGGTCCGGGCTGCTCTCAGCCAACCTGCACACCTTGTCCCTCCTCCCCGAAGTCAGGAGGGTGAGGCCGGGAATGCGGAGATGCCTGTCCCTTCCTCCAGGAGCAGGCTCCATGCCATCAAAGGAGAAGCCAAGGCAGGCTGCATGGAGGAGACAGCATTTCAGCTAAGGCTTAGATGCCTGGAAGGGTAGAGGAGGAGGAAAGGCATTGCAGGCGGCTCAGAGTGAGGCCATGAGAGGCCCATGGTATGGAGCAGTGGCTCTGAGCCCACCTCTGGCCCTTTGCCTGTGCTCTCTCTCTCTCTCCTCCTCCTCTTCGAGGTAGGTACCGGCACGCCACTACTTTACAAAGGAGGAAACTGAGGCCCGGAAAGGATAGGGTCCTGGACAGAAGCCCAAGGATGCCGGAGCCAGGATTCCCGCTCGGGAAAATCTGACTCCGAGGCCCAAGCACTCACCACGGCCCCGTGGCACTTCCCACGCGGGGCTGGTGCTACGGGAGTGGTGAGCGTGGCCGCAAAGTCGGGCTTCATTGCCTGTAAAGCAAGGGGTGACAGGGTGGTCCCCAGGGGCCGGTGGGAGCCCACGGAGGCCTTAGATGCGAGGCTGAGGACACACGCCCGGGCCTGGGAGCACGGGCGGCCAGAGGCCCCGCGGCCAGGCGGAGGCCTTTGGGAAGAGCGCGGCCCTGCGGAGGCCGGGCAGGCTCGCAGGCGGGGAAGGCGGAGGCCGGCCCAGCGGAACCTGCGGCGCGGGCGCCTGTGCGCGCGGCCCACACCCTGCCCACGGTGCCCCGGCCCTGCCCGCCCTGCCCCAGCCCGGGCTGCGGGGCACCTACCTCACGAGGTTCTCCAGGCCCCGTTTGCTGGAACTCCTCCTCAGGAGGGCAGACCCACTCATGCCGCTGGCCTGCGACCTGGGCTGACCCCGGCCCTGGGGACGCGGCTGCTCCTTCTTCAAAGGCTGCGGGCCTCTGTCTGCTGCCCTCCTCCCGCTCCTCCTCCACTGGGACCCCTCTCCCCCTTCCTCTCTCCTTTCTCTCTCCCTTCCCCTCCTTCGCTCCCTTGTCCCCTGTCCCTGTCCCTGGATCCTAGCTGTCGCTTCCTCTGTCCGGCCGTCTGGTCTCTCTGGCTCTGACGCCCCTCCCCCGTCTGCTCTCCCGTCTGCCTGTCTGTGACCTGTGTCTGGGCCCTGCAGCCCCGGGGGGTCTCCGGGGCTGGCTCCCCACTAGCTGCCCCCGGGGGGCCGGGTGCCCCTCGGTCCCCGTCTGTGCGGCCTCGCGGCCTCCGTGGGCCTCTCCTCCAGGACGCTAAGCGGCCGCTTCCCTTTTGTTCCCCCAGCCCCCCTCTCCCCCCTCGGCCTCCTCCCCCTCCCCCTCCCCCTCCTCCCGAGACTAGTAAAAATGTCAGAGAGAAAACCCTCCAGCCCAGCAGCGCGGGGGCTTAGCGGGACCCCAGCGGCCTGTGATGGGCGTCGTCTGCCCTCAGGCACCTTGGCGGCTGCTGGCCTCCCTCCCTCGCTAGTCTCCTGCAGCTCATCCTCGCCACTTGCTGGGTATCCACCCCCCCCCCCCCCCCACCCCCGCCTCTCCATCCCTCTGTGCCTCTCGCCTCGCCCGGGCCTGGCCTGCCCAGCCCTCTGGCCCTCCTCTGGTCCTCTCCTTTATGGGTCTCGTGGATGGAGCCCCCCTGCCTGCCCCCAGCTGGCCTGGGCTCTCGGCTCCTTCCTCCCCAGCCCCCCCCACCCCTCCCTGCTCCCACACTCAGCCCCCGTCTCCTCTCCTCTCCCTCTGTGGCTCTCTCTGCCCCTATCTCTGTCTCCCTCCCTCCCCCTCCCTCCCTCCCCCTCCCTTCCTCTCCCCTCCCTTCCTCTTCTCCCTCTCTCCCCTCCCTCCCTCCCCCCTCCCTCCCCTCCTTCTTGGTTCTCCAGTTTTCCCCTTGTTTATGCCCAGCGCTCGGCTCCACTTATCACCTCGAGGGGGAATCCTCTCTGCTCCCCAAATGCGGAGGCTGCCGCCCTCCCCGGCCCCTGCCGGACTGCCCTGGGCGCTCAGAGCAGGGGGACCCCGAGGCAGAGACAGACACGGCCTGCCCCGTTCGGTGGCACAGAGCACGCTGCCAGGGTGGCCGGTGGGCACAAGGTCAGCGCGGTGCCCTGGCCAGCGGGCCCCTGTCCCCGTGCGCTGGCCAGGGCCCCGCGAGGTGCAGCCCAGCCCACTGTTCCTCTGGTTGGGCTTAGTCGCCATGACTCACTAGAGAACGCTCGCTCGCGGGCGAGTGACCGACGAGGCGGGACCTGGGCTCACGTCTGCGGGGCGTCGCCGAGCCCAGCTCAGTGCCCAGCGGGCTTACCTCCAGCAGCTTGCCCGGCCCGCCAACCCTCACGGCCACTCCGAGAGGCAGACGCCACCGCACCCAGGTCCCACGTGGGGAAACTGAGGCTCAGACGGGCATCCGAGGTCTCAGAACTGGGGCCGGCAGAGCCAGAACCGGACCCGGTCTCCTGACCGTCTGCCCCCGCCTCCCTCCGTCCGCACAGCACAGAGGCAGGGCCCCTCTCGCCTCCCCAGCTAGCCTGACCTCGGGCTGGGCCGGGTGACCAGGGCTGAGAGCACCTGGGGTGGGGGGTGACTGGACAAAGGCCAGGCTGAGACCAGATGGGCGAGCGGTGCACACGCGACTTAGTCACTGTGGGGGCAGGGAGTGCTGCAGTGTCAGCCACGTGACGTGGGCCCACAGCTCAGGTCCGCAGTGACTCAGGGGGTGGCTGGCTGGTGGAGACTCCGGGGGGGGTCATGAAATCTGGTTCCTCCCCCCCCCCCACAGGCTGGTCCTGTGGTCAGTCCTGGAGGGGCGCCCGAGCCCTCCCCTCCCACACCCCAGGGGAGCCGGGGAATGCAGGGCGTGCCACAGACAGCCGTGCCCACCGCCCATCCCCAGTATCCAGCCAGAGCGTCCACACCTCAAGCGTCTAGCAGAGCACGGAAAAGGGACAGGGCCGCAGGGTCGGTCCTCAGGCTGAGCCAGATCTCCCAGGGCAGGTGAACCTGGGCCTCATTTCCATCTCAACCTGCGCGTCTCCCCCTTGCCTCCTGCTCTCCGTTCTGGAATCCCAGTCACAGACAGCCAGGAAGGAAATGTGCCAAGGCATATTTTGGTTCAAAAGAAGGAAAAATATTCCCATGGGGAGAAGGCTGCCTTGGATGTCAGGAGTTCTCTGTCACTAAGAACTTAAAATAGAATTATTTGATTGTCTATCAGAAATGCTAGTGGGTGGGAGGTGGCAAGAAATAGCTCTTTAAATGCAGTCGCCAGCATTCATGGCTTTATAACGAGAGCATGTCCTAACGGGGAAATTGGGCAGAGTATTTGGCATCAACTCTACTGTTATTTGCCCATGCATCTAACCATTCAGTCACCCACCACTCATCTGTCTGTCATCCATCCATCCACCCATCTATCCGCCCACCCACCACTCATCCATCCATCCACTCAGCCATCCATCATCTATCCACCCTCCATCCATCCATCCACCCATTGTCTTCCATCCACCCACTATCCATCCATCCATCCCCTCTATATAGTTATTTTTCTTTCCATACATCATTATCAATACATCAACTTCTCAGAATATCTATCTATTCAATTACCCATATAAGCACAGCATATCCTTCCATCAATCCATTCGATCATTTATCAATACATATATGTCTGTGTCTATTCATCTTTCTTTACATTTCTTCATTGAGCAAGTATCTATCCATTTATCCACCCACTCACTCATCTACCCCTCCATTCACCCATCCCTCCACACACACCCCCAACCATCCATCTATTTATCTAAATGTCATAATACATATAAAACACCTAGAAGAAACATTCGGCTAGCCATCCATCTGCTTGGAACATAATACCAACTCATATAATTACCTGTAAGTTCAACTATCAATTTTATATCTATTTGCCTAGCTGCCCAACCAGTGAATGATCTGTCCATTCTTTAACACATTCTCTCTCTCTCCAAATATTTTTCTGTCCTTGCTTCCATTCATATACCCAAATTTCTTACTATTAATCAATCTCATTCTTACACCCATTCATATATCTATCTGTCCATATGTCCACCCGTCTTCCCTCTAGCAAGTCATGCATATGTGCATGAATACATGTTTGTCTTTCCATTTACGTATTTGCCTACCACTTTGACTATTAAGCCATCCAAATGAGTTAATACTTAAAATAGTTTCTGCAACCTGGTAAACCTCCAATAAAAGTTACTATTTCATCCATGCTGTTACTTTCATCCACACTTTCACTCATCCATATTTCATCCATTTAGTCACACCTTCAATTATCCTCATAGATTTGTTCATCTTTCATATAATTTTCAACAAATATATTGAACACTTACTATATTCACTTTTTAGGTACTGGGGATTTAGCATTAACAAAGTCCTTTTTCTCACAAAGCTGACTTTTTAGCTAGAACAACAACAACAAAAATAAACAAGTATATATTGTAGTATGTCAAATGATGGTAAGTGTTATAGAAAATACAATTCAGAGTGGGAAGATATGGATTCTGGAAGATACATGATGGTCAAAGAAAACCCTTTGGGAAAAAATAAACTTTTCGTTATTTGAAAAGAGACTTGAGAAATAATAGAGATAGCTATTTACATTGGTGGGAGAAAGTGCCCTAGAATGGAGAACAGTGAGTGAAAAAGTCCCGATTTAGGTGCATCTGTTCATCATCTATCTCTGCGATAGTTTATTCAGCTTATTCACCCAACCATATGTCTACTTACTATCTATCTTTCCATTCATCTATTACTTCCTATGTTTGCCAATCTATCCATTAGATTAATTTTATTTATTTTTTAATTAAAAAATTTTTGAATGTTTATTTATTTTTGAGAAAGAGACAGACAGAGTATGAGTGGAGGAGGGGCAGAGAGAGAGGGAGACAATCTGAAGGAGGCTCCACACGCCGAGCTGTCAGCACAGAGCCCACTGCCAGGCTCGAACCCACAAACCGTGAGATCATGACCTGAGCCAAAGTTGGACGCTCAACCAATTGAGCCACCCAGGTGCCCCTCCATTAGATTAATTTTAGATCAATGGATCAATTTTGTCCATTGATTTTAGATCTGTCCATCTAAAAATCTATCCATTATCCATCCGTATGTCTTTTATTATTTTATTATTTATATTTTAGTTAGTTAATATACAATGCAATACTGATTTCAGAAGTAGGATTCAGTGATTCATCACTTGTATACAATACTGAGTGCTCATCACAAGTTCCCTTCTTAATACACATTATCCCTCTAACTTACCTCCCGCCCAACCTCCCTCCATCAATCCTCAGTGTGTTCCCTATCATCAAAAGGGATGGTTTCCCTTTCATCCATATGTCTTGATAACCATCTATTACTCTATCCGATCATCTATCTGTTGGCATTCCATCCATTTACCAGCTTATCCATGCTTCCATTCCGTGTGTCCATTCACCACTTCATCCATCCATCCATCCATTCACCCACCCATCCACCTGTTCATCCATCCATCCATCCTCCATAGATACTTACATCTACCCATCTATCCACACATCCATCTACCCATCCATCCATCTGTCTATACACTCATCCATTCACACAGTTATCTGTCTGTCCATCCATCCATCCAACCATCATTCATCTACCCACCCATCCATCCATTATCTATCATCCATCCACCCATCCATCATCTACCTACACATCCATCCATCCATCCATCCATCCATCTGTCCATCCATCCACACATCCATTCAACTATGCATCATCCTTCTATCCATTCATCACCCACCCATCCATACATCTTTTCACCCCCACATCCATCCATACATCCATAATTATCTACACAACCATCTCAGTTCATCCCTCGACCCATCCATTCATAATCCATATATTCATAATCTGTCCATCCACTCACCCACCCACCCCTCTATCCTGCATCCGTCACCCACCCACCCGTCCACCCACCCATCATCCATCCACACATCCATCCATCCCTCCATCCATCATCCATCCATCCATCTATCCATCCATCCATCTAGCTGTTGCAACTTCCTACCTTTCTTCATCCACCTTTCCTTTCATTCAGACTTTTCTCCATCATTAAGTCTTTTAGTTTCTTTTTTTCTTTTTTCTGTGACTAAGACATGGCTCATAAGCTTGTAGCCCAAGAAGATAAAAGAGAAGACCCTCATGGCCCAGTAGGCTGAGTGCTACAATAGGACCTAATTAGGGGCCAGAGAAGTAAGAATCTGTCCTCTTGTTCAAACATTCTCAACACACACACACTCACAGAGTGGTATCCCAATGAAAGGTGCAATAAGCAGCGGCACCCAGGCGGGGGTGGGGAGAAACAGTAGGGGGGTGGCCTCCGCTCCTGGGCGACCCTGAATAGAGAAATGTCTCTGGCTTACAGAGGAGGCAGCCTCCAAATGCCCTGAGCCCTCACCTGTCTTCTGTGGGCCTGAGCCCAGCAAAGAGAGAGGAGCCAGGGAGGTGGGCTGGCAGGTGCAGTGAGAAAGCTGGGATTGGGCTAGGCAGGGAGACCAAGGGAAAGGCTGAAGGTCCTTCTAGGTTTCTCCAGAAACAACTGGCTAGATCCATCTCTCCTGAGTCCTACTTCTCTTTTGAGGGAAGGCGCCTGGGGAGGGCGAGAAGACAGCCTTGGGTTACCTCGGAAGCAAAACCTTCAAAATAGCAAGTTATATCCAGGAGCGGGGACAGAAGCCTGTGGAGTGTGGGGCTGTGCTCCTCCCTGGGAGCAGGAAGGAGGAGCCAAGCACGGAACAGGGTGGTGACTGTCCCCCCATCCTCCCACGCAGCCCATGTGGCAGCTGAGGAAGCTGAGGCTCTGGGGGGTGGGGGTGGGAAACTGGTGCAGAACCTGCCACCCCCCACACACACGCACACACACACGCACACACTGCCACTGTCATACCCCACACCCCTGCTGGCTCTCCCCACTGCCTTCTGCACAACCAGACAGCTGCCCCTGTGTCAGGCTCCAAGGCCCAAGTCCCTCCTAGTCTTGCCCGGGGGAGGTGGGTGCCTCGGAGGGGGCCCCAGGCAGGCTCTGGGTTCCCAGACAGCCCCTCCCTGCCAGCCAGTAGGACCAGGCAGCGGTCCCTCCACCTCCCCACCGATTCCCAGCCTGGCAGCTCAGAGGCCGTTAGCTGATGGAGTTTGGACAGGGCTGGCCCGGTCCCAGGAAAGGGTGAGGGGCTTTCCTCCCCACCTCCCGCCTCTAGCTCTTAACTGCCCGTGTCTGGCACCACAGGGCTCCGCTGGCCAGCAGGATAGGAGGCCTGATTTCCAATATTCCCTCGTCCCCTAATCACCCCACACCCCACAGAGACCCCCAGCTCCCCGGGGCCAGGCTCCTGGGCATGGGGGAGGGGGGACGGGGCTGGTCTGTGGCCATGTACTCCCACTCCTAGGAAGGTTTGGGAACTCCTTTTGCCGGCTGCCTGGATCCCCGATATTCGAGAAGCGTTACAAGCCCCTGAAGAGAGGTTTCCCATCTACGAACTGGCTGGGCCTGGGAGCGACACGTCTAGAAGACTCAGCTTGTTCTGATGGGGCCACGTCCCATTTCTGCCTCTGGGGAGTCTCTGGAGGTGACTCCCTGCTGTGCCTAATTCTGGATGGGCCTCAGAAGCCCCGGTCTCACCCCTACGGGATCCCCCTGGGCGCAGAGCCATCAGGCAGCCCTGCGCGGGGCTATTGAGCACTCCCGAGAGGGAGCCCAGACACCCTGGGTCCTGCACCCCAACCGTGGGCCAGAGAGGGCCCCTGAGGGAGCACTGTTAGGACCCCCGCCCCGCGCCAGCGCCAGCCAGTGTCCCCCCGGGTTTGGGACAGTGTCTCTTGGCCGTTCTTTTAGCCCTTTTAAGCCTGGTTTCTCCCTGCGAAGCGCCTCACCAGCTACTGAGAACGTCTGTCTGAAGAGTGGGGTGAAGGCTGGCACATGGGGAAACTGAAGCCTCAGGGGCGGGGCTTGTTCCAGAAAGAGACAGTCCTCTGAGACCCTGTCCCCCCTCTCCTCCTCTCCCTGCACTGGGGGCTCAGACCCCAGGAGAGCGAAGCTCAAGTCCTCGGCCTCACTGGTGGGACCCTCTTCTTCCCAACCTAGGGCTCGCCAACCACGCTGGCAACCTCTGAGGGAGACAGGCAGAGGCGGGCTGGTGGGGCGGTGCGGGCCAGCCACGGCACGGACCCCTGGTGCCACCTGTCAGGGGCCCGGCTCACGCTGGCCCGTGAGACCCCCGGCGCTGCCCCCGTGTGCCTCCAGCCTTGTGTTTATGAAGAGGCAGATGGGGACAAGGGAGGGGGCCAGGATGCAGGGAGGGTTTCCGGATTCTTGATTCAGCAGTGGTGGGGGCCTGCAATGTCCCCAGTATGGAGTGGTGTCCTCTCCCTGTCCCCCACCTAGGGAAGGAATGTGACAGGGCCCAGATGGAAGGCAGGAGGAAGCCAGTGATCTCCGCCAGCCCCACACAGGAGAAGGCATCCATCATCTGGGCTGAGCTCAGCCTCCCCCTCCCTGGGAAATTTCCGGGCGCCAGAGACCCCTGACCTGGAGGGAGGAGGAGAGGGGGCCCACCTGGGAGTCCCAGGCCTGCCCCAGCTCTGACGGCAGCCCTCGAGTCTGGACCCGGGCAGGGCTGGGGAGGAGGCCTGGGGAGCCGCCCCCCACGACGCCCGCTCTCAGCCCGACGCCGAGGCCACGTCCTGGCCCCGCTCTCCTGCCCTCGTGGCCCGTGGCTGCCTGATGCCCCAGAGGCACGTGCCCTGGCTCCACCAGGTGGGGTCCAGCCCCACTGGGAGGGCGAGGGGTAGAAGGACCACCCGGGAGCCTGGCCGTGTGGGGAGGTCCTGACCCTTGGGGTGGGTGCCTCCCACCCCGGCTCCCTCAGGGGAACAGGAGGCTGCAGTCCAGCCTCGCTCAGCAACCTCCTGCAGCCACCAGCCGCCTGTAGCCCACGGAGACCTGTGGCCTCTCTCCTGAAGACCCTGGGGCCCAAAGGGCAAGACCAAGGGCTCTGCAGGGACAGATAGCCCAGAAGGGGGCTCTGCCGGGGTGGCCCTGGACGTGGTCCCTGCCCTCACCTGCCTCTTAGCTCCATACATGGAGCAGTTCTGGGGCCGCATCCCCGAGTCACCTGGGACCAGGAGCTGTGCCCTGGCTTTGGGGCAGTGGGAGTCAGAAGCCCAGGGGGCAGGGAAACAGCAGCTTACCCAACTTTTGCCCCCAACAATGTCCTCATGGCCCGAGCTGCCCAATCGGCCTGGGGGTGGGGCAGGGCCAGGGCCAGGGCTCCAGGTCAGGACCTTTTGGAAACTTGGGAGGGGGTGGGACAGCCAGGTAGGGCTGGGAAGGAAAGTCTGCAGTGACTCTGGCCCCTGTCGGAACTGGGAGGCGCTGGTAGCAAAGCCTGGAGGGGAAGTGAGGTCGGAGGACCTGCGTCTGGCCTGCAGGGGCCGCCCAGTGGCATGGCTTTTGCTGCCCTGTGATGAATGGTTCGCGTGTGGGGTCCAATGGCTTCATGGAGAAAGAACATGCTGGGGACAAGGGCACGGAGACCTCCGGGAGAGGCCATCCCTGCCAAGCTGGGGGGCAGGCCGGGCTGGGGCAGGGGCAAGGCCTGTCTGCAGGTGAGGGACAGCTCTTCTGCCATGTGGGCCCAGTGAGGGCCCAGCACGGCCTGGTCTGGCCCTGGTGAAGTTCAGGGTGCACACAGAGGGTGCACACAGAGGGTGCACACAGGGCCTCCGAGGGGTTGGGATTCCAGGATTTAGACCTGTCAAGCCCGAGGCCCCTGGGCATCCTGAGACCCTTCTCCATGCGTTGTGTGGGGGCCCCATCCCTGCCCTCCTGAGGGTCCCAGGTCCATGGCTCCCCACAGGGCAGGGTGCAGGGCCACACCTCAGCTCCCCCAGGGAGGCTCTGCAGAGCCCTGTGGCCCTGGCTAGCTCTGTGGGACCCCACAGCTGGGCAGCCAGAGCAAGGAGAGAGTATCTTGAGCTGACTCTCAAGTGGGGCAGAGGAGGGGCAAACACTCTGCTTAGGGCTCCGTGTTGGGCACTTCCCAGTCCTGTGCCCTAATGTGAGATTCTGAGGGGAGGAGGCCCCGTCCTGGGGCAATCTGATGGGGGTAGTCCCGTCCTAGGGCAGTCTGAGGGCAGATGCCCCATCCTGGGGAAAGTCTGAGGGCGCGGTCCCATCCTGGAGCAGTCTGAAGGGGCGTGGCCCCATCCTGGGGCAGTCTGAGGGGGCATGGACCCACCTTGGGGCAGTCTGAGGGGGCGTGGCCCCATCCTGGGGCAGTCAGAGAGGCATAGTCCCATCCTTAGGGAGTCTGAGATGGAGGCCCCATCTTGGGGCAGTCTGAAGGAGTGTGGTCCCATCCTGAGGGAGTCTGGGCCCCATCTTGGGGCAGTCTGAAGGAGTGTGGTCCCATCCTGAGGGAGTCTGAAAGGGAAGGTCCCATCCTGGGTCAGTCTGAGGGAGGTGGGCCCATGCTAGGCCAATCTGAGAGGGGAGGCCCCATCCTCTAGCAGTCTGAGAGGGTGGCCTCCAACTGGAGCAGTCTGAAAGGGGATGCCCCATCCTGGGACAGTCTGAGGGGGGAGGCCCCATCCTAGGGCAGTCTGAGGGGGCAGCCCCTTGCCCAGTTGCAGGGGCGAAGCCTGACCTGGCTGGGTAGGAGGGGTGATGTCCTGGATGCTGGCAAATAGAAGTGGCCTGGGGTGGGGGGGGCGGTCTTATCTGAAATGCTCCAGCCCCAGCCTGTCCAGCCTTGGCCTTCCTGGGGGCTCCCGGTGGGGGCTTCCCAGGCCACACATCCCATCCCGGACAACGGGACTTCTCACCCACCCGAGACAGGAAAATCCCCGGGTCCCGTTGACACCTTGTGAAATGAGAACCGTGCCTCACCCTGGGTGTCGGTTTCATTCTGACACCACGTTGTGGGAGGGGGGTGCCAGGAGGTCTCAGCTCTAAGGGGCGGGGGGCACGCGGCCGGCTCTCCAGGCCGAGCTCCTGAGCCAGCAGGCACGGGTGCCACCCTCCTGCCTGGGCCTCGGCCACAGCCCATGCCGTCCTCCGTGTTCTTCATGTCCTCTGCCTACAGGACGGGGCGGGGGGGGGCGGCCAAGGAGGGAGGCGGGGCGCCCCGGCCAGGCTGCTCAGGCTGTGCCCTTCTATGGGCACACGGTGGCCAGAGGAACACGGGACGGGCTGATGGGAGGAGACATTTCTGAGTGGGGGGCACAGCTGTCTGCTGTCGCCCCCGGGTGCGCGGGGCAGCCCACCTGCCACGAAAGGGCCCTCGAGCTCCACGGCCCCAGCAGCCTCCCCCTACCCCTCCCGCCTCACGACCCCACCCCTAGCGACGGGTCCCCTAGAGACCTGTGAGGGGCCATGTGGTCCCAACAGCCCCGGCCAGGCCCCGGCCCCTGACCCTGACCACGCTGCTCAGCCTCCCCCCGCCCCCCAGCCCTCGGGCCCCTGAACCCCGGAACTAGGGCGCCCTGCGGGCCTGGGCAAGGAGAAGGCGCCCTTCCACCGGCCTCATGCACACACGCGCTGATGGCAGAGACTTCAGATCGGTTCCTTCGTTATGAATAAAGGCGTCATCACAGGACCAGGGAACTGACCACCACCTTCCAGCAGGACAGTGGGGGTTAGAAGCCACTTAGCAAGTCAGCCCTGAGGCTGTGGGGACCCCGCCCTAGCCGGCAGCTGCTGGGGGGAGGGGGAGGGCAGGTGGAGCCGCACCCGCAGCGCCCTCCTCTCCACACTGGTGGCTCTGGGTGTCCTGTCCCTGCACAGGCTGGCACCCAGCGGCTCCGCGGGGCTCTCTGCCCAGCTCCGGCTGTGCCGGCACACGCCCTCTGCCCCCGTCCGCCTCCTGGGCCATCTCCAAGCCGCAGCGGCTGCAGGCCCAGAACAGGTGCAGGCCAGCGTCCTCGCCTCCTCCATCACCGCAGGGTGGGGGACCCGGCCTGGCCTCCAGCAAGGGCTCTGAGGGTCCTGTGGCCAAGCAGCCCCTCCCGGCCAGGCCCTCCCATCGCGCCTCCTGCCCTCGGAGCCCTGGCCTGGCGGCGCAAGGCCCTGAGTCCCTGGCCCCCGTGTCCCGGGTTAGCATCCTACCGGCGGGGGCTCGCGGCCGGCCTCCCCCACTGAAGCCCGGCCACAGACGGCGACCGAAGAGGCACACACCCACCGCGGGGTGAGACGGGGTTCCAGGAAAGTACCCTGCAGTGGCCGTGCTGCCCCGAGTTACGCGTCACCCAGTGCAGATGCGAACTGCTCCGTGCGCTCGGGACAGACCCTTACCCGGTGTCTTTGTCCACCAGCAGCTCCTCCTGCTCCTCGGAGCCAGCGTGGCTCGGGGCCTCCGCCATCGGGCTGGCGTCCGGGCCGCTTGGGTCTGTGCGTGTGCCTGTGGCTCTGGCTGCTCCCTCAGGCGGCTGGTCCCAGAGCCCCCTCCCCCAGCAGGGTTTCACTTCCCCCTTCCGGCTGCAGGTTGAGGTTTGAAGTGCACTGGGGCTGGGGTTGGGGTGTTGTTTTTTAATCTGTTGATGCAAGAGAAGAGAGAAAAAAAAAAAAAAAAAACCCAGTCATCAGGAAGTCTTAAGCAAGTTTCAAGGGCCAGGGGTGACTGAGAGGGGCCCCGGGAAGGCAGCAGTGTGTGCACGGGCTGGACAGCGTCCGGACGCCTGTCTGGGAGCCCCCCCCCATGGGGTCCTGAATCCCCCCCAGTCCTGGCCCGGAAGTGTGTGCATGGCTGGCCATCCATGAGCACCAGGGCTCGTTCCGGCCCCGGAGCCTCCACGTGAAGCATCTTGATCTCTGCATGGAAGGCTCCTGGTGCACCTGTTCTCCGAGCTTCTCAAGGCTACACCTCCAGCCCCCTGACTGGTCTGAGCTCTTCAGGCCACTGACCCCTGGGCCCTGCAGAGATGCTCCATGCTGCACACCCCACGTCTTCTCGGTGCTTCCTTCACGTCCCTGAACTGTTGGGCTCCGGTCTCCTGCAGCCCCTCCCAGTCCCCTCACCCCCTACTCGGGGAGCTTGGAGCTGACCACGCATCATCAGCATCACCAGGCTCTGGAGGCAGGGGGCTCAGGGGCTCCCCAATGAGAGGAGGAAGGTAATAGGGCCCCGAGTGTTCACGCTTCGGCATGGGGCCTGGCCAAGGGACAAGCCGCCTGAGAGGAGGTGAGGCCCCCCCGTCCCCACCCACACGCACCGAGAAGCCTCCCCACTCACCCTGTGAGGGGGATTCCGCACCAGGACCGCCCCCGGGAACCCACAGGGCCCCTGGGGGCTCTCAGCCTGCCCCCTCTCCCGTCCCCTCTGTGGTTCCCGGGGTCACGGACAAGGATGCAGTGGCTGGACGTCCAGCCAGGGGAGGGGGGCAGGGCCTCAGCACCGCATCCAGCACCCCCAGGGCCACGGGCCACCCCGGGTTGACCTGCCATTTGGGTCCTGCCTCTGGCCCTACAGTGAGGTTGGCCTCAACATCACAGCTGGGAAACGTAGGGGCCTTGCCGGGAACGGCTCCCGGGACACGCCCTCCCTCCCCGGCCCTTCGCCTCCCCTGATTCAGGGGACTCACGAGCCTGGTGCAGATGGAAGGGCGGGGCCTCTGGGTCAAACGGTATTAAGAACGTGAAAAGGGCGACCATGGAGCTTGAAACCGAGGGCAGGGCCCTCCCAGGCCGCGAAGCGGGCGTTGCCCTGACGGTGTTGAGAGCCTGGCCCGCCAGACCCAGCCGCTCACCCTCCTCTCAGACACTCGCCCTTGTGGCCCCCCCAGTGCTCACCGGACCCCAGGGCCCTCCGCAGGCTGCTGGCCCCCCTGCCCGCCCCGGCCCTCAAAGGCCAGAGGCAGCTGCTCCCTCCTGCTGGGGGTTAAACGGTGTCCCCCAAATTCTGGACCTCACGATGGGACCTGGTTTGGAGAGAAGGTCCTTGCAGATGTAATGAGTCGGGGTGAGGTCATCGGGGTGGCCCTCATCCAAAAGACTGTTTTCTTATAAAAAGGGGAAACTGGAGTGGGACTCCCACGAGGGTCAGGCCACGTGAGGACGGAGGCAGAGGTGGGGGTGCGTCTACAAGCCAGGGAGCTTCAGAGAAGCCCTGAAACCGCCAGACTCGGGGGACGGACCCGAACAGACTCTCCGTCACAGCCTCAGAGGGGGCCACCTGCCCACACTCGGAGCGGGGCCTGGGGGACACCGGACATTTCTGCTGTTGAAGCCACGAAGGCTGCGGGCCTTTGTGCCGGCCGTGTGCCCTGCCATCCCAGCGGCTGGGCCGAAGGGCGGGAGGCAGCCCGGCCTCCAGGGGGCATCGGGCGGGGGCCTGGGGTGCACAGGGCGCTGTGGGGCCCACATGCTGCCGCCCCTCCCAGGGTCACCCCGGGCCTCTACTCGTCGCCCTGCACTCCGAGGAGGACACAAACCAGCACAGGCGGGGCTGTCGCCTGGTCCCCCCCAGTCCTGAGCTCAGCGCCCCAGTCAGGCCCCCTCCATGCTCTGCCCCCTGCTCAGAACCTGGGGCCAGGCCCCCCTCCCAGGCCGGCACCCTTCTATGTGATCGCATCCAAACCCCAAATCTCTCCACACTTTAAACAAATAAAGCTGAAGATGCCCTGGACCGTCCAGCCCCAGCCGGGGGCCAGTGGGGACAGGGAGTCTGAAAGGGAGCCAGGGGCAGACAGGCTGGAGGGGAAGATGGACACACGGTCAGGTGAAGAGGGGCCGTGGCCATCCAGCGGGTTCCCTTCTCCCATTTAACAGCCGGGAAAGGCCAGGCGACGAGGTGAGCACCCGGAGCTGAGCCTCTGGGGCCAGGCGGGGGCAGAGGAGACAGGGGAAGAGAGGCGGAGGGCGCCGTCCGAAGGGCCAGTGCGCGGCACACGTGTCCCTGGGGTGTGGCCACTGTGGATCGGGCTCTGCCCTGTGGCCTGGATTGGGTGACGTGGGCCCGGCTCACTGGGGCGTGAGGGGTCCCTGGAAGGGCCTGGTTGGGTGGAGGCGGGGGAGGGCAGGCTGGGAGGTGGGCTGGTACCCGTCTGCACCTGGGGTTGCCAGGAATCCCCTCCAGAGCAAGGGGTGCGTGCGGGGCAGGAGGGCCCCTCCCCGGGGCTGGCCTTGAAGGTTCAGAGGTGGAGGGCCCCGGGGGACCGTGGGTGGCCACGGTGGGGAGAAGCCCTCTGGATGGAAGGTCTTCTTCCTGTGGGCCGGACCCTCTCCCAGCAAGGACGCTGGTGACGGGGGTGGTTAGGGGCTGGGGAGAGGCAGGGGCGGCCGGGGTGGCTGTCAAGGGGCAAGAGGAGCTGACGGGGCGGCAGGCAGCAGGTGAGGAGGTGTGCGCGCCTCGGAGCCAGCTGGACCGTGAGCACACAACCTCCCGTCCCCACCCGAGGGCCTCCCTCCCTTCTAGGGAAGCCTAGGCCCAGACGTACCAGGCCCTGGGGCTGATGGATCATGGAAGTCTTCCTGGAGGAGGTCATTTGGGGGAGCTTGAAGGTCGGTGGGCTGGGGGGGCAGCCAAGGGACAGCTAGACAGGCTTCCAGGCCCAGTACTGAGGCGGGTGTGACATGTGTGAGGCTGGGGACATGCACTGCCCCCCCCACCCCGCCGTCCCGTGAGATGGATGTTCTCCTCTCCCATTTCATAGTTGGGGAAACTGAGGCCCAGCAGCCTGCCAGGAGGAGTCAGGGAGGCAGAAACAGAACAGCAGGGGGACAGGGAGGCCCCACAAGGGACAAAGGCAGGTCTGGACAGACAGCAGGTGCTCAGGGACCAAAGAGGGGGCAGGTCACAGGGCCGAGACTGGCCGGGGAAGGGCTGGACCTCAGCCGGCGATGCTTGCTCAGAGAGGAACCCTGGCCCCAGGGCCCTACTTGGGCTTCCCCTTGGCCGGGCAGGGGTGGAGGGGAGGTCCCTCTGAGTCTGGGCCAGTCCCATCAGCTGGGAAGCCCCTGCACCACGCCCAGCCCAGCCCTCCCAGCTCTGCCCACTTCCAGGTCACTGGGCCTCCACCCCAGGCGGGCACTGCCTGCCCTGCCCGCCTCCTGGGCTCGCCCCCACTCACCCTCCCACCGCCTCACGTTACGGCGTTGGGGGCAGCAGTGCCCCCCAGGCCCTCCCCGCGGTCCTCGCCCCCAGCGCTCGGCCTGCCTGCCCACGCCCGGCTCCACACCCAGCACTTGGTCTATGCAGCTAGGTTCATTTCACCTCATCTGTTTTCGCGGTTGCTCAGGAATTTTATTGTTTCGATGATCAAGGAAAAGTTTAACTTTGGAGAAATTATTGCAAGTTTACAGAAAAGTTTCAAGGGTAACAACACAAGGAACACGGGCGCATCACTCGCCGGACTCAGCCGCCGCCGACATCGCCCACCTGCCTCACGCTCAGCTCCTCGCCCCCCAAGGACCAAGGGGCCTGCTTCCTAGAGACGCCCCCCAGCCCCGCACACCTGCTGGTCTGCACCCTTGAGGCCCTGCTCCCTCAGTTATTTTACTGCATTTGTGTTTGTTTTGCCCGCTTCTTTGCTTCCCGGCTCATCTGTGGGCCTGCTCCCCCAGCCCTGACTCAGCCCCTCCTCCAGGAAGCCCTCCGTGGAGGATGGTGTCCAGGACACGGGCCTGGTGGCAGGTGGACAGGGAAAGAGCTGTGGACATAAACCTGTCTGTCACAGGTGCGCACAAGCCCACCCGCATTCACACCAACCTCGCCCCCCCACCGTCCTGCCCTTGACCCCCCGGCTGCCTGCGGTGCTCTTCCCCACCCCGCCCGGCCACAGCCCAGCCCAGGTTCCTCTGGGGCTCCCAACATCACCCACAGGGCAGGCGTCGCCCTCGCCGCTGTACCTTTGATACCCTCCCCCTCCCTTCCGGGGTCCCTCCCGGGTAGCGCCCAGCTCCCGCCTCCAGGAGAAGCTTTCTCCTCCCCTCCCTGCCTGCCCATTGTTGTGGATCACCCAACACTCACTTCTGAGCACACCCAGACCCCCGTCTCCAGCCTGCACCCCTGCATCCAGCAAACCCACAGCCGAAACCCAGCCCCTTATCTGCTCAGAGCCCCCTCCCTGGGGAACAGCCCCCCGGCCTGTTCCCATCCCCCTCGTCCACCAAGTCCGGGGTCTCTGCCTCTTGAGTACCTGCCACTCTGTCTCCCTCCCTCCCAGGAGGTTCACGTGCCATCCCCACTCCAGCCTCACTCCTGAACTGCCTCTTCTCCCCACCATGGAGATCTTTCTAGAATGCAGAGCCCCCACCAGGTGCCAGGTGCTGGGCCACATGCTTCACAGACATCCCCGCCGGAGGCAGTGTGTCTGGGGGGGACCCCAGGACAGCTGGCCGGGGGCCTGGCTGTGCTGTTTGCTCCCCGTCCGGTTGCCTGTTGTAACAGACACCCACAAATCTGCTCCCAGCCCGAGTCATGGCATCTGCCCCTGCGTGGTCCCCACCCTGGTGGGTCACTACCTGCGATTGCGTGTTTGAAACTTCCTTGACTTAAAAAAAAGAAATCATTTCTCCACATGGCGAGTCTTCCCAAACCCAGGAAGTTGAGTCTTGTGGGAGCCAGGTCCCCAGCGCCCCTGCCTCCCACCCTCCTGGGAGCCACGGCCCCTGGACAGCTTCCCGGGTCGCTCTGCCAGGTCCACGGTGCGGTGCTGCCTCTGTTGCTCTATCCAGACACGGAATCCTGTGCTTTGAATTCACTTCCTGCCTTGCCCACGCTCAGCTCCGCCTCGGCCCCCAGCATCCTGCAGGAGCTGAATCAGGGGGCCTAGCGCGCGTGTCCGAGCCGGGAGGGCCTTCAAGGGGGCCCTCAAGGACCGATTCCTGGGCTGAGGCAGGGGCGGGGGGCTGAACGCAGGCAAGGCCAAAGGCAGCTCCCCTTCCAAGGTCTGGCCCCTGGCAGATCTATCGCTGGGGCGGCCCGAGCGGAAGGGCAGGGTGGGTGGCCTGGCCTCCTTGGGCCCCCCTCCTGGGCACCCTTCCAAAGATCCGGGTGGACAGACCTTGGTGGGTCACCATATCACTTCCTACAGAGGAAGTGGGTCAGCCGTGGCCTTGTGGTGATGGTCCTCTTCAGGGCCCCATCAGGGACAGTGTCCTTTGATGTGTGAGGTGGGCCGAGGCCTTGGGAAGGAGCAAACAGCAGTGGAAGCCCCTCCCCCGGGGCTGCCTTGGAGCCTGGTGGGCCCGTCGTCAGCCCCCAGGCGGGAGCATGGACCCCAGCTGGGCCGCGTCCCTGCTGGACCCCGGGAGTGCGCCCATGAGCCCCCCGTGGGAGGGGTGGGGGCGGCCCACGTTGCGTGGAATCGCGCCAGACAGAGGGTCTCTGGGCCGGGCAGGCCCCCTGAGTGCCATACACACGGACAAGTGATCTCATCTCCGGAACTGCCTCTCTGACACGACCCAGGCCATCCGCCTCCAGGCCCCCCGGGGCCGGCGAGTTCAGGGCCAGCCTTGGGGAACGTGGGGACTGACCGCTCACCACTGACCGCACCATGCAACCCCAGGGTGCAGGCTGGCTGGATTCGGGCCCTGAAGTGCCCCCCTCCCAGTGCAGCCCAGAGTCCTTGATGCCGGGCAGGCTCCCCACTGCCCCCACCCCAGGCTGCCCCCCGCTGCACTGCCGGCTGCCGGGCACCCGGACGCAGTCTGGGCAGTGAGGCTGGGCAGGACCAGACCACACCAGTCGTGGGGATTGGAATCCTTTATTGATCACTCCGACAAGCCCCGTCCTCCCTCAGTGTGCTGGGAGCTCCCGGCCGGGCTGCCGCGCGCGGGCCTAGGACTCGGACTCGAACATCTTCTTCCGGCCCTCCATGCCAGATTTCTCCTCGATGTTCTTCCGCCAGTCGCCTACGTCACGCAGGTCCCGCTCCTGGGGAGGGGCCAGGGCAGGGCTCAGGAGGAGGCTGCGGCCCCCGCGGCCCGCGTCCCCCAGAGGCGGGCAGCAGAGGCGGGGCTGGGCCCCGGCGCCCTGCGGGACGGAGAGGCCGCGCGTACCTTCTCGGTGTCCTCCTTCTTGACCTGCTTCAGGTTGGCCCGGAGGTCCATGCACACCTTGTGCTTGGAGCCCAGCAGCGCCTTCAGCATGGCGTCGGCTGACATGCGCACCCTCCTCAGCGGGGGCCTCTTGAACTTGCCTCTCAGGTCGAAGAGCTTCTGGTTCATGTCCTCCAGCTGCCAGGTGGGGAGGACGGGGTGGGAGCCAGCAGGGGCCAGGCCCCCCACCCCCGCCAGGTCAGAGCGCCCCTCACCGAAGTCCGGCTGCCCCTCGCCTCGGCCCCGCCCCTCACCGCTCACCTCCTTGCTGCTCTTCTGCACCCTCACTTCCATGTCATACTTCTCCTCCTCGGCCGCGTCGATCTTGGCGTGCAGCTGTTTGCAGAGCTCCTGGGGGTGGGGGAAGCGGGTGGGCGGGCCGCTGTCCACCTGCCCTCCACCTGCCCTGACCCCCCTCTTGACCAGTGGGGAGACCGAGGCAGCAGGCAGGGCGCTGCCAGGGGAGGGTACCTGCACTTCAGACATGGAGCCGGGGATGTGCAAGGGGGGGCAGTGCTCACACAGGTAGTTCTGCTTCTCAGACTCACGGCGACCCTCCTCCTTCTCCAGCTCGGTGGCCGCGATCTGGAGCATCACACTCTGCGGGGCGGGGGGCAGAGCGCAGGCCAGTGAGGGGCTGCGGGGGCCCCGCCCCGCACAGACCCCAGCACAGCCCTCTCTGGGCCAGCACCTACCTTCAGGTGCTGTCTCCGGGCCGTGATGGCCCTGTTGCGTTTCTGTGGGCAGGGGACGGGAGGCAGAGTCAGGCCAGCCCGGTGCCCCGCACCCCCATGCGCCCCCACCCGCCCTGCCCCGCACTGTGGGCCCTGTCGAGGAGGCAGCTGGACTCTGGGGCTCCCAAGGCCCTGGTGGGGGGCCAGGCCCAGGACACCTGAACCCAGGTGGCAGGTCACGTTCGCAGGTTTAGGGGAGTGGAGAAGAGGGGGGGCCGGGGATCCCTGCAGGGCCCAGGGTGGGGGGGCTGCAACCGGGGAGAAGAAGCAATTCTGGTGACCTGCCCACAGCCTCACTTCCCCTGCCCCATGAGGCACCAGCAGCCACTTCCTGTTTCGTCCCTGTCCCGGTGGCTGGGTGGGGCTCGTTCCCGGGGGGGGGGCGGGGGGGGCTGGGCAGCTTCCCTTGAGCTCTGACCTTTGACCTAACCCAAGCAGGGGGTCCCATCCCCTCTGTGTCTCATGCCCGTCCAAGAAGGTACTCACCTCCTCACTGTCCCGAGAGGGCAGGTGGGTGGGCGGAGAGAAGACAGAGGTTAGGGCCACGGAGGAGGCAGTGTGTGGGGTGGGTGGGAGAGGAAGGGGCCCCGGGCGGGCTGGGGAGCTGCGAAGACCCCCACCCCGGTTGGGGGGAGGGCAGGGGTGGCAGGGGCCCTGGGCTTGGGGACGGCACTTACTCCCCCATCCTGAAGTCCTGGGCTTAGAGCCTGTGGGAGAGAAAAGGCCTGGGTGTGAGGACGGAGGCTCCTGTCCTGCCGTGGACCCCGGCTGCCCGGGTCGGGGGAGAGCCCCCACCCCCAGCCCGCCCATTGCCCTGCCCCTCTCTGCCCTCCTTGGAGGCGCTGTCTTGGAATTGCCAGGGTAAGAAGTAAGAGGAGAAAGTGTTCCCAGAATGTCCCGGGAGGGGCCTGGAGTGGCCGCAGCTGTCCCCGAGGGAGGGGGGGACAGGCCGGCGCAGGTGGCCACCAGAGCCATCCAGCTATTTTTAGCTCTGCGCCTTCGGCTTTGGGCCCAAGTGCATGCAAGACACGGCTCCCCACTTGGGCCTGGGGTCCCTCAACGCGCCAGATCTGCTCCTGGTGTCCCACCCGCGAGTGAGGCCTGGTGATCAGGGGGCTGTCCACCACCCCTGCCCCCCCCCCTCCGCCGCCTCCCGATGCATCTCTGGCTCGCGCCCCGCACCATGCAAACCCCCCGGAGAGGGCTGCTAGAGGCGGCCCCCAACCCCCAGGCCCCCACCCAGGGAAGTCTTCCTGTACGCCGGCTCCAAAAGCGCCTGTCCGGGCCTCAGCCCCCCGGGCTGGCCTCACCTAGTATCTGGGCAGCAGCGTGGGGAGCGAGGTCAGGCCGGCAGCGGCAAGTTGGGCTGGTGGGCCCAGGGGGAGGGGTATAAATGGCCTCCCCCAGGCTGGGCCCCTGCTCAGAAAGGGCATGGAGCCCTCCTCAGACCAATGGGGGCACAGGGGCCTCCCCACCTGCCCAGGCCGCCTGGCCCGGCCCAGCCTCGTGCTGTCGCCCAGTCCAAGAAGTCTTGGGGGGGTTGCCGAGGTTGGGTTGCTCTATTTAGAGCTCAGTGACGAGTTCGAGAAGCCTCCTTTGTTCTTGCAAGGAGCTTGTGGTCAGCTGTCCTTGGCCTTGCTGGGCCACCTCGGGGCACACGGCTCAGGGTCAGCTGAGGGGTCACTCTGGTCCTAAGTCAGGGTCTGCACTGCGATTTCCCCACAGTTTCCCCAGGGGGCAGGCTTCCTGGAGGGGGCAGCCCCCTGCATCTCACCGTTGCCTTCCAGCTGGGGCGGGCCTCTCAGGCATGAGCTGGCCAAGTCCCTTCCTCTCCCCAAGGCCTGGACCCCCCAAACATGGCCTGCGGCAGTGGCCAGGGCCCTCTGGGTGGGGGCCGCCCTCCCTCCTGGGAGAAGAAGGGAGGGCGCCTGGACTTGCAGCCGGCCGCAACGCCCGGCCCTGGGGTGGTTCCTGGCTCACTCGGAACACGTCCTTCAACCCGGGGCTGGCGACACCACCCGCCTGGGAACCTCTCCCTGACCCGAGGGGGCCCGGGGCTGAGCCCCCTGCCCGGGCCCCCACCCAGCAGAAACATCTGGAGGACCAGGAATTGGCGTCCTCTGAGCTGGGGTGCGTGGCCCCAGCCCTGCCGGCCTCACGGGCCATGGGGAGGGTTGGGGGAGCTAAAGCCGTCCAGATGTGTGGGGATTAGAGCTGCATTCCTGGCCAGGGCTGAGCCCCCGAAGGCCAGCGGAGGCTTCCGAAGGCATCTACTGCCCCCTGCCGTCCGGAAGAGGAGGCCCTGCCTTGGCCGTTGGAAGGTTTGCGGCTCTGGGGGGGGTTAAACGGGCCCCCTCCACTATCACCCCCCCCAAAATGCCTCCTCACCGCCCACTCTGTCCCCATCGGGCTGGCTGCAGCCTACCTCCCATCACACGGTCCCTGACCCTGAAGCCCCAGTGACAGGGAGGGCTCCCCACCTCCTCATACCATCCCCGTGGGGCCTGGAGGGGACCCCTTCATCCCACCAAGGGGTCCTCTCCCCACACCGATGACGGTGGAGCCCCTGAGCCTACCAGGTCCCCAAGGGCTCAGGAAAGACACAGTGCTGCAGCCAGAGGAGGGATTTATTCGTGGCCCCCGGGACGCTTTCAGGAGCCAGGCAAGGGCAGGTGCAGGCGCGGCTTCTGGGCCAGGGCCCTGTCCACCTCCCTGGCGGGCCGCAGGCGGTGCCACTGGGCCACAGGTCGCCGGGCGTGGGCCAGCATGTCCGCCCAGTGCTGCAGGGCCTGACCCGAGGCCCGGGCGCCCAGCAGCACCTTGCCCGCGGGCTCGGCCCTGAACTGCGGGCCCCGGGCCCAGACGGCCAGCACCAGATCCACGCTCTGGGCAGAGGCGGGCAGAAGTGCGTGGAGGGAGAGAAAGACAGGGGTCAGTTTGGCCCCAAGGGTGGGGGCGGGCCCGCCTGCCCCTTCCTCCAGTCAGCCCACCTGGAGCTGGCTGAAGGGCACGAGGAAGGTGAAGGCCTCGTTGAAGTAGGGGGTGGCCGTGCCCTTCCGAGCCGATGTCTTTCTCTTCTTCCATTTCCTCTGGTTCAGCATGAGCTGGACCTTCACATAGGAGTCTGGGCAGGCAGAAGGCGTCAGAAGGCATGCTGGGTCCGAGGGCCGAGCCCAGGGCTCCCTGTCTCCCCGCGGAGGGGCCGGGGGGGCTCTCACCTGCCAGTCCCAGGCTCAGGCCTCGGGCCTCCAGCACGACCACGGTCAGCCGGCCTGAGCTGGGCACGTACCGGAGCGAGAGGCACAGCTCACCTGAGCGCTCGCGCTGCGGGCAGAGAGGGGGGCCTCAGTCTCCCCCGGGTCACCCGGGGCAGGGCCAGGCGGGAGCCCAGCGGTCAGTGGCCTCACCTCCGTGGTGCCCGGCGGGCCCAGCTGGTACCACCGCTCTAGGACGTGCTGTGGGTCGACGGCGCCCAGCGGCAGGCTGAGCTCAGCCAGCGGCTCGTGCGCAGAGAAGCGCCTGAAGTTCAGCAGCTGCACCTGCAGGGCGACCCCAGCCAGCTCGTGCTGCGCCACCTGCAGGCCAGCGCGTGAGCGGGGACCCCTCACCCCGGCCTCGGCTCCCCTGCCACCCCCCCAGACGCACGTGGAAGCAGCAGGTGTCCTGGAACGTGGGGTGCAGCGTGCCGCGGTGCACCTTGGTCTCGTGCGTGTGCCCCGCCTGCGTGGAGAGGCTGACGCGGGCGTAGGGGTCTGCCGTGCCGCCCGGGCCCCCAGCCCTCAGGTCTGCAGCTTGCTTGAGGCCCACCCTGATCTGGGAACCGGGGGCTGCTCAGCTCGGAGCCGTCCCGGGCAGCCCTGCACCCAGCGCCTGCTCGACACCCACCACCCCTCCACACGCCCCACGGACCCCCTGCGGCCCCTCACCTCCTGGCTTCCAACGTCATACCCCAGGGAGAGCAGCAGGCGCCCCCAGTCCTGGGGGCCCCCGGGGGCAGCCTCCGAGTCGCCCACGTCCGGCTGCACCTGGGGTAGGTGGGGATGGGAGGCGGGGGCTGCTGGGACCGAGCCCCGATTCTGTGGTCGAAGCCCCTGCCCCCAGGCCAGGCCACAGAAGGGCTAATGTCCCGGCTCAGTTCCGTGAGCCAGGCCTTACAGATGTGCACCCCCAGATGCATGTGTTGCACAACTGCCCTCCTCAGGCGGTGCCTCCCCCCACCCCTCCGGGCCCAATCCCCGGGGCTGGCCCTCAGGGCCTCCCTCATCACCTCTGCTCATAGTGTCCCCTGCCCGGAGGGCCCTCCCTGCCTCTGCTTCTGGGCAGACCAGACCGTCACCAGGGAATGAGCTTCCTCCTGAGCACGCAGGGCCACCCCCAGCCCCCGGGTCTGGGCCTTGAGCTGCCCTCTGGGACCGAGCAGCCCGGAGGCGGTGCCCGCGCCTCACCAGGTGGGTGCTGGTGGTGCTCTGAGGGCTGGCCAGGCCCACAGCCCCCTGGTCCCTGGGCTTCTTCTTGCGGCCCCGGCTGCGGCGACGGAGGCAGCAGCACACGACACAGAGGAAGCAGGAGACGGCGAGGACGCCAACAGCCACAGCAACGGCGACGAGCACCCAGCGGGGCCCTACGGGCGGGCGCACAAAGGGGCCCGGGGTGCATCTGTGGACGGCAGCGTCTCCCACCAGGCCTACCATCCCCACGCCCCTGTGCGCACCCTGCAACTCACAGGGCAGCCTGGCGATGAGGTCCGGAATGAGCCCGGGTACAGCTGTGGTGCCCGCCGGGGCTGGCGTGCTGCGGGCGTCTGGGGGGCGCCCCATCTCCCCTCCCTGTTGGCCGGGAGCACATAGCCCGGGTGGCCGGGTCACCCCTGGGGATGGCCTCTCGGCCCCCAGCCCCACTGCCCCATCTGCCCAGCAGCAGCAGCCCAGGGTCTGCCCGGGCAAGGAGGCAGCCTGGGGGGCCAGGGGCGAGGGCTCCGAGTGAGCCAAGGGGAGGGAGACACTGGCCAGAGCGCTCAGCGGCCACAGGCCTAGCCTCCTGGCCACCTCCCCTGCCCCCAGCCCCCAGCCCCAGCTAAGCAGGCCAGGCCTTCCTCGTCGTAGAGCCTTCTCCTCCAGGAAGCCCTCTCCCTCCAGGCCCCTCTCCCCTGGGCCCGGGGCCCTGCCTGGGGGCTGTCGCTGGGGTCCCAGTTCATCCCGCCCTGACCTCGGCCACCACGGTTCCTCGCGGTCACACAGGTGGAGCCTGTTCACACATGTGGGCCCCCCTCTGGCCCGGGAAGTAACCTGGGAGTGTGGGATGGGGGCTCAGTGGGCCCGGGGCTCTGCCGAGGTCATGGGGGCAAGCAGGGGGAGAGGTGGGGGTCGGCTGCTGGGGGGAGCTGGTCCAAGCAAGCCCGGGCTGGAGGTGCGTTCCTGGCATGGGCGCCGCGCCAGCAGCGCCTGGGAGCAGGGTGAGGCTGGGAGCGGCCAGAACATTCCTTGCAAACTGACTCAGCAGCCGCTGCCTGGACCTGCCGACCTGCCACCCTTCTTGCCGGCGGGAGGGAGGGGGGCCTGGGGTGGGAGCACACCTGGCCGGGCTGGCGGCTCCCACCCACATCAGGGACGCAGGATTCTGAACTGGGGCCCGGCAGCCGCCGTGGAGCTTCCTGGGACCCCAGACCCACGGAAGTCTCGCTGGCTCAGCTCCTCCCGGCCCCCCTCCTCTGGGGAACACTGGTGGCCAAAGCCACGGTTCCGGCCGCCAGGGGCCTCCTCCTCCTTCAGACAGGCCACCCCCCCTTCCCCCCCAGGAATGACCAGGCGCCCAGCCTGGAGCCCATCGCTCCTGCACGTGCCAAGGCCCCCCTCCCAGAACCGCCCCAACCCTTCAGTGTGCTGTGGACGGAGCTTCGGCTGGGGTGGGAGGGAGCGCCCGGACCCCAGGTGTCCTGCCCCCCAGGCCCGGCTCTGTCACCCCTGCAGGGGCTGCGTGCGTGCCGTCCCTGTGAGGCCTCACACACAAGTAGGTGGACGCTGGGAGAGGAGCAGGCCCAGGGAGCCCCGGCACCGGGAAGGGATGTCAGGCGGGTCCCGCACGCAGGAGGGCCCCGGGCCTGGTCCAGCGCCCACCCTCGCTGGCTGGAAAGCTTAACCATTTTGAAAAAGAGGCTGCCTGTTTCTTGCACAGGCCCCGCGAATCGTGGAGACGAGTGTGTTTGGGGCCCCTCGGGTGAGCGCCTGCCGGGGACTGCGGCGCCCTGGGCTCCATGTCCTCAGGTCCGCTCAGGCTCCCACAGGCAGCTGGTGGCAGCTGACGGCCTGAGGGTTTCTGGGGGTCAGAGCCCCTACCCCCGGGGGGCCAACCTTCCAGAAACGCCGGGGCCCATGCATATTCTGGAATTGGAACAGCTCCACTGGAGTCTTATGGTTGAGAGTCCAGCTACGTTGTCAGCAGACTCTCGGTGCGTGCGTGCCTGTGTGTGCACGTCCGCTTGTGTCGTGGGCGTGCGTGCGTGCACACTCGCACACGCGGGTGTAGGTATGTGCGTGTGCCCCTGACCCGGGGCGGGGGCGGGGGCGGGGGCGGGGCCGGGGCATGGACTCACAGGAACTGCCAGCCAGGCAGGGTTCCTGGGCCTCCCCAGTGAGGGTTGACCCCGGGACCGCAGGAGACGTCTGGAAGCTGGCCCTGGAGGGTCCCAGGGCCCCGGGCAGGCCGGCCACAAGCACTAAGGACCCCAAGGCCTAGATGAGTCACAGGGTCCCCCAGGACCGCCAGGTCCCCACGGTGGTGAAGGTTCAGGCAGGCATGTCGCCACCAGGTGGCGCCGCCCACTCCGCGGCACCCAGCCCGCAGTCCGGCTTCTGGGAAGGCGAGCAGGAGCCCCAGGCAGGCAGACACCCCAGGGCGACTCTGGGGGGGGCAGGCTGGGAGGGCCTGGCTTCCCTACCCCAGCACCCCCCACAGCCCTTGGGTCCTGGGGCTGCGGCTGGGGGGGGCCTTCCTGCCCACAAGTCAGGAGGCCAGGGGTCCCTCCTGGGGTCCACCCCTGCTCTGTGGCCGGCGGGGAAAACCCTCCCTAGTGCTAAGGCTCTTCTTCCCCAGGAAGGGAGCTGGGCGTCCTTCCTAAGCGGAGAGCCTGTCCCGGCCTCCCGCTGTGGGACGCGGCCTCCCGCTGCTGTGTAGACCCGGCCTCGCGGACCCTGTAGGTAGAGCCTGCGGTCCTCGGCTCCCACGGCTCCGTGCTGACGCTGTCCCTTCCGCGCCATCCCTACCCTGTTCGCCCTTCAAGGCCTGTGTGAGCCCCACCTCCTCCAGGAAGCCGTTCTCGTGACCCCCGCCCTCCGACCACCTGACCCGCCAGGCGGTCTGCGCCGGGCCCACCCCGCCTCGCCCACTCAGGAGCCCCGGCTCTGCCAGGTGGAGGGCTCCACGCCAGCCTGGAGCTAGGCACCCACGAAGCCAAGCCACCCCCCCGCCGCCCAGCCTAGCTGGCATTGTTTGTGCTGTGGGAGCAAGGCTATGTGGGCCCTCCTCCCCCTCAGGAAGAGCCAGCCCCCCAGTGTGGCTGGGGTGGCAGCCCCCCGGGCTGTGGGAAGCTCTCACCTGCTGCCTGCACTCCCGCGGCCGGCCGGGCCTCCAGGCCCCCTCTCTACCCAGCGCACGTGAGGACCGTGCTCGGAGCCGAGGCCGGGCCTCTGGTGAATGAGAGTTCTCTGCGTGGGGGGGAGGGGGTGTGAGAGGCAGGGCTTCGGGGAGCCCCACCTCAGGGCCGGAACTGCTGGCCCTCAGGAGCCGGGGAACTCCCTGGGGAGGAGGGTTCCCCTGGGACCCGGGTGCCAGGAGTCCAGGCTCCAGGTCGCCTCCAGGGGCCCCTCCAGGGGTCAGTGGGGCAGCTCCGGGCCTCCAGAGGCCTGGTAAGAGGGGTGATGGCCCGTCTGGGCTGCACACCGGGTGGGGCAGCGGGAGGGAGGGCCGGGCCTGGTCTGAGAGGGTCCTGCGTCCCAAGGAGGGGGCCCTGAGCCCCGACGCGTCTGGGGCTGGAGGAGCATAGCTTTCTGGCGCTGCTGGAACAGGCAGAGTCACAGCCGGGCCAGGCCCTGTGCGGGGCAGGGCGGCCGGGCGGCGCTGTCGCCGGGCGGCCATCTCGGTCTGCCTGGCCCTGCTGATGCCTGGGCTTCTGGAGGTCACTCCGCTCGTGCCCGTGCCTCTGGCCGGGCTGGCCCGTCCCCACGCATCTGGGCTTCTGTTGGACCAGCCTGCCCCCCCGCCCCCAGCTCTAGCTCCCAGGCCTGCGACCTCCCCACTCTGGCCAGCTCAGGGCCCTCCCTGGGCCCAGCCCTGAGTGGCCCTCCCAGGCCGGGGTGTCTCTCTGCACCCACTCCCGCCGGTGGCCAGACGGAGAGCTGGTTAATGCTTAACAGGAGAGCGGCTGAGACGGGGCCACCCGCTGGACTGGTCGGGCTGGACTTCCGGGAGACTCGGCCCAGGCTCCGAGGCTGCTTGGGGGGGGAGGGGGGGGGCCTGCGGGTCGTGTGCGGCTCTGGGAACGGGGCCCCCGTCCGGGGCTCGGCTCTCTCCTAGTCCTACACGGCGACGGGGGTTTGGGAGAAGCGGCTAACACCTCGGGGACCACGTGCTGCCCCAGCACTTCTGGGGCCACAAGAGCAGGCCGTTGGGGGGCAGATGCAGCGCCGGCCGCACGTGCCGGGGGCCCTGGTGTGCCCTGAGCACACGTGCCCGTGCGCCGCTCTCCCCGGCCCCACTGTAGGGCCTTTGTGCCTGTCCCAGGACACGGGCGCCTCCACGGCGAGACGGGCGTCTGAGCTTCTAGGGCAGGAAGGGGAAAACCAAACAGAGCTGGCAGCCCCCGGCCAGCCCTGCGGCCCCCGAGACGGCGGCTTGGCAGCCGACAGCCACATGGAGACCCTGGCGGGGCTCCTGGACGGGGGTGCTTCCTTTGAGGTTGCCCGGGGAATGTTTGAGGTTGGAACTCTGGGGGAACGCTGGCTCGGGGTGGCCAGGAGCTGCTGGCACAGGAGCGTGAGACGTGCCAGGACAGCACGCGTGCACCCTGCCCCCGTGGACCCCGGCTGCCGCCCCCACTCTGTTCCTGCGGGCCCCCGGGCTCACCATGCCTCGGCCCTGTGCAGAGTGGGGTGCCCGGTGCCCATCCGCTGGCTCTCAGCCCCCATGCTCCCCAACCCTGTGATTCACGCTACCTCTGCCCTCTTCCTCTGGGGTGCGTGTACCCCATCATCTGAGCATCTGGGAGCCTGTACCCCACTCTACCCCACGCGCCTAAGTATTGATGCTGAGGTGCTTTTTCCTAGAGCCTCGTTCCCTTCCTCCGGAAGCCTGCGTGCTGTCTGTGAGCCCAGATTTCCAGGGGGTGTGACCCCTGCTCTGTGGAGTGTCTGGGTGAATATTCCCCGTTCACCTGGACACAGAAGAGATACCCACTTCAATGTCTGATGACATGTGCAGCCGTAACCCAACTCCCATGTCAGAACACCGGGATTCTCCGTGACCTGGGGGCCTGCCTGGGACCGTGGGGGACCCCCTTCTCCTGCTCTCAGGGTCTCTCTTCATCTGGGGCACCCTTGGCATCAGAGCAAATGCCTGGGGACACACCTGGCCATCTGAGCTTCCGGGAAGCCTTCCTTCCTCCCCCCCAGGGTCTGGGCTCCAGAACTCTCCTGTCTGTGGTCATTGGGTACCTGGACAGCCCGTGCCCACTGGTCGGCCCCGTGGGTACCTGAATGCTCCGCTGCCACGTCTCCCGTAGGCCTGAGTGCCGGGCCAGGCCTGGTGGCCTCGTCGCTGTGGTCGGGACACCCTGTGCTCCACCCACCCTACCTGTGCGTGTCACCCAGTCTGTGGTTACGCGCATTATTCATTCCTGCACTGGCCCTGCCGCCTGCGCCGCCGCCCACCTGTCTGCAAGGCCCTCCTCAGCCTCCCGTGAGCTGGGCCCCCACCCCAGCCATGCCTGGGGGCCTGGGCCCCATTTGTCTGTGTACGGAGCCCTGTACCCATTAGAGTGTGTGGAAGCTGAGCCCCATCATTCTGAGCGTCTGGGTCCTGAACCCCATTCATTGGAGTTTATGGGTCCTGTACCCCATGAGCCGGAGAGGGTCCTGAACCCCGTTCGTTGGAGTGCCTGGGCTCCCATACCCTCCTCTGCTGGAGAGCTGAACCCACACCACGTCTACAGCCTGGGCGCCTGTCTTTGAGAGCTGGGGCCTTCTGCTCTGGAGGCTCCGGGTTCTGCGCCCCTTTCCCTGGAGCCTCGTGGCGGTTCTGCACCAGCCAGCCATCTCGACCTCTCTTAGCCCATTGGGGTACACCCCCCCTGGTCTGGAAAACTAAGGACCAGGAACCCCAGCTGGGCACCTCAGGCAGGGCCGGGTCGCGGGAGGCGGCCCGCTCCTGCTCCCGCCTGCGGGTCGCATGGCCCAGTGTGGGTCACCGCAGCCCATGCAGCTCGCACCTCCTGCTCCAGCTCTTCGAGGCTCTGGGTCACTGGCCTGTCCCTGCCGCCTGCTCACCTGAGGGTTGACAGATCCACCCTCGTTCACCTGAATGGAGGGGGGCTGGGCACCCACCACCCCGAACTTCCAGACTCCATCACCCTCCTCCGAGTATGGGTCTGGAGCTCCATTGCCTTAGTGTGGCCGCACCGTTCGCGTGAAGGCTCGGGCCCCGGGGACCCATGGCTCTGAATCTCTGAGTGTCCGGACGGCCTGTACCCCACTTCTGGAAGCCTGACAGTGACCTGACCCCCAGTTTCTAGGGCCCCTGGGCCGCCCACCCCCAGTCCTGGGCATTGGAAGACAGGATCCCACACTGCACGACTGAAGTCGTCAGGGCCTCGGGCAGCCTAGCCCCCCACGGCGACCTCTCATGTGGACCCGAGACTCTGGACATCTGGTGCCCGGTCAGGGGCGTCTGGCCTGTGGGAGCCCATCAGGCCTGTGCCGGCGTCTCTGTGCCAGGCTCACCCACGGCTCCACGCGCACTGCTCCCTGCCGTCTAAACGTCCGGGGACTCTGTGCCCCTTCCTTGGGGGTCCGAAGCCCCCACACTGCCCGGAACATCTGAGGGGTATGACCCCGCGAGGGTCTGGGACCCGCACCCCGTGACTGTGCACAGATACATCCAGGGGCCTGGCTGTGATGGTCAATGTCAGCTGCTCGCCAGGATGTGCCGACTCTGTACCTTGCACTCCACTCCCGAGGCCCTGAATCCCACACTCTCTCCACGCTGGGTTTTGGGGGCTCTGTTCCCCTTCCACCGGGGATTTCAGCGGCGCGTACTCTCAGCAGCCTGCGCCCCACACCTCACGTAGGCCTCGCGGCCCGGGTCTCGGGCCCCACCAGCCAGTTCCAAGTTCCACCGCGTCTTTGGACGCCTGGGGCCCATTCATGGGTGTCCGGCCTGTGTGAGCTCATTCATCTTGTCCCAACGCCTGTGTGCCCTATTCATGCGTGGCTCTGGGAAGGCTGCACCCCGTCCGCCCACGTCTCAAAGACAGGCTGTGCTTTGTCGCCTCTGCTCCAGGAACAGCTGCCCGCAGCCAGCAGGCACATTCCGGGGTTTGGCCCGAGGCCAATGCAAACCCTGGTACTGCTGGCCCGGGCAGCGAGCGGGGGCAGGGGTGGGGAGTGACCGTGCGGAGGGGAGAGAGGGGACCCTCGGTTGGGGAGCACGCGATCAAAGCCTTCCGTACATGGTGCGTGTCCCGGACAGGCTGCCAGCAGGAGTGGCTGGGCGCACGTTCCAGACCCTTCCACCGCGCCTGCCATTTCCTGCCGGGAAGGGGGTGGGGGGGCAGCCTGGCTGCAGGACCTGTCCACCTCAGCCTGGGGCAGCATCCCAGGGTCGCAGGCCATGGGGAGGGGCAGAGGCTGCCAAGGGGGTACCAGCTCCGGGGGCCGCAGACCCCTGCCCCCTGGGTGCCGTGGGGCCCACGGGAAGATGGGCTCTTTGCTCGCAGCCCCTCCCCATCGGCTCTTTTTGGGCTGGACTCGCTCTGTCCCCGTTGCCTCCCTACCTGTGTCAGGGGTGTGAGGGGTTGTACGTGTGACCTCTTCCTGCCCCAGGGGTTCCCGGGTGTCACAAGGCTGTCTCAGCCCCCCAGGGGTCCCCCTGTGAGCCAGGACACAGATGCGGCCCCCAGGGCCCCGGTGTGTGGAAAGCGTGGTCCGGGCCACACAGGCTCCCTGGGCGCCAGCGTGGGGTTTGGGGGGGCCGCCCAGGCTTTCTGGTCTGGGTTCCCCGGGGTAGGAGGGAGACTGGCTTGTACTCGCCGGGGTATCTCTGGGTGGGCCTGGCCAGTGGGGTCCCCTCCGTTAGGACCCCACAGGCACCGCGCTCACCCCTCCAGGTTGAGGTGTCCCCACCTTACTGTCCTCACCTACCTCGCTCAGTCTCAGGGGCCCTGGGCCTGCCCCTCCCCACCGCCACCGGCCACTCGGCCCCCTCGCCTCCCCCAGGTGTGTGGCCAGCCCCGCTCTCTGGCAAGATGCACAGGACCCAGCTCTCAAGCAGGCGAGGGAGGTGGCGGGTGGGGGGGAAGGGGGGGCCTCTGGCTGTGCCGCCCCGGGCAGGGGATGAGAGCCCACCGGGCCCTGGAAGGGTGTGTGTGGCCAGGTCCTGGCCACCTCCCGGGGTCGTGCGCTGCGGGGCACCCCATCACGTGGGGGACAACGTGCGAGGCGCACTGAGACTCCACAGAGACTCCACCAGGAATAGACCCCGGACAAGAGTTGTGACGCCACATGACACTCAGGAGCCAGCGGGGCCGCGCCCGCAGGTCCCCACTCCCACCGCTGTCCGTGGGACGTTGGGGTGTTCGTGAGGCACGTCCGGGGCTCCCTGGCCTCGCTGGCAGCACGCAGCTGGTGGTCTGCGGGTGACTTCGGGCTGTGCAGGCCGGCCAGGACCCTCCCCATAGGTACCCTCTCCAGGGCCTTTGTCAGCCTCCCAGCTGTCCCCCCCCCAGGGCGGCCGGGGGCCCCCTCAGCGTGCCCTGCCTAGGAGGTCGGGTGGGGGCCAAGGTGGCGGGTGGCCGGGGCAGGCCCAGATCAGTCAGGTTCCAAGCTCCCCCTGCTGTCCGCCGGCCGCTCCTGGAGGAGGCCTGACCTCCGCTCCCGCCCGACCCTGCGCTCCCCTCCAGCCCGCCCAGCCTGGCTCCGCCCGCCGCCCAGCCCTGGCCCGGCCGCCCTGGCAGGCGTTTGGGCGCCCCCTTCCGTACACACGCCTCTCGCCGGCCCCTGCAGCACAGCCCGCTGCCTGACCCTCCTCCCAGGGGCCGGCCCTGGGACCCCGGCCCTGGGACCGTCCACAGCTGTCGTCCTGGGCCCCTCCCCACAGAATCGCCATTGGGGGACCCTCTTCTGGGGGTCTGGTCTGAGCAGAAGGCTCCCCAACCGGCCCTCCCCCCTGGGACCCCTCTGGCCCCCAGACAAGCTCAGGGCAGGACGTGGGAGAGTCGGGGTATCTCGGAATGAGGTTTGCTTTCCTCACCTCACGCCTTCCGTCCAGCCCCCCACCTCCCCAGCCACAAGGCCCCCTTAAGTCCTGGACGTGGAGGCGTCAAAGGCCACGGATAGACACTGTGTGTCTGGGAGAGAAAGAGCAAGGCACCGGGGACACGGGCATTGCCCAGCACCCAGGTCCCGGGGCAGCCGGGACGGGGCACCCAGAGAGGCAGAAAGGCCATCAGCTCACAGACGCAGGAGCGGCTCCTGGGTCAAGGACGGGGGGGGGGGGGGAGGAGGCATGAGAAGGAGAGTGGCCTGTGGCAGAGGAGCAGCAGGGACAGTGGTTAGGTGGCCGGAGAGGACGGGGGGGGGGCGGGCCACCTGGGGTGGCGTCCACAGGATGTGCCCAGCCAGGGGCCTCGGAGCTTGCAGGCTGCTCCCAGGATGCACAGGGGACTCCCCTCAGCTGTGCACAGGGGCGCACACGCCCACGTGGAGCTCACCGGACAGCCACACACAGGCCCTGCCCTGGCCCGCGAGCGGACGGCTCTCCCGCCAGGGTGCAATTGGGCACCGGCCGGGCCGCCTCCACTCCTGCTGCTAACCGCTGGGCCCCAACCCTGCGCTCAGGCGGCACGTGGGGTCTCAGGTAGACAGCAGCCCCCCCACAAGTGCAAGCCGTGTCTATAGGCCCAGGGCCCCCCCTGGCCCCGGGGCAGCGCTTCCAGCCCTTATGCTGGCCTCCCAGCCCAGCCCCCAGCCTCCGGCTGCCCCTTGGGCCTCTCCCTCCCCTGAACTGGACCCGGCCAGGAGCAAGAGACCACCACGCTGACCCTGACCCTGACCTTGGGGAAAAGGGACTCCCCCGGTCCAAGTAGGCCTGTCCCACGCTGCAGCCTGTCAACTTCCAGAGCTGGGTCCCAGCAGCACTGCGCCCAGTCCACGCTACCGCAGATCAGGGGCACAGACTGCCCACCGGCCGTCTCTTCTCAGGAGGGGCTTCAACGGGCTGGGGGGAAAGCAGATGTGGGGGAGGGGCTGGGGCCGGGCAGAGGGGGCAGCTGGAACTCAGGGGCACCGTGCACACCCAGTGAGGCTGTGTCCGCCGCCTGGGAGCACCCAGGGTTCCACCGGCACGGCCCCTTCCCACCGGGAGCCCCTGACAGGTACCCGGCCGCCATCCCGTTTACCCGCTGCTCATCCCGTGCCGCCTTTGCACAGAGATGGCCCGGGGCTCCCTCGTCGCAGGCGAGCCAGGGGCCGGTTCCTGCGGGAGCCGCGCGTCCTGGACAGGGACTCAGAGGGCTGGGGGCTGCCCGAGAGGCTGACCTCAGACCCCACCTACTGTGCCTCCCTCCCCTTGCCCCCCACCCGAGTCCCCCTCCACCCTCGCCCCCGAGTCTGACTCCCTGCAGCCCTGACACAGGTACTGGAGGGCCTAACTCCTGAGGTCAGAGGAGTCCTGGAGACACGGGGCCGGAGGAGGAGCGGGGACGGGCCTGCCCGAGGCCAGCTGGGGGGGGACGGGTGTGGGTGCTGGTCTGGGAGCCTCAGTGATAAGGGCCACGGCCCAGCGCTCTCCCAGGAGCCTTTGGCCACGGGGAGGGGTTCCCCGAAGGCCCCGCCCCCCATGACCATACCGGGTGAAGATTCAGGACCTCCTGTGTCAAAGGGAGTGGACACTGGGGACCCCCAGGCCAGCTCAGCTGCAGGGCGCCCCCCCCCCCGGGGCCCGAGGGTCAGGCAGCGGACTCAGGGAGCAGCGCTGACCAGCCGGAGACCCTGGCCCGCTCAGTGAGAGACAAGGAAGAAGCCCCCATCCTTGCAGGGGACACTAGCGGACGGGGGACACGGAACCTGGCGCCAGGGGCCACGACACTCCACCCGCCTGTGCACTGAAGGGGACCCCGGTGGGATGTGAGAAGATCCCTGGAGGAGCAGAGACTTCCGGAGGCCAGGGCACCGGGACCAGAGCCTGCCTCTGCCCCCAGCACCAGGCGGAGCCCCAGGGCCACCCACACAGGCTCCTGTGATGGTCACTGATGTGCCTCCGCTGGCGGGTCTGCTGCCGCCATTGAGGGGCCCGGGCCCACCTCTTGCTCCGGGGCTCCCGTGTGCAGGGGTATCTGTCCAGGGCCCCGTGGGCATCCTCCCTGTGGGAGCAGTGTCCCCTGGGCCATGTGGAGGGAAGGGGCCCCTGCGGCACTCGCTGGCTCCGACACACAAACACGTGGTGGTCCCAGGGAGCTCAAGGCCGTCCCGTCCAGGCGCGACCCCCTCTGGAGGCCCTATTCCCCTGGGCCCTCTAGCAGATGGGCCAGACTCCCCCCAAACTCCCAGGGCCTCCACCAGCCCCCCGCCGGCCCGTTGGGAACCTTGTGCTGCAGTCGGAATGGGTATTTGCTATCCCTGGGCTGGGAGGACCTCGTACACAGACCACAGCTCAGAGAATATCAGGATCCGCACCCAGACGCAGTCTGGTCCCAGGCACGCCCCTCCACTCGCTGCCGAGATGCCTCTGGGGCTTGCCCGTCCGTAGACGGTCCGCTCTCCGTTGCCTTTCCCACCATCGCCCCGTCCGGAAAGTGCAGTGACAATCCTTCTGTACCCTCACATCTCCCGACTGCCTCACGGATGGCCTTGGGGTGCTTTCTTCACATCCAGACCCCCACAACCTCACGCGGCACTGTGGGCCGCGTCTCTGAGGCTCCCCTTTATCAGTAAGCACCGCCTGTAAGCCTTGCCATTAATTAGTTGAAAGAACGAGTTTCCAACATTCCGGATTTTACGGATCATGCTGTATCATGTTTTTCCACACTCTATTCCTCGTTAGGCCTGATTGGTTTGAGGTCAAGTGTTTTAGCAAGACTGCTTCAGAGGTGGAGGGCACCTGAGCACTGATGTGTCCCCCGCTATGAGGCAGACCAGCGGCTGGGGCGCCGTCAGCTGGACCCACCTGCCGTCAGGCTCCCCATCACCTGTTGTCATGGTTTTATTGGCTGCTGGTGACACTTCCCAGAACAGGGGTCAGCAACCATAGCAGCCACGGGCCAAATCCTGCTCACCATGTTTTTGTAAATAAAGTTTTATTAGAACATGGCCCCGTGATTACTTTGCATACCATCTAGGACTTCTTTCGTGGTACTGTGGCAGTGGTGGGCTGGGTTCTAAGAACTGCCTCTACCCCCTGCCACCCCACTGCCCAAATTTCCTGCCCGAATTCCCAGAACGGCAAATAAATACCAAAAAAATATCACTCCTGTGTTTGCGTTCTGTTCCTTGGCAAAAGGATTTTGCAGACGTAATTCAGGCTGCCCATCAGTTTGACTTTAAAACAGAGATTCCCGGGGCGCCTGGGGGGCTCAGTCGGTTAAGCGTCCGGCTTTGACTCAGGTCATGATCTCACGGTTCATGAGTTCGAGCCCCGCGTCGGGCTCTGTGCTGACTGCCAGCTCAGAGCCTGGAGCTGCTTCAGATTCTGTGTCTCCCTCTCTCTCTACCCCTTTCTCTCTCTCTCTCTCTCTCTGAGAAATATATAAAACATTAAAATTTTTTAAATAAATAAACAAACAAAACAAACAAACATAAAACAGAGATTCCCTGGGTGGGCTTGACCTAACCACACGGACCCTTCAAAGCAGCCGGGTCAGGAGAGGATGTCATGGTGACGGATTTCACGTTGGGGGTTCTCCAGGGCTGAGCGAGGCCCTTGCTCACAGCCAGCTGGCAGGCGGCACCTGGATCCCGCGCCTACAAGGACCCAGAGGGCATCCTCGCCAGAGTCAGTGGGGAGCGGCCAGCTTGCTTCCAGCCCGTGAGGCGCCGAAGTAGCGAGCCCTGCAGAGCCGCCCGGGCATCCGTCCTTCCGAGCGGGGCTGGTGCCCACTACGCAGGCACAGGAAGAGAATACAGGGCTGGCATGGGCGGCCAGGGGCTGCGGATCCCGAAATATTTACTCTCTGGCTCTTTACAGAGCAAACATGCCCGAGATCAGGGTTCCTCGACCTTGGCTTTACTGGTATTTCCTATGCGGTGTAAAGAATGACCACAGACCCAGCGGCCGAGACCACGGCCCTCCCGTGGCCTTTGTGGGTGGGCAGTCTGGGCAGGCGGCCAGCCGGGCTGCGTCCTCATCTGAAGGCCCCGCTGGGCAAGGACCCTGTGTGGCTGCGGGCAGAGCTCCCGGCCCTGCTGTGGCACCGGCGCCCTCGAAGAAGCGCGCCCGCGGCAGAGACAGTCTCCCCCAGAGAGGCCACCAGCCTCGCCCCTGCATCCAAGGGCTCCCCCCGGGCTCAAGTCCAGCAGGACGGCCTCCCCTGATTAACTCGAAGCAACGGGTTAGGGGCCTTAACTCGCTCCACAGAATCCCTTCTCTGCCCCAGCCCGCTGGCTGGAAGCGAGTCGCAGGCCCCGCCTGCACCCAGGGGAGGGCGTGGGGCATGACCGCGTGAGTCATGAGGCCACCGTGGGGCGTGTCCCAGCTTGCCGGCCTTGTTCTCCTGACTGGTGCCCCAACTGCCCGTCTTTGACCAAAGGGAACCTTTCCCAGTGGTTGAGCATGTCATCCTGAAGTGACACAGCCGTCCAGACGGCTTCTGTGCATCTTGTACAAGTTGTGTCAGGTTTGGGAAAACCAGCCACCCTCCGCGGGTCCTGGGCTCCTTTCCACTCAGACGCCCCCCTTTGGATGACAGGGTGCTCACTGCTGCTGGTGCAGTGACTGTTTCTAGGTCTTTTGTGGATAGAATTGGGAAATTCATATTTTTTCAATTTTTTTTAAAAATTTAATGTTTATTTATTTTTGAGAGAGAGAGAGACAGAGCGTGAGCAAGGGAGGGCAGAGAGAGAGACACACAGAATCCGAAGAGGCTCCAGGCTCCAAGCTGTCAGCACAGAGCCCGACGCGGGGCTCGAACCCACAAACTGTGAGATCATGACCTGAGTGGAAGTCAAGAGTCAGACGCTTAACAGATTGAGCCATCCAGGTGCTAATTGTGGTAAAATAATGCTAAACATTAACTTACTATCCTGATTTTAAGTGCATAGCTCAGGGGCACTGAGCGCATTCACACTCTTGTGAATGCTGTCCCCAACCTCCGTCTCCAGAACTTTCCATCTTCCCACATGCATCGCTCTCTCTTTCTTTCTCTGTCTCTCTCTCTCAAAAAAAAAAAAAACAAACCAATAAACATTAAAAAAAAGAAAGAAAAGAAATATACAAATCATTTATGTGGATCAATGTCCCAAAATATTTTTTTTATTTTTTTTAATGTTTTATTTATTTCTAGGAAAGAGAGAGAGAGAGACAGCGTGCAGGGGAGGGTCAGAGAGAGACGGAGTCACAGACTCTGAAACAGGCTCCAGGCTCTGAGCTGTCAGCACAGAGCCCGACACGGGGCTCGAACCCACGAACCGCGAGATCATGACCTAAGCGAAAGTCAGATGCTTAACCGACTAAGCCACCCAGGCGCCCCCGTCCCAAAACATTCTAAAAAGACTACTGGACACCTAAGTCTCCTCATGACCTTTCTTAAGGCAGGAAAAGATTCCTTAAACGTAGTTGAATGGAAAACAGAATTGATGTATTTTTCTACATTTAAATCTAGATAACTCTCTAAGTTCCGTTCATCAAAAGGCACCATAAAGAAGTTCAAGGAAAAGTCACCACTTAGAGGCTGTGTTTGGGACGCATGTGAAAAGCAAAAGCTGTAAGTGCTCAACAAAAACGGCCAAGTCCCGCGAGTCGGTAAGAGGATAGAACACGTAACAGTAGAAAACGGCGCATGCTTCCCCTGACGTGTGATCAGGGCACGCGGCTTACACCAACAGCCACCAGAAGACGTTTCTCCGCAGAAGACACACACGTGGCCAACAAGCACTTGGAAAGATGGTCAACAGAACACGTGGCCCCTGCGAGGACCGTACCACCCAGAAGGAAAGCGGTAACGGCGCCGGCGAGGGTGTGCGGGCTCGGCCGCGGCGCCGGGGGAAACGGCCTCACGGTTCTGTGAAAGGTCAAACGTCGAGTTACCGTGTGACCCAGCGGTTCCAGTCCTGGGTACCCGCCCCCCCGGAAACAAAAACGTACCCCCACGCGGAAACATGCGCCAGCGTTCGCAGCTGTGCTCCTCGGGAAACAGCCGCGTGGCCACCACCGGTGGCAGGAAAACAGAACATCTCCGACTCCTGGGACGGCCTGTCATTCGGGCACCAAAGCAAACAGAGCCCTGACACTCACCACCACGTGCACAAATCCTGAAAACGCCCAGAACAGGCCACGTTGCGAGCGGGGCCCCCTGTGCCCGTGGCGTCCCCCTCAGCCCGGTGCCCCGCACTCCACACCCGTGTCTGGGGCTCGGGGTGCGGGAAAGGGACCCTCAGAGCGGCCCCGTGCCTCCGCTTCTGTGGGTGTTTATTTTCTTCAGATTTTTCCCTCCTCTCCGGCTGACACAGCCTCCAAAGTGCAACGGGTCTGCTCCCCCCCCCCAGTGTAGGAAACCCCCATACGGAGGACGGGCCGCTAGCAAACCCACCAGCTTGCACCTGGCGGGGGGACGTTACCCACATGGTTCTGGACATCCGCTCTCTGCTTTCTCCTTCTACTCAAGTTGGCTGGATTGAACATTAGGTCACTAATTTTAACCCTTCACTTCCTTCTGAGCAATAACTACGTCCCATCATGTCCCACGGTGCTGTGTTTCTCTTTATTTTTATTTGGCTCAAAAGTTTTCTAATTTCCATTGTGATTCCTTTTGTTTGGCCAAATATCAAATATTTAGGTACTTTTGTAGATATCTTTAGAGAAATTGTTTTTCTAATTTCCATTGGGTTCAGATAAACTATTCTATAAGACTTCAATCTTCTGAAAGTTTTGAAGCTGATTTGTGCCGTCTTTGGTTTTGGGCTCAGGATAATAACGTTGGCTTCGCAGAATACGCGTCAACTTCCTGAAAGACGTTGTGTGGAATTGGTGCTGGTGCTGCCGGGTCTGGGACGTTCTTTGTCGGGGCTTTTAAGTGGCACGTTCACCTTCGCTGGGAGGTTTGGGGCCGTTCAGACGACCTGCTTCGTCTCAGGTGAATACGGCGGTCCGTGAGGCTCCGGGGCCTGGTCCACGGCTGCTGACCAGGGCAGAGCTGTTCTCGAGTCTCAGCATCGATGCTGTTGGCGCAGATGTTTACTCACTACCAAGCGCCTGGAGCTCTTGCAGAGGCTGGTGTCACACCTGGTGACAACGTTCATTTTGTGCCCAGACTTAACGTTGGGGCACAGGGTACTCGGAGGCCACCCTCCTGGGGTTGGATGGATGCGCTGGGTGTGGACCAGGCTCTCTACTCTGCTGGCGCTGCCTTGCCGAGCAACCTCTGAAACTCTGAGCTCTTTCCTCGCCCCTGATGCTGCTTCCGGCCAGGCTCCGGGATTTCCTCCTGCCCATGCTTGGTTTAGGGGTCAGGGGCCCCGGGTGTGGAGGGAGTCACATGCGGATGGAGGGTCTCCTGTCTGTGGCTCTCTCCTGCCTAGGGTGTCCTCCCTCACCCCAAGCCCCGCCCTCTGACCTCTAAATTCACCAAGGTTGAGATCGCTGCTTACACTGGGGCCGCCCTGCCGCACAGGTCGGGGACCCTTGGGACCAGAGCCCCCCGGGCTTGCCCTCACATTGAACCCCATTAGGCTTCTGTCGAGGTCCTTTAAGGAGTCAAATATATATACATAGTCTACGGAGGGCTAGTCTGATACAAGCTGCCTGCAGTTTCTGGAACCAGGCTCCACGGAGGATTTAACCATGCAGTCAACAAGCCCCATCTCACAGACCCATGCAGCCCCCGCATCCGGCAGAGAATCAGGCTCACATTTGGGATGACTGATGATATCAGCCCGCCAAGTTAGTCTCACGTATTTCCCTGAATGTGCCTCACACTGACCCCTATCTCTGACCATATTACAAGTAAGTTAGAAAAACAAAATAACAAGAACCTGTAAAATGCATTCTGAGCCTGGAAAAAAAGAGACATTCTGAAATAGCCGGAGGGCAAAGAATAACTCATAATGGGAGTTAGATAGAGCTTGGCACAAGGCAATTCTGAAAACAGGAAATACTACGGAGCAGAGTCTTGGCAATGCGGCTGACGCTGTGCTTGGGAAAACCGGACGCTCCGCGCTGGAAAGGAAGCCGGGCTGAGGTCAGTGGGGCGGACACCTTGCGTATGAAGGAGAAGACGGGACAAATAACCGCCCTGCAGAATTTGAGGGAAACACATTTTTAAAATGCAGTAGGAATTAATGACATTGGAAAAAGATGTAACAGAAGTGCAGACAATACCCAAGGTTGGGGGGGACCGCCCATAATATCAACAGTGAGAACGAGACAAACCCAGATGCATCCGAAACTTGACAAAGTAACAAGAGAATGCTATAAACGACTTTATACAAAGCAATTTGAATTGTTTTTGGAATAAACAACCTCACAGTAAAAGATAACATTGAACTGACTCAAGAACAATAAAACCCGAATGTATCTGCAGCTTGAAAGACACGAAAGCAGAGGCAGAACACACCGTAAGGAGGAAAGAAAATCAAAGAAGAGAAGTTCCGATCTCATGCGGGTCCTCTGGTGAATGTAAACATAAGTGGGTTTTACTATTCCTTTCACGAGGCTGGTAGAACTTCAATACCAGAAGCAGACAAGAATAGTCAAGAAAGAAGAACTCCAAAGCTATCTTGTTTTAAATGCAGAAATCCCAGATGAAATGCCAGCAGGTCATGGCCTGAAACGCCACACGAACTCTCCTGACCAATGTGGATTTATTCCGGGAGCGTAAGAATGACTTAACATTAAACGCTGCATTAACATAAGGTCACGTCTGGAGGGGGATTCGGGATGACACCTCATCTAGGGCGATGTGAGCATCTTCCGGCCTGAGAATCAGCAGCGAACAAAGCCGGGGCGCTTCCAGTCTGGGGTGGGAGACCCCGGGGGTTGAACTAGCAGGTACAAACACCCCAGCTTTGAGCACAAGTACAGCGCACTATGTTGATTCATGGCGTCTCCTTTGCCCGGGCCCCTGCTTCCTAACGACTGTTTCAGAGTGGCACTTGCCAGTGACGGACGGAAGCCTGTCCTCTCTCCGTCTCTGTCTCTCTGTGTCTCTCTTCCTCTCTTCCCCATTACCAAATACAAGTCATTCTTTTTTTTTTTTAATGTTTTATTTATTTCTAGGAGAGAGGGAGAGAGAGACAGCGCGAGCAGGGGAGGGTCAGAGAGAGAGGGAGTCACAGACTGAAACAGGTTCTGAGCTGGCAGTCAGCACAGAGCCCGACGCGGGGCTCGAACCCACGAACCGTGAGATCATGACCTAAGCGAAAGTCGGATGCTTAACTGACTAAGCCACCCAGGTGCCCCACCAAATACAAGTCATTCTTAACAACACCACTCTTTTATATAAATTTTAGAATCAGCTGGTCTAGTTTCGTGGGAAACTGTCCCAAAACTGCGTAGAATTATGCCGGTTACAGATGAGGGTGCGGAGGGTGAAGCCCTCCTGGCGCTGAGTTCATAGTCTTCAATGTGGGGCCTGTCCCTCCATTAATTTAATTTCCTTGTAATCCTTTGACACGTTATTTATAATTCTCTCCACAAATGTCACAAACATGTCAGTAGTCACCTTTTTTGGTACCGTTGTAAATGATACATGTAATTCTTTTTTTAATTTTTTAAAATATTTACTTATTTCTGAGAGAAAGAGAGAGACAGAGTGTGAGCGGGGAAGAGCAGAAAGAGAGGGAGACTCAGTATCCAAAGCAGCTCCAGGCTTGGAGCTGTCAGCACAGAGCCCGACACGGGGTTCAAACTCACGAACACTCAGATCAGGACCTGAGCCGAAGCCAGATGCTTAACTGACTGAGCCACGCAGGTGCCCCAACACATGTAATTCTTAAGCATATTTTCTGTTGCTCCTAGTTTGTAGAGAGGCATTTCATCTTTGGGGTGGTTGTATATTAATCTTTTATCCAGGAGCCTTGCTAAAGTCTCTTATCAATTCTCTTCTGTAGATTCTCTGGGTTTGGGCAGTGACAGCACCTGAGAGTGCTAAGAACTTTCTTTCTTGCAAACGCTGATCCCTTCTCTCCCTTCTGTATTGATCTGGTTTATCTGTAGACTGGCGAAGTTTCTGCCAATGTCGAAGGAAAAATGGTGACGGTAGGCATTCCTGTTATAGTCTTAATCTGAAAGGGACACTTTCAATATTTCATCATTCAATGTATAACCCATCATAGATTTCTGGTAGCTAACTGTTATCAAGTTAAAGAAACTCCCTTCAGTTTCTAATTGGCTATAATATTCATTATAAAAAAATAATGAATAGACGTTGAATTTTATGAAGACAATTGCCACAGCTTATTAGATGATCATATAGTTTTTCTTCTTTTTTCTGTTAATGAATGTTCTTGAAACACGTTTAGAATTCAATTTATCGTTGGGGCGCCTGGGGGGCTCAGTCAGTTGAGCGTCCGACTTCGGCTCAGGTCATGATCTCGAGGTTCGTGAGTTCGAGCCCCACGTCAGGCTCTGTGCCGACAGCTCAGCGCCTGGAGCCTGTTTCGGATTCTGTGTCTCCCTCTCTCTCTCGGCCCCTACCTCGCTTGCGTTCTGTCTCTTTATCTGTCACAAAAATAAATATATGTTAAAAAAAATTAGAATTCAATTTATTGTTTTTGATTGAGCAATAGTTCACATGGCTCTAAATGAAAAGGGGTGTGCAGTCAAAACCCCATCTCTACCCCTACCCCCTTCCTCCCAGAAGACTCCTGTGTTCCGGGTTCATCTGTGTCCATCCTGAGATACCCTGTAGAAAAGAGGGAAATTAGAACACATTATCTGAATTCCTCTTTTCTATGTATATTGTGCCAATGATTCTGGGCCATGGTTTTTCTTTTGTTTTTGTTTTGGCTTAACAAATGTGTGGAGATCATTCCCCGGAGTGTATATAGGGACCTTCTTATTCCCATTTCTAGCGTAGCTATCCACGGTACAGGTGTCCACAGGCACCTAGCCAGCCGTCTAGGGGTGGATGTCTGGGTGTATCGGGCCCCTGCCGGCGTGCGCGGGCTGCGGTGACGGCCCTGTACGTGCGCCATCTGCACGTGCGCGAGGGCGCCTGCACGGCAAACCCCGGAATGAGAACTGGTGGGTCAAAAGTGACGTACACTTGAAACTCAATGCATTTTATCAAATTCTCTTTCCCAGAAGTTGGTCTGATTTATATTTCCTCCAGCCCAGCACGTGAGCCTTCTTGCCCCATTCTCTTGTTTAACAAACCTGCGTGCGTGTTAAAGGCTCTGCTTTGTTCTGTTTCTCTCATCTGATGAGAAACCGATGGTATCTCTGTTCTCATCCACATTTCTTTTACTGTGAGGGGGTTTGAACACGTCTTCATATATTTAGGCCGATTATATTTCCTTTCCTCTGAATGGCTGCTTATCTCGGTTGTCCGTGTTTCCACTGGGTTCTTGTTAAGAAAATTATTTACAGGAGTTCCTCATATATTAGGGAAATGCAACTTCTTCTGTGATTGCCATTCATTCTGAGTTTGTCGGTGGCCTTTTGACCTTGCCTACTTAGGGTTTTACTTAATTAAACACTTACAATTTTTTTAACTTAATTAAACATAAGAGAAAAAATGTACAGAAGCAGATTCATCAGTCTTTCAGGTTTTTGGCCCCTGGGTTTGGTGTCGCACTTAGAAAGGCTGTCCCGACTCTGAGATGCCAAAGCAACAGGAATAAAAACCAGTAACAATGATGATGAGGGCTAACTCCTGTCTAGTGAGTCACCTGGGCCAGGCCATTTGTTCCGAGAGGGAACCCTGCCATGATGCCGTCGTGTGGATGAGGAAGGAGAGGCACGGAGGCCGGTGACCTCCACAAGATCACAGAGGTCACGCGGGGATTGGACCCCCCATCGGCCACCCGGAGACCCTTCCCATCCGCTCTGCTCGCGGCTGCCCACTGCCTGCGCTGTTCCAGTGAGACGTCCACTTTTCCTGTTAAATCTCCTATGTGCCTGGCATTCATTCTCATGGAGGCGAGTATCTGCTCATCTCCTCCAGGCTGTGAAATAATGATGCGTTGCCTCCTTTTCAACACTCCATCCTCCTCCAATTTGAAATGCCTCATGACCTCAGCCCCTGCCCTGCCTCTGCTCTGGGTGTGCTCTGTCCCCAGGGAGCTCAGTGATGTCTGCGACCTTCAACTCCATGTATCCACCGACCCTCAGCCCAGACCTCTCGTCTGAACTCGACCCCTGAATCCAACTCTCAGCTTTGCCACAAGCGTCCCCTCTCCCCACCTTCCCCTTCCTCTGATGTCTCCAGCTCTGTGAAGGGGAGCCCTGTTCCCTCAGGCCACGCACCCTCCTTCCCTCACACCCCACTCCACATCCACCAACAGAAACTGTTCTCACTCAAAACACACAAAACACATCGAAACAGCAACCGGGAGCTGTGTGTTTTGTTATTTCCCTCCAGATCGCTAAGCGGGTCTGGTAGACATTCCGGTCACCAGCTCGTGGCAGGTCAGGTTGGTGCTCTTGCTCCATTCCATCTATAAGCCTAGTGCCTAATATTGAAGGATGTTCCAGAGACAGGAGGGTCACTGTGACCGGGTTAGATTCGCTCAGTCGGCTGAGCGTCCAACTTCAGCTCAGGTCATGAACTCACGGTTTGTGAGTCTGAGCCCCACATCGGACTCACTGCCGTCATCACAGAGCCTGCTTTGGATCCTCTGTCCCCCTCTCTCTGCCCCTGCCCCACTCACACTCTCTTCTCTCTCAAAAATAAATAAACATTAAAAAAAAGTTATATGGTAAAAATAAAAATAAACACGAAGACACAAATAGGTTAAAAGTAAACAGATAGGAATAGATACACCATGGTAACACTCATGAACAGAAAAGACAGCTGCATATATTAGCTTCAGACAAAGTATATTTTGCACAAAGAATATTAGCAGGCATATAAAAGTCATATAACAATCGTAAATGTTAATGCACCTAATAACAGTGCTTTAAAATACATAAAACAAAAATTAATGACATCGAAAGGAGAAATAGACAAATCCACAATTGCAGCAGGATAGTTCAACAACTCTGTTGATAATTGAGAGAACAAATAAGCAGAGAGTCAGGAAGGGAATGAAGTTCACCACTGCCAATCTAATCGACATAATTGACATTTATAAAACACTCCATCCTGAAAAAAGCAGAATTACACTTTCTTTTCAAGAACACATGTAGCATTTACCAAGGTAAACCATATTTGGGCTGTAAAACAATTCTTAAATAGTTTAAAAGGATTCAAATCATATGTGTGAGGCTACAATAGGATTTAATTCTAAGTGTAAAAGAGCAGTATGTGGGACATCCCCAAATCCTTGCAGGGGTGGGGGGGCGAGGGGGGTGTGCAGAGTTCTAAAATAGACTTGTGACCTGTGCCCTCTGGTGTTGGTGTTACTCCTGTGAATTTTAGGTTAAACGGACAAAGGGATTTTTTGGACACATAATTACAGTCCTATTCAGTTGACTTTACGATGGGGAGATTACCTGGGTGGGTCCAACCTAATCAGAGAGTTCTAAGTCAGAGATCTGAAGCATGAGGGAGAAAAGGTTTGTTCGTCATTTCGGGGAGATAGAGGGGCATGAGCGAGGACACCAGAGGGGCCTCTGGGAGCTGAGAACAGCGGTAAGGTGGCGGCCACCAGGAGGCACGGACTTCAGTCCTCCAACGGCAAGGGCCTGAGTTCTGCCAGGGACAGGGGTCAGTGGGGGAGAGGACCCAGCACTGCCCTGCCCGATCCTGCCTGTGGGACCGGGTGAAAATAAGGGGGTGTCATTTGAAGCCGCTATGCGTGTAACCGGTCTTTCAGTGGCAGGAAACTACTACAATACAGAAAGTAAATAACACACTCAAGTATAACACATGCGTCAGAGAACTCAGAAGGAAACCAGAAACACAACATAAAAATTCATTGGATGTAACAGGGATGGGCCTCGAAGAGACAGTGCTGAGTGAGAGAAGTCAGAAAGGCCTAAAGACCATGTGATTTCACTCGGGTGTGAAATTTAGGAAACAAAACAAAGAAGCAAAGAAAAAGAGACGAAGAAGCAGACTCTGGGGGCGCCTCAGTCAGTGAAGCGTCCAACTTTGGCTCAGGTCATGAACTCACAGTTTGTGAGTTAGAGCCCCACGTCGGGCCCTGACGTCGGGCTCTGCACTGACAGTGCGGGGCCCACTTGGGATCCTCTCTCTCCCTCTCTCTGCCCCTCCCCACACATGCTAATGCATTCTCACTCTCAAAATGAATAAAAATTTTTTTAAAAAAGTAAAAATACGGGGGCGCCTGGGTGGCTTAGTCGGTTAAGCTTCCGACTTCGGCTCAGGTCATGATCTCGTGGTTCGTGGGTTCGAGCCCCGCGTCGGGCTCTGTGCTGACAGCTCGGAGCCTGGAGCTGCTTCAGATTCTGTGTCTCCCTCTCTCTCTGCCCCTCCCCTGCTCATGCTGTCTCTCTCTTTGTCTCAAAAATAAATAAAAACTATTTTAAAAAAAGAAAAGAAGCAGACTCTGAACTGCAGTGGGCACACACGGTGGGTGGCGGGGGTGAAGGGGACAGTGGCTGTGACGGGGCGGGCATTCAGCCATGTGCCCCCCACCCGCAAGCGCTGAGGGGTGATGTGCAGAATTGCTGAGTCCCTGTACTGTGCACCAAAACTAATACAATGATGTACGTCAACTATGCTGGAACTTAAAAAATAAATTAATTTTTTAAAAATTCATTGTGGGGGGCGCCTGGGTGGCTTAGTCGGGTAAGCATCCGACTTTCGCTCAGGTCATGATCTCGCAGTTCGTGGGTTCGGGCCCCGCGTCGGGCTCTGTGCTGTCTGCCAGCTCAGAGCCTGGAGCCTGTTTCAGTCTGTGACTCCCTCTCTCTCTGACCTTCCCCTGCTCACGCTGTCTTTCTCTCTCTCCTAGATATAAATAAAACATTAAAAAAAAAATTCATTGGGGGGGCGCCTGGGAGGCTCAGTCGGTTGGGCGTCCGGCTTCGGCTCAGGTCATGATTTTGTGGTTTGTGGGTTCGAGCCCCACGTCGGGCTCTGTGCTGACAGCTCAGAGCCTGGAGCTGCTTCGGATTCTGTGTCTCCCTCTCTTTCTGTGCCTCTCCTGCTCTCTCTCTCTCTCAAAAGTAAATTAAAAAACATTAAAAATTTTTTTTAATAAAAAATTCATTGGATCTGGCTTAAGTCATGTTAGGAAAGGGGAGAGGTCTCAAATCAATGATCTCAGCCTCCACCTGAAGAAATCAGAGAGGAAGAAAAGCAGACGAAATCTGAGGTCAGCAGAAGAACGGAAGAGACAGATGTGAGAGCAGAAGTCTATGAAATCGGAAAGAGAAAATCAATGAAACCAACCTGGTTTTTCTTTTGTAGAAGATTACACAATTTAACCAAGCTCTATCGAGTCAGACTGATTCAAACAACGAGAGCAGACACGGACTGTCGATATCAGGAGTGAGTCGGTGGCCGTCACCACATATGCAGCAGAAACGCGAAGGACAGGAGGCGAATACGGTGAGCAGCTCTTGGGTGGTTCATCCACCAGACGAGCGGACACAGCGCGGTGGCTTTGCCGAAGGAGGGCACAGGCAAATAACCTCAAGCCAACCAAGAAACTGAAACCGTGCTTGAAGGCCTTAGAAGCGTCCAGCACCGGGCATCTTCATGATGGATGCGACCAGACATCTAAGGAGGAAACAACACTCATTCTACACAATCTCTTCCAGACATTTGAAGGGAAGGAAGCACTTCCCGGCTGCTCCTCCGAGGCCGGCGTGGTTCTGCTCCCATGACCAGGCACAGACGGGAATTATAAGAAAAGACACTACAGGCCACGAGCAGAGACGCAAACATCATTACAGAATCCTAACACGGAACGGATGACATGCAACCAAGTGGGGCTTCTTCCCGGCAAGCCGGGTTCTTTCGACATCTGAAATCTAATGAATTTTAGTTCATTGTATTAACAAAATGGACTGAAAGAAGCCAAAGTGTATGATCATTGTCAAATGTGCAGAAAACGCATTTTATAAACCCTACCCTCCGTTCCTGCTAGGAGTTCCCAGAAAACGGGATAAAAGGGACTCCCACACCCTGACGGGACGGCACCAGCGCGGATGCGGTCCTTCGCGGTGCGGGACGCAGCGCTGCCCCCGCCGTCGGGAGAGAGGGAGGGTGCCTGCTGTCACCCCCCATCCGACAGCGTACTCGAGGTCTTACAGGACAACGAGGGAAGGAAGACGAAGCACTGGGAGCTGAAGGGAAATAAAACCGGCTCCGTTTGAGGAAGACACAGTCATCGACCCTACAGAATCTGTGAGCCCCTAGAACCAGCCTTCAGGTTCAGCGGTTTGTAGGATAGAAGGTCAGCACACAAAACCAGTTGTGTTTCTTTCCTTCTTTCTTTTTACTGTTTATTTATTTATTTTTTCAGACAGAGAACCCCACGTTGGGGCTCCATCCCCCCAACAGTGAGATCATGACCTGAGCCAAAACCAAGAGTCAGATGCTGAACTGACCGAGCCCCCCTGGAGTCCTATTATTGTATTTCTTACACTCGAAACAAACACGGGGAAATCGGGACTTCAAAATGCCACTTACAAAAGAATAGAAAATAGAAACTGTTTGTAGGTAAATTTGACAAACGATGTCTAAGATTTGCACTCTGGAAACTGTAAGCTACCGTAAGAGAAGGCAGGAAGCTGAAGTAATGGACACACGGAGAGTTCACGGACAGGAACAAATCCATGTGAGCAGGGTGCCCGCTGTTCCCAAACTGATGTGTGGATTCAACCCAATCTGAGCCAAAGCCCCAGGAGATTTTTTTTTTTTAGAAATTAACCAGCTGGGGGGGGGGGGCGCCTGGGTGGCTCAGTCGGTTGAGCATCTAACTTCGGCTCAGGTCATGACCTCACAGTTTGTGGGTTTGAGCCCCACGTCGGGCTCTGTGCTGACAGCTCAGAGCCTGGAGCCTGTTTCAGATTCTGTGTCTCCCTCTCGCTCTGACCCTCCCCCGCTCACGCTCTGTCTCTCTCTTTCAAAAATAAATAAACTTTGTTTTAAAAAAAAAGAAAAAAGAAATTAACAAGCTGATTCAAGACTATATAAAATGCAAGGATATAAGGGAAGTAAAATCACTGTTTTTTGTTTTTGTTTTAATTTTTTTTAATGTTTATTTTTACTTTTATTCTTACATAACTGTGAGATCATGACCATGACGCTTAACTGACTGAGCCCCCAGGCACCCCAATCACTTTGGAAAGAAGGCCCTGAATGACTCAGCCACGTGACGTAGGGACTCATGTCAGAGCAGCGCCCACACGAGAGGTCGACCAATATTCAGCCAAGCTGCCGAAGCAATTCACGGAGAAAGGATTGCCTTTACAAGAATTAATTCAAAAGGGAGGAGCCACCGTATGTCAGAGTTCAGACTGTGAAGCTTGTGAAGAAAGCGCAGATGAAAATCTCACTGACCTTAAGCTTGGCAAAGATTTATTAAATACGACACTTGAAAAAATAGTATAAAAGAAAACAATCAATAAATTTGACCTCATCAAAAAAATGTTTTGGACTTCTCTTTGAAATACTTATCAAAAGACTCGAGAAAACACAACCAGCTGGGAGAAAATATTTGCAAAACACATATCTTTGGCCAAGCGACAAGGGACGTATAGCCAGCTTATATAAAGAACTTTCCTCAGCAACAGTAAGACAAACAGCCCGATAAAGAAATGGGGAAAGGTTTGCAGACACGCTCCACAAAGATTCACAAGTGGCCAAGGAGCACCCGAGAAGATGCCCAAATTCATAAATCATTAGGGACACGCGAAAGAAGCCCACGGCGAGAGGCCTCGAAACACCTGTTTAAGCAGCTAAAATGGAAAGTAGGGACCCTACTGAGTGCCGCTGAGGGCGTGGAGCCACCGGGCCCCCGCGCGGCGCTGGCTGGAGGGGGGGCCCCCCAGGCCCTTTGCAGATGCGCTGTGGACCGGTCTTTGGAAACCCCGCACGCCGCTCCCCAGATGCAGCAGTCCCAGACTGCCCTGCAGGACGGTCAGAAGCGTCCGCCCACGCGAAGACTGGGCCGTGAATGTTCCAGCAGCTTTGCTCGGAACAGCCAGAACCTGGAAGCCGCCCAAACATGCGCCCGCACCAAAATGCACGGACAGGTTGGGGCTCCTTCCCGTCCGGATCACTATCCGTCGATGAAAAGCAACGTGACATCGACTGTGGCAGGCGGAGCAGGGTCCCGGAGGAAGGGCGCGCCCCGAGCCTGGGGACGGCGTGGCGGTGCTCGACTGGCCCCGGGGAGGAGGCTTGCCGGTGGCCTTAGGGTCGCTAGGCAGCTGACCCTGAGCGAGGCCGATCATCCCGGATTAGCTCAGGGAGCCTGTAATCATGAGGTGCTTAAGGCAGGAGATGGATGTGTGGCTTCCTGGAAGGAGGCCGGAGGGAGACCACGGGGGTGGGGGGCCTGGCCACCGTCACTGGCTCTGGAGGTGGAGGCCGGCCACAAGCCGAGGACTGTGGGGCCGCGAAGGACAAGGAGCGGGGAGTCCCTGGCGCCTTCCGAGGCAGCTGGGCCCCCTAGCCCCTGGGTTTCAGCCCAGTGAACCCCATCCAGGTTTCTGACCTCCAGGATCGTAAAGTGACATATTCGTGATGTTTTGAGCTACTGGGTGAACGGCATGTGTTACACGCCGCGACAGGGAACAGCGCTGATGGCAGCAGTGACGGGGAAGGAGAAGGGCACAAAGAGCGGGCGCCCCCGGGAAGGGCGTTCTCGCAGCTGCCTGGGGAAGGGTCTGCGGGGGAGGCGGCAGCCGGGCTCAGCAGGGGTGAGGTGCACAGGTTCCCCGGGGCGTGGGGGCCTGGGGGAACCACACAGACCTGGGTCTCGTTACCAAGTGCATCGGGAATCATTAGCAAGTGCGGAGGGGAGGAGAGGGAGCTGGGGTGGGGGCGGGGGGCAAAGGAGTCTGTAGCTCCGGGGTGTAGACGACAGAGGACTGGGGGCCCGGGCGGGCCGGCAGGGGGCCGTGGGGGCCCGGGAGTGACCGGGGACAGCTCGGTCTCTGAGGCAGCGGGAGACTGGCAGACAGCGGCTCCAGGCCGCGATTTGGAGACGTGGAGGTGCGTGCGCTCATAGGAAGGATCCGCCGAGACCCCGGGCTGCAGGGGCGAGGACTCTGACGGGGCAGAGGGTGTGGCTGCGACGGCCGAGCTGGGCCCCCAAATCCATACGCGGGAGTTCTGGCCCCGGTACTTCTGGACGTGACCACACGTGGAGATGTCACCTCTCAAGTGTTTAAGGGACATGGGGTCACGGGGTGGGGGGGGCCCTGATCCCGTGTGACCGGGGTTCTCGTGAGAAGAGGGATCAGGACACAGACACGCACAGAGGGACGGCCCCGTGAGGACACAGGGGGAGCACGGCCGTCCACACGCAGGAGAGAGGCCTCAGGGGCCCGGCCCTGCCCCCGCCTGGACCTCGGGCTCCGGGGACGGTGACCACGTGCAGCGTGCGCCCCACAGGCCGGGGGTTGAGCCCCGTGTGTGAGGTGTGAACAGGGCTCTACGCATAGACACGAACTTTTCTGAATAAACCGCTCGGAGCTCTTTGCCTGCACCACCGACAGCGGAAAACTGATCAACAGAAACAACAGGGGAGCGAGGGGCAGGGAGGCCCAGTCCTGGGGGTCCACTTCCAGGGTGGTGCCAGAGGTGACGGGGGGGGGGTGTGAGGAGGGCCCAGGGACTGCTGTCACCACCCTGCCTGGGTCCACCGACCCCGCCCATGACACCGACTCCCGGAGCACCCCTGGGTCCCAGCGGGGGGGGCTGTGTTTGCTGGCCCAGCAAGGTCAGCAAGAGGTGAAGCACAGGGGCCCAGGAAGCTGGGAGGCGGGGGGCAGGGTGGCACCCCTACTCCGGGGGTGCAGTCTGGAGGGGAGACTCCTTCCTCTCTGTGCCCCTGGCCTGGCAGGTGGCGGCAGGGCTCAGGCCCCCGGGCAGCCCCTGCCAAGTAGCCATCCGTGCCTGTGTCCCCTCACCGGTCCCCTCACCGCGAAGCCACTGATGGTTCCGTCCCTCCCCCAGGGGCCGGAGGGATGTGGCGCCCGTCGCTCTGACGTGAGTCGGCGTGTGGGCCGTGTCATCCCTCCTGGGCAAGTGAGGGATGCACACACACGAGGGGCACCAGGAGCCTGACCCAACCTCCCAGGCCGGCAGGAGGCCCGGGTCCCCTTCCCACAGCCAACGTCAGGGATCAAACCACACCCACCCCCTCCTGACGACCTGGAAGCTGGGAGTCCACACGGGTTTCACTGGGCTCAAGTCCAGATGCCCCCGGGGCTGGCTGCTTCCGGAGGCTCCATGGCAGGATCCGTTCCTGGCCTTTTCCAGCCTCTGGAGGCGCCACAGTCTGCAGCCCCATCCCCAGCCACACGGGCAGCGCCGGTGTCTTCCAGGCTCTCCTCCTCTCCGCCCCCCTGCCTCCGTCTCATCAGGACCCTTGTGACGGCACGTAGGGCCCACCCAGACCACCCAGGGGGACCCCAGCTCGGGGCCGTCCACTCAAGTCCGTCTACAAAGTCCCTTCGCTGTGTGAGGTCACGTGCTCACAGGCCCTGGGGACCAGGGTGCTGTGTCAGTTGGGGTTCTGCAGAGAGACAGCCCAGGATGTCTGTCTGTCTGTCATGTATCATTTATTATCAGTCAGTCAATGTATCTATGTGTCTATGTGTCATCTATCATCTGTCAGTCATCTGTCACCAATCAAGCAGTCTGTGTATCTATCTACCTACCTACCTATTTTATAAGGAGTCGGGCCACACGATGATGCAGGCGGGCACGTCCTGAGATCTGTGGGTGAGGCTGGAGGCCCGGGAGAGCGTTCCAGGTCTAGGTTCCAGGAAAAGGCCGACGTGTCAGTGTAAAAGCCATCAGGCAGGAGGAGTTCCCTCTTACTCGGGGGACCATCAGCCTTTTGTGCTATTCAGACCTTCAACTGATTGGACGAGGCCCACCCACGCTGTGGGAAGCCATCTACTTCACTCAGTCCACCGATTCACATATTAGTTTCATCCAGAAACATGTGCACAGACACGCCCAGAATCAAGTTTGACCAAATGTCGGGCCTCCCCACGGGGCCTGCTGACATAAAATTGACCCTTAACGGATATGGATATCTCTTGTTGGGAGGGGCCCCTATTCAACCCAGCACAAGGGGGCGCTATTCAACCCAGCACAAGGGTAAAGGGGTCGGTTGGCAGGGAGGGACAGAGCAGGGGGAGCAGACCAAGGGTCAGGGAGGGGAGAAGCCGCACCCCTGCTCTGTCCCCCACGGGGGCACGGGGCCTGGACTCCACTCACTGCCGGGCAGGTCCTGAGATCTTCCACGGTGGGGGGAAGGGGGGGCAGGGGGAAGGGCAGGCAGGGCACCCAGATGGCAGGAGCCTGCAGGGGCCAGAAAGGAACAGCAGGGCCAATGGGCTGTGGCCGCTTTGAAGAGCCTTCGAGAGCCTCCGTCCCCGATAAAGGCACAGGCGTCTGGGCAGGGGGCCGGCTGTGGCTGAGAAGAGGGGCTGCCTCCCCCAGGGGGTGCTGCAGGGCAGAGGACGGCACAGGGCGAGGACCAGCCTCCCGCGCCCGCCCCCACCCACAGTGAGCAGAAGCCGCCTCGGGAAAGGGAAGGAAGTGGCCGGCCAAGCCTGCTGACCGCCAAGAAGGCCTCTCTTCACGTGCTCAGAGGTCAGCAGGGCCTGGGACCTCCCGCTGCCCTGCGCCCGGCGCCCGGGACCCCTCAGCCCTCTTTGTGATCTGCCTCCTTCCCCCCGTCTTCCCCTGGAGGGCTCTCCCTGGGGAGGCTTGTCATCAGCTGCCCCTCTGGCCGCGTGGCTCACGTCCCTCATGGCTCCAGAAAGGACAGGTGTGCCAGCACTTGCCCTGAGCCCCTCCCGCCCCAGTCCCTGGGGTTAGCGACAGGCACCGCCGCTCCAGCCCCTCTGAGGGCAGCTCCGGGCTCAGCGGTTTGAGGCTGACCCCACCTGCCTGCTCTGGGCCTTCCCACTTGCTGCCCTGTCCCTTGGCCGGGACACTTGTCCTCAGTGGTCAGGAGGCTCACTTTCTCCCTGGGTCATCACCCTGACCTCTGGTAAGTTGTGACGTGCCCCCAGCCAGTGCCCCGTGCCCCCTCCCTCGGCGGGTCCTGAAGTTGCTGTCCCCTCCTTGCCCAGTCCCTGCCAGGCCGCCCATCGGCTCCTGGAGGGCAGGGCTTGCGTGGGTTCTGACCATCAAGCATCCCCAGGGCCCCTCGGGCGCCGCACACATGTCCCCTGCTGTGGCTGCTCCTCCCGTGGCCACCTCTACAGGCACTCTGTGGCACTGAGTCTTCCCGAGAGCACTCCCCAGGGGAGGCCTGCACAGCCCCGGGGCTCCCCGGGGGCCCCGCGAGACCCCAGCCCCCCGCCCTCCTCTGTGAGCGCTCAGGGCAGGGGCCCTGTCCTGGAAACTCACAGCAGGGCAGTGAGGGGGGTCCTCCTGGGGTCCTCCCTGCATCACGTGGCCAGAGGGGACACGGGGCCGGGCGCAGGGGTGCAGCAGTGCCTGGCGCCGGGGCCCCAAACAGACCAGGTTCGGCCGCTTGCCGCTCACAAAACACGGAGGCAGCGATGAGTGGTGGTGACACAGGAAAGTCTGTTTCAGGGAGTTGAGCTCCCGGGTGGCAGAGGACCAGCATCTCCCAGACGGTCCCCAAAACGCTTGCTGAAAACACTTGCCAGTTTACGTGGGGGGATGTGGGGCGAGGGCGGGAGGGTGCGTGCCGCTGGGCGGGGAAGCTCAGGTGGGCCACCGTCTAGGGGGCGGTCACAGGGGTCTCGATGGCTCCCCGCAGGCCTGTGCCTGAGAGGTAGTTCAGCCCCCATCAGGGTGGGCCGCCCCCTCTGCCCCAGGGGGCTTCTGCCTGATTCGAGACCAGCCGGAAAGAACCTCACCAGCTAGAAAGTACAGACGAGGGCAGAACAGAGGCGCCCAAGTCCTTTCAGACAGAGGGAGGTGGGCTGCACCTCGGGCACCGGGCACTGCCCCCCCCCCCCACAGGAGAGGCTCTGCATCACGGTCCCAGTTTACAGACAAGAGGCCAAGGCTCCAAAGACCAGTCTCTGAGGCCCGGCCAGGGTCTGGCAGCAGGGGCCTGCGTGTCTCCAGAGCCACCCTTCCCCAGAGCCAGCAGCCTCCCTGCAGGGGGCCTGGGGCTCGCACCCACAGCCTGGGTCCCTCCAGCCTGAAAGTGGAGGCCTCGGGGGGCGGGGCCCAGGGCCATCGTCCCCGCCCCTCCGCTCAGCGGCTGTCTGAGCCAGAGCCGCAGGAACCCCGGGGGTTCAGGGAGGAAGACTCGGGGCATCGTGCACGGGCCGCTGGGGCCACTGCCCCCACCCACTCTCCCTGCCCGTCTGAGTCACTGCTCCAGAGAGAGGGGGCGTTACAGCCCCAGACCCGTTTGTCCGGCTGCCTGGGAGGGGCCGGGTGCCGCAGAGGAGCTAGCATTCCCCAGAGCAGGTGGGTACTGCCCGCCGGCCGCTGGCCCAGCCCTGGGAACAAGCCTGGCAGCCCTCCAGGCCGTGGGCAGAGGGCGGAGGCCACAGGAGCGATAACGTCTCTTACCATCGCACGGAGGCCAAGCAGGTTCTCCCGGGAGTGGAGATGAGCTGGGATCTGGCCCCCACCCACCTGTGCACCCACTGCTGTGAGGCTGTGCTGGGCAGCACGGCCCCGCCCCTGCGGGCACCGAGATGGGCACCCCCTTCCCCCACACTCTGCTGCAAGGACACTTCTGGGTGGACTGAGGCCAGATGGCCCCGGGCCCCCTTCCAGGGGGAAAGCCGGTCCCTAAGAACGAGCTGCTTCCAGGGAATGGTCAGCTGCAGCCAGCTGCCGGGAGGGTGGTCATTGGCACATCTGGGTGGAGCACAGTGCGCCTCCCTGCCATCAGCCTCCAGCTGCCAGGGGAGACACAAGTCACACCTTTTCTGTGGGACACTCGGAGGCCAAGAGTACTTGGGGGAGCCTCAGGCATCGCCCAGCTCTTCCTGACACCCACAGAGCAGAAGCGACAGACACCCCCAACCCCGCCCAGCAGACTAGGGGCAGGCTGTCTAACCACCACCGACCAACTCCAGCTGAACCACCCTGAGCATCCCACCCACCCAGCACCCATGACCCAGTCCACCCACCCAGCCCAGCCCCCTGACGCCAGTCCACCCCCCCAGCCCAGCCCCCTGACCCCAGTCCACCCCCCCAGCCCAGCCCCCTGACCCCAGTCCACCCACCCAGCCCAGCCCCCTGACACCCACACCACCGACCCAGCCCCCAAGGCTCATCTTCTCACAGCCCTGCTGAGCTTCCCCAAGTCCAGCCACCCACCCCCCCCACCTCCTTTCCACTCAGCCTTCCTCAGGTCATCCACCCACTTGCCGCAGGCTCCGTCATGGGCCACGCAGATGCAGGGCTCCAGGATTTAGGCTCCTGCCCCTCCTCCTTTCCCGGGCCCTTTGCTGTAGCTTTCCTGCATGTGCCCCCCGCCCCCGGCAGGCCCCCCGCAGCCGGGCCCCACAACTGTCCCTCCCCTGGCCTCGCTCTGCCTTGACCCTCATGTCCAAGTGCCGGCGCACCAGCACCGTACACTCTCTGAGCCCCAAACTGAGCATCTCCTCCTCCCCACGGTGCTCTCCATTCCGGCAAGGGACAGTATGGGGGGGTAGAGTAATGCCCCCTCCCAACGCCATCTACAGCCTGATCCCACAAGCCTGGGAATACATGACCTTATGGGGCAAAGGAGACTTTGTAGATGTGATTAAATCAGTGACCTTGAGGTGAGGATGATCCTGGATTACCTGGGTGGGTCCTTCTCAGGGGGAGGCTGGAGGGTCAGCGCGGAAGGGAGGATCCCAGGCAGCTGGCTGTGAGGATGGGGGAAGACGCCCTGAGCTGAGGAATGTGGACGCCTCCCCAGAGCCTCCAGAAGGAACCAGACCTGCGACATGTCTGGTTTAACCCAGGGAGGCTGGTTCCAGAACTGTGAGGATACTTGGTGCTATTTCAAGCCACCCAGTTTGTGGTACTTCGTTACAGCGGCCACAGGCCACTCACAGGCAGTCGTGTCTCAGGTGATTCAGGGCCACGGGCAGACTGACAGCCTTACTTTCAGGACGGGGGATGGGGAAACAACGAATGCCGTCCATCTTCCCGAGAGCTGACAGAGGACCCCTAACACAGCGGGCTTGGCCCACACCCGTCCCCTGCCCCACAAGGACCCCTCCACCACCACCCTGCCACAACGCAGGCTGGCCACGTCCCTCATTCTGCGTCATCCGCTACTCTAACTGGGCCTTGCAGACCAGACCCGCATCCCCTCCCACCCTCCGCCCCACCCACCCAGCCTGGCTCACAACCCACCTCAGGGGCACCCTCCCCAGGAAGGCTTTCCGGAACCCAGTTCTGCAAAGAAACTAAACCAAGAGAGTGTGACCATCACACAGAGAAACTTGTTTCAAGGAATTGACTCATCATCACGGGGGCTGCAGGCTGGACCCCAGGGAAGGGCTGATGTTGCTCCGGCCTGAAGCCCCATCTGCAGACAGAATTCCCTCCCTCTGACCCCCCTGCATCGTGCATGCCCCCACCTCTCCCTGCCCCAGGGGGCTTCTCTCCATGCCTGGAACGCACCAGGCTCAGTCCCATGTTAGGGTCTTTGCACTTGCTCTTCCCAAGCCTAAGAGGCTCTCCCTACCTTCCCCCGCCCCCAGCTCCCCACAGGCCAGCCCCTGTTCATCGCCTCACAGCTGTCATGAAGACAAAACCCCTCCTGATATTTTTTAATGTTTAATTTTTTTTTTTTTAATTTACATCTAAGCTAGTTAACATATAGTGTAATAATGATTTCAGGAATAGAATTTAGTGACTCATCACTTACTTATAACACCCAGTGCTCATCCCAGCAAGTGCCTTCCTAATGTCCATCACCCATTTAGTTCACCCTCCCCCACCCCCTCCGCCAACCCTCAGTTTATTCTCTGTATTTAAAAGTCTCTTATGCTTTGTCTCCCTCTGTTTTTATATTATTTTTGTTTCCCTTCCCTATGTTCATCTCTTTTGTATCTTAAAGCCCTCATACGGGTCATATTATATTTGTCTTTCTCTGACTAATTTCTCTTAGCTTAATACTTTCCAGTTCCATCCACTCGTCGCAAATGGCAAGATTTCATTCTTTTGGATTGCCCAGTAATACTCCATTGTATATACATACCACATCTTCTTTATCTACTCATCTGCGATGGACATTTGAACTCTTTTCATACTTTGGCTACTGTTAATAGCGCTGCTATAAACATTGGGATGCATGTGCCCCTTTGAAACAACACACCTATATCCTTTGGATAAATACCTAGTAGTGTAATTGCGGGGACACAGGGTAGTTCTATTTTTAATGTTTTGAGGAACCTCCACACTGTTTTCCAGAACGGCTGCACCAGTTTGCATTCCCACCAGCAGTGCAAAAGAGATTCTCTTTCTCCACATCCTCACCATCATCTCTGTCGTTGCCTGAGTTGTTAATGTTGGTCATTCTGGCAGGTGTGAGGTGGTATCTCATTGTAGTTTTGATTTGTATTTCCCAGAAGATGAGTGACGTTGAGCGTTTTTTCATGTGTCTGTTAGCCATCTGGATGTCTTCTTTGGAAAAATGTCTGTTCATGTGTTTTGCCCATTTCTTCACTGGATTGTTTGTTTTTTGGGTATTGGGTTTGATAAGGTCTTTATAGATTTTTGTATACTAAGCCTTTATCTGATATTTCATTTGCAAATATCTTCTCCCATTCCATCGGCTGCCTTTTAGTTTTGCTGATTGTTTCCTTTGCTGTGCAGTAACATTTTATCTTGATGAGGTCCCAGTAGTTCATTTAAAAAAATTTTTTTTATGTTTTTTATTTATTTTAGAGAGAGAGAGACAGCACTAGCGGAAAAAGGCAGAGAGAGAGAAAGAGAGACAGAATCCAAAGCAGGTTTCAGGTTCTCAGCTGTCAGCACAGAGCCTGACACAGGGCTCAAACTCATGAACCGTGAGATCGCGACCTGAGCTGATGTCATATGCTTAACTGACTGAGCTACCCAGATGCCCCTCAATAGTTTATTTATTTTTCTTGGTTTCCCTTGCCTCCAGGGACATGTCAAGTAAGAAGTTGCTGCAGCCGAGGCCAAAGAGGATTTTGCCTGCTTTCTCCTCGAGGATTTTGGTGGTTTCCTATCTCACATTTAGGTCTTTCATCCGTTTTGAGTTTATTTTTGTGTGTGGGGTAAGAAGTGGTCCAGGTTCATTCTTCTGCGTGTCGCTGTCCAGTTTTCCCGACACCATCTGCTAAAGACACTGTCTTTTTCCATTGGCTATTCTTTCCTGCTTTGTCAGCGATTACCTGTCCATACGTTTGTGGGTCCATTTCTGGGTTCTCTATTCTGTTCCATTGATTGGAGTGTCTGTTTTTGTGCCAGTACCATACCGTCTTGATGATGACAGCTCTGTAATACAGCTTGAAGTCTGGGTTTGTGATGGTTTTCTTTTTCAGGATTGCTATGTCTATTCAGGGTCTTTTCTGGTTCCATACAAATTTTAGGACCGTCTGTTCTAGCTCTGTGAGGAGCTGGTGCTATTCTGATAGGGATTGCATTGCATGTGTAGATTGCTTTGGGTGGTATTGACATTTTAACAATATTTGTTCTTCCATTCCATAAGCATGGAATGTTTTTCCATTTTTTGTGTGTGTCTTCTTCCATTTCTTTCATAAGTTTTCTACAGTTTTCAGTGTACAGATTTGTCACCTCTTTGGTTAGGTTTATTCCTTCATATTTTATGGCTTTTGGGGCCCCTGCCTCATCTTTAGAGCAGCAGCCACAGCTGTCCCTCAGCCTGTGCCACGGCCCACGCTAGGCCACTTATCGGCTAAGTCTGGGTCTAGTTGCCCCAAGAAGGCAGGTCTGTGTCTGTCCTGCTCACCCCCAGTGTGCCCTGCTCACCCCCAGCATGTCCTGCTCACCCCAGTGTGCCCTGCTCACCCCCAGTGTGTCCTGCTCAACCCCAGTGTGCCCTGCTCACCCCAGTGTGTCCTGCTCACCCCGAGTGTGTCCTGCTCACCCCCAGGGTGCCCTGCTCACCCCCAGTGTGCCCTGCTCACCCCCAGTGTGCAGTACAGTGGTCAGCACCCTCCAGTACAGTGGGTTTTGATAAACAATAAAAAGAGGGGTCCCAACCAAGCTCGGGGGCCAGCGAGTCTGTGAGCAGTAATTCCAGGTTTGGGGGTGCTTCAGGCTCTGCACTAGGCTGCTGAGGCAGGTCTCTGACCCATGGGCCAGTGGGGACCCCTAAAGGTCCCATGTGGCTGCCAGCCCCTCACCCCACCTCCCCAGGGCAGCCGTGATGGAAGAAGACCATGGCTCGGGGCTCAACCCTTGGGGCTGGAGGGTCTACTCCAGAGGCCTTGTGAGCCACTGGGACTCTAACTGTGCTCAAGCACCCCATCCCCTCCTTCCACCTGTGCCCAGACACCCCACCCCCACTTCTTCACCTGTGCCAAGCACGCTCACCCTCTCCTTCCACCTGTGCCTGGGCACCCCCTCCGCCACCCTAATTGTGTCAGCCACTCCCACCCGCCCCCACAAGCTGTCCAAGGGCAGCTGACCTGAAGCAAATTCCCTCACGTGGCCTCGCACACAGCCCTACCAGAGCTAGTAGCCTGGGCCTGTGGCTGGGGCCCCGGGGCACTGCACCCTCACCTTCCTCCTAAGCGCCAGGGCTGCCGCCTCTCAGGGACGAGTGTGGGCTGACTCAGGCCCGGGCGGAGGGCGGGCCAGGGCCGGAGGGGGAGAAGGGATGACTCAGCAGCTCAGCGGCTCACTTGCAGCCCCGTGGGAGGACCCGATGAAAAACCACTTCCTGCCTCACCCCCTCCCCAGGGTTTTGCCCTTTGGCGAGGCCCCCTCAGCTCTAGGGCTGAGCTCGGGACCTGCAGACCCCCCTTTTCCGTTGGGGGCGTCCAGGAAGCCACACGCTCAGAGCTTGTGCGGAGGGCGCGGCTATTTCCAGCCGGCTTCGCAGTGGGGGCCTCCCGGTGAGACCCAGGCCTGGGGCAGGGACACTCCCCGCCGGGAGCCCCCACCCTCCTCCTTTAACTGAGCGGTGGGGGGCAAGGGAGAGAAGGGCCCGGGCGCGGTGGGGTTTGAGGGGTTCCCCGCGGTGCACGTGATGGTAACTCGTTCATTCTCAGGCACGTGAGCCCCCATTGTGTGAAATCGTCACAAATCATTCATCCCTTCCACAGCCCTGGGGACAAGCTTCTCCAGGCTTTGAGGAGCCTTCCCATTTGGGGCTGTTGTCAACGGTGCTTCACGCAGGTCCTCGTCCCTGAGACTTGGTGGCCGGACGTGGCCTGAGGTGATGCCACCAGCCTCGGGCAGCTTCCTGTTGTCTTGGTTTTGCCTCTTCCAGGACATGGTCAAGTCGGGATCACACAATCCGCGCATCCGATTGGCTCCTTGCACTGAGTGAGGTGACGCCTCCTTGTCTTTTTACGGTTCAGTTCGTAGCTCCTTCCGTTTCCATGCTGAAGGGACCACAGTTTACGCACCCACCTACCTGTTATCTTGGTTGCTTCCAGGCTTTGGCAATTAGAACCACAGTTTCTACAAAAACCCACCTGCAGGTTTTCGTGTGGACATAAGTCTTCAATTCCTTTGGGTAAACCCATAGCAAGGGGCACGAAGGCCTGACCGGATGTCAGCACGAGTCCATTCTGTGTCCCGCCAGCAGCGGACAAGGTTCCCGTGGCTCCTCGCCCTCCCCAGCATTGTGTGCTGTCGGGGCTGGGGTTTGGCCAACGGGTAAGTGGGGGGCGGATCTCGCTGTTTCCAGGCGCCTTTCCTACCTGACTCGAGCATCTTTTCATGTGTTTATTTGCCATCTTGTTTCTTCTTTGGTGAGGCCCCTGTTCAGGTCCTTTGCCCATTTTTAAACGAATTCTTCATTTTCTACTATTGACTTTTAAGAGTTCTGGGGCACCTGGGTGGCTCAGTCAGTTAGGCGTCCGACTTCAGCTCGGGCCATGACGCCATGGTTTACGACTTTGAGCCCTGCGCTTTGGATCCTCTGACCTCTCTACCCCTCCCCGCTCCCCCCCGCAAATATAAGTAAACATAATAAAAGGAGTTCCTCACGTATTCTGGACATCAGTCCTTGACCAGAGGTGTATTTTACAAAAACGTTCTTCCATCTGTAGGTTGCCTTATCTTGACAATGTCTCTTTTTTGTGTGTGTTTCCTACTTAAACAACAAATCTTGGTTGGTGAAATTCATGATTCCAAGATCATGATGTTCTCCTCTGCCTTCTTCCCCCTAAAGGATTTCCCATTAACTGTTTAGGTCTGTAATCCACGTGGAATTGATGTGCACGGTGTGAGGGAGGGATCAACATCTTTCCGTCCACCTGCCCATCGATGGAGAGGCTGGTCCTTCTCGGTGTGTGGGACTGTCCTGTCCCCGCCACCTACTTGTCTCCTCTGTGTCAATACCACACCGTCTTCATCACTGGATCTTTATAACTACACCCCAGCCGCTCCCTGAAACTGCTCTCCTTGAGGTCAGATTGCTAAATCCAGTGGTCGGCGTGCAGTCCCAGCCCCCACCTGGTCCCTGGCCGGGCTGACACAGCCAGCCACCACCTTCTCCAACGGGCCTCTGTCTGGCTTCCAGGCTCTCCTCTCTCGCGCTCTCCCGTCCCAGCTGCCGCCGCCCAGTCTCACCTGCGTTGCTCCCTCCCCATTCCCTCGCCTCTCAGAGCTGAGGGGCCCCCGGGGCCCTCATATCTCTGTCTACACGCAGCCCTGGCTGCCTCCAACCTTGGCCTCGGTTCCAGCCTCGGCCGTGCTCTTTCCTTGTCCGACAGGCATGAACTCAACCCGATGCCTCCACACCCGAGCTCCTGGCCTTCCTCCCAGACGCCTCCTCCTGCACCCCTTCCTGTCTCGGCCAATAACACGCCAGCCCCCTGGATCTTTTGCACAGGCCCTGACTCGGTATTGACCCCTCCATCACACACCATCCGTCCGGTCCTTCGGGAAATCCTACTGCCTCGCCTCAGAAGCGCATCCCGAATCTGACTGATTGTCACGGCATCCTCCGTCACCGCCCCGGCCCCGGTACCGCCCAGGCTGGGGCCCCGTGGCCTCCCGGCCGGTCCCCTGGCACCCTGCCCCTCCCCCCTCTCAGAACAGTAGCAGGGCGATGCCGGTCAGGGCCCCCGCTGCACCTTCACAGGGCCCTGCGGCCCAGCCCCCGTCAGAGACAAACCAAGGTCCAGTGCCTGCACATCAGAGTGACCCAGCAGGGGGGCGCCTCTGACCCCGGGACCACCCATCGCTTGCTCCTCGCCCCCACCGCCCTGCTCAGCCTGCTCCTGCCCAGGTTGTTGACCCAGCACCCCCTCAGCCTGCCCTCGGGAGCTCCTCCCTGTGCACAGGCTCCTCCTCGTTCCTGCGTGTCCTCCCTGTCCCTGCGCTGTCCCCTGCATCTCCTCCGCACCCAGAGCGGTGCCTGGCCCGTGGCAGGACCGCTGGGCAGGGGAGAGACAAATGCACGAGGCCCCAGAGGGGCTGACCCGTGAGGCATGGGAGACGAGGTCAAGGGAAGTGGCTCTGGGGGCGCCCGGGGGCTCAGGCGGTGGAGCGTCTGACATCGGCTCAGGTCATGAGCTCACAGTTGGTGGGTTGGAGCCCCGCGTCGGGGCATCGGGCTCTGCGCTGACAGCTGGGAGCCGGCTTGAGATTCTCTGTCTCCCTCTCCCTCTGCCCCTCCCCTGCTCATGAGTGTGTGTTCACGCTCTCTCTCGCTCAAAGATAAACATTTTAAAAACCCATTTTTTTAAGTGTAAAAAACAGAAGGGAAGTGGCTTCCACTGACCCCCTCAGGCCTGCCCAACCCACCAGGGCCTTGGCTCTCCCCGCCAGAGTCCAGGGTCGGGCTGGAGGGTCTCCGGACCCTGTCCCCCCCCCCCCCTGGAGCCAGAGACACCAGAACCAGGCCCTGCACGCTTCACCGGGCTTAGCTTTCTGGGACCCCCCTCCCTACCCCCACTGAACCGACTTGGGAGCCCTCTTCCCACCAGGTTTGCCTTGGGGCCCCCAGTCACGGGCGCCCAAAAGCCTCTAGGCCCTGTAGCTCTGTGCTGGGCCTTTGCTTCTGGCCCAGCAGGGGGGCACCTCTGCCTTTGGCAGGGGCAGGAAGCAGGGAACAGGGCCCTCTTGGGGACCCTCGCACCTGACCCAGGCCACACGGTTTTAGGGAACGCAGGGCCCCGGGCCAGAGCAGCTGTGTAAGGCGGGGGGCACGGCTCTGCCTGGTGCCGGCCGCGGATCCCAGCCGGGCCCGGATCCCCGCCCACACGGTCCTGTGGCACTGCCCGCTGCGGGTGGAGCCCCGCACTGCCCTCCGGGGGCCGGGCAGCCTCTCCTGCTCCCTTCCCACCCCAAGCCTCCCCCGGGTGTTGGAGATGTGGGGAGTCGGGGTACGGTGCAGAGCGCTGGGGGAGAGGAGCACCGAAGCCAGCCAGGAGCCAGCACAGGCCAGGATCTAGGGGACCCAGGTATCCCTCCTGCACGTCACTGTCCAGCACCCACCATGTGCCAGGCCTGCCCTGGGTGCTGGGGGGCCGTGCGAACACGCCACACAGAGACAGTGCCCTCGCTGCGTCCGGAACGGACGGAACGCGGTCTCTCCGCCCAGAGCCAGCAGGACTCCCACCGTCCTCAGGGGAAAGCCAAGGGCCTCGGGCTGGCGGCTGTGTCACACCTCTGACCTCTCTGACCGTCCGCACCGCCTCTCCTGTCCACACCCTCTGCCGGCCTCACTGGCCTTGTAAATGCCTCTGTGGAAGAAGCAGTCGGGGGCCCTGCACAGGTGTGCTTTCTCACACACCGTGTCTGAGCATCATGAGACACACACGGTCCTGTCCACTAGTGCGCACTGGGACCCAGGGGACACCAGCTGGGACCACCTTCAAGCGATTGTGGCATCCAGCCCGTCCAGAGCCCAGCTGACCTGCCCGAGACAGAGGCCTGGGGGGGGGGGCCGGGGAGGGGGTGAGGTGATAATGCCCAGTGGTGCAAGGGTCCCGCTTGGGCCCTGCCTGGATGGACCCCCACGCCGGGGTCAGAGACAAGGCAGGAAGGCAGGGACACCTGCCTGCTTTGCTCCTGGCTTTAGTCCTCATCTCTGGAACCAAACCAGGTAGATGATGAGCCCAGGTCAACTGTGTGGAACGGCCGGGCGTGGAGGCAAGGCAGTGGTCACTCATCTGTGGCCATCGGGCCCACCAGGCTGGGGTCAGGGTCCTAATTTATTCGGGGGGTCACAGAAAAGACAGGGATGCCAGGCCTGCCTGCTGTGGGCCCCAGAACCTGTCTGACCCCGTGAGTGGGGCCCCGTGAGTGGCTGGCGGGGCCACTCAAGCAAAAGTCCCCTGAGGGAGTCCCTCAAACGCCATCTTCCCAGAGAGGCCTGCTCTCAACATGGTCACTTTCCAGCACATTCCCCTGATTTACTTCCTTCTTGACATGGATCCTCTCTGAAATGACCCATCCCAACTCCTTTCCTCCTTCACGCCTGGGGCTCCGTGGAGCAGCGGATCTGGCCCTCCCCTCCCACAGCAAGCTGGGCACGACTGGGTGACTCAGTGAGGTCCTGGAGGTCAGTGGGTCACTGTGGCCTCAGCAGGACAGGGCTGGCCCAGCGAGGGACTCACTCTCTGAGCCCTCTGAGGCTGGGAAAGCCACCCGAGCTGCTCAAGATGGGGGACCCGGTGCCTTATCTGATCCCACCGGGCCGCATCCTTGGAGGTGGGGCCTGGAAAGGGACAGCGGGCCCCCAGAGGGAGGAGGATCCAGGGCGGCCCTGCTAGGGTCAGGCTGGTGCCGCTCTGGGCCTGGGGACACTTGTCATGAGGTCTGGACGCCCCCCGGGGCTGAAAGAAGGCTGCGCGTGGAAGCAGCGAACGGTGGCGGGGGGGGGGGGGGAGGTGGGGGATGGGGGCCGCGGAGGGGGCGGGGTGCGGCAGGTGCAACGCGGGGGCAGGAGGGTGGAGCAGGGGCCTGGGAAAGGCTGCGAGGCCTCGCGGCGCACAGCCCGCGTGTCCACGGCAGCGACAGAGCCCCGGGCTCCGGAGGCTCCCCGGGCGCCCAGGGTCCCCCGGCCCTGCGGCCGGTGCCCGCAACCGCGCCCCCGCCCGCGCGCACCCCCAGCGAAGAGGCCGGCGTGCGCGTCCCCGAGCGCCGTGCGCGGGCCCGGCGGGGGCCCGGCCGACATCGCCCCGCCCAGACCCCGCCCCGCGCACGCCGGCAGAGGCCCGCGTGACCCGTCCGGGTGCAAACAGTCGGGTCAGCTGACTTTGCCAAGTGCGCCGTCATCCAGGCTATAAGCGTTCGACCTCTGGGCGCTCCGCTCCGACCCGGTCGCCGCCACCATGCAGCCCCCCAGCATGCTGCTGCTCGTTCTCGGCCTACTGGCCGCGCCCGCCGCCGCGCTCGTGAGGTGAGGCCCTGCGACCCCGTGCACCCCGCGACCGCTCAGGGCACCACTGCTCCTCCGTGCACCACCCCCCGTACCCCTCCCGCGTGCACCCTCCCGCGCACTCCGCGCCCCCGGTGCCCTCCGTACGCCCCGCGCCGCCTCCTGCAGGGCCTCACCCACCGTCCCCCGCCAGCCTGGCGACCCTTCTTCTCCGCCACCGTGGGGTCCGCTTGGGGGGGCAGGGGCGGCGGGAGGAGGGATGGCGGAGACCCAGGCCGACCCAGCCTCCCCGGGACAGCTGAGGCCACGGTGCCTGTTCTCAAGGCCCAGCTGTGTGGAAGTCCGGGGGCCCAGGTGCACCTGGCTCGTCATTGCCCGCCTCCCACCCCCACCCCCTTTGCTGGCTCTGAACTGGGCTGGTCGCGTTTGGTCTGGGCCTTGGGCTCTTGCCCAGGAGACCTTCTGGACCCTGGGGGCCGGAGGGTCTCGGATACAGTAGGGAGTTAGTGTAAGGAGAGGGTCCAGGTGAGTGGCACAGCTGGCACCGGGCGCAGGGTCCCCCACCTGCACCCTCTGCCCTAGCGAGGACCACGCCTTCCTCGGGTCTCTAGGGGTCTGCCCCCCCACCCCCACCCCCGCCCGCCCCCAGGTACTGGATGAGGTCAGCAACCCCAAGCCTGGATCAGGACTGTGCTGTGTGGGCCCACCAGGCTGAGGTTGGCGCCTCCACGCCCCACACCCCCCACCCCCACTCTTGCGAGGCAGCCCCAGCCCCCCGCTCGGGGAGGGGTGCGGTGGGCCCCTCCTCTGCTCCTGCACCCCCCTTGCCCCCGGGGCCTGGGAAGGCATCCTTCCAACTCAGCTGTGGGCCTTCTGCCAGTGGGCAGGTGGGTGAGGTCACTGGGCCGTGGGAGCTGGCTGGGGGCCGAGTGGGACTCAATCTTGCTCAAGGGCTGCACCATGGGCTGTGGCCTGAGGAGCGTAGCCCCAAACGGAGCCTCCCCTGACCACCCACAGGCCTCCTCTCCAGGGATGCGTGGCTGTGGGGGACCAGCCTGGGCTGCGTGGGCCTGGGCAGCTGAACCAGAGCCCCTCACACCTCCTCGCCGTCCTCTGGGGCTGCCTGGCGCCTGTTTCCTGGGTTACTGGAGGGCGTGCCCCTCTCCCCCCAGGCAAGAACCTTGGGCTTTCCCAGCCTCCCAGGTCTTAGGCAAGAGTCCCCTCTTCCTGCAGCACGCCCTTGGCTTGCTGGGAAGGGCCGGCCGTGACCTTGAACTCCCAGGTCCCCTGGGCTGGGAGGACCTCATCCAGGTGTGAGTTTGCTCAGGTTTGCTTTCCTGCCCCACCCCTGCCCCATCAGAGGAGCCCAGGATCCAGGCCTGGGAAGGACCTGGAAGGACCTCAACCCCGGCTCTGGCTCTTTGTGCCCAGGCAGACCGCGGGGATGCCCTGGGGCATCTCCAAGGAAGGCGGGCCCGGGAGCACGACCCGGCATGCCAGGGCCATCCTTGCCCCCCTGGGGTTAGTGGTCGGGGCAGCACACTGATCGGGGGTAAATCGATTCACTACAGCGCTGGGGAGGGCCCCGGGGGGGAACGGTCACACGGGGGATGGCCAAGGAGGGCTTTTTAGAGGTGGCAGCCTTGAGTCCCATGTGACGGTCAGGAGACAGCCAGCCAGAGGCCACACGGGGGAAGTGGGGGCCGTCTCTGCGTGGCGTATGTGGAGAGCAGCAGATCAGAGGGCCAGGTGAATGGTCACCTGTGACACTGACGCCCTAACTGACCCCTCGGGCCACTGTCCCAGAAGAGGCCAGAGCAGACACAAAGCGGGGACAGGGATGGGGGCGGATGGAGCCCCTGGTGGCTGAGGGTGCAGAGCGGTCCCGGGGGGGTAGCGAGCCCTGACGAGCCCCCTCCTCTTGACAGGATCCCGCTGCACAAGTTCACATCTGTCCGCCGGACCATGTCGGAGTTGGGGGGCTCCGTGGAGGATCTCCTTGCCAAGGGCCCCATCTCAAAGTATGCCCAGGGAGTGCCCGCTGCGACTGAGGGGCCCATTCCTGAGGTGCTTAAGAACTACCTGGACGTGAGTATGGGGGTCTCTGTGTGGGGCGGGGGCCGGGTTGGCAGCAAACGCTGATTTGATGGAACTGACAAGCCACCGTGAAATCCTCCGTAGCAAACAGCGGTTTTGCTCAACTCCCCTGCCCAGTGGGGGACGGGGCTTCTGCTCGGCCACACCCTCCCCTGCCCGGCCCCTCCTGCCGCCCCTGCCAGGTAGAGGACCCCCACTGTGTTCTCCTGGGGGGTCTGCACGGCTCCCCTGCAGCTCCTGGTCGTGTGGGGGTGAGAGGGCGGGTTGGGGTGCCCTTGGCACCTCCATGACCTTTCCCCCTGTGTCCTGCTTACCTTCACTGACCTCAGAAGCCACCTTGTTTTTTTGTTTTTGTTTTTTTTAATTTTTAAAGTGTTTTTGTTTATTTTTGAGAGAGACAGCACGAGCAGGGGAGGGGCAGAGAGAGAGGGAGACACAGAATCTGAAGCTCTGAGCTGTCAGCACAGAGCCTGACGCGGGGCTTGAACCCACAAGCTGTGAGATCATAACCTGAGATGATACTGAGTGCTCAGCCGACTGAGCCACCCAGGTGTCTCTTTGTATAAAGCTTTAAAAATGTTTTTATTTGGGGCGCCTGGGTGGCTCAGTCGGCTAAGCATCCGACTTCGGCTCAGGTCATGATCACACGGTTCGTGAGTTCGAGCCCCGCATCGGGCTCTGTGTTGACAACTAGCTCAGAGCCTGGAGCTGCTTCTGATTCTCTCTCTGCCCCTCCCCTGCTCATGCTGCCTCTCTCTCTCTCAGAAATAAATAAAAACATTTTAAAAAAATGTTTTTATTTATTTTTGAGAGAAACAGAGACAGAGCATGAGCAGGGGAGGGGCAGAGAGAGAGGGGGAGACAGAGAATCTGAAGCAGCTCCAAGCTCTGAGCTGTCAGCACAGAGCCCGACGTGGGGCTCGAACTCACAGACTGCGAGATCGTGACCTGAGCCGAAGTCGGACACTTAACCGACCGAGCCGCCCAGGCGCCCCAGAAGCCGCCCTGTTCTCGAGGCCAGCCTGTGGGATTGGGGGACCATGTCACCCTCCTGAGCTGGGCGAGCTGGGCCCGGGGCCGTCAGTGGGGCGCAGAGGAGCCTGAATCGAGCCCTGAGAGGCTGTGGGGGCCTGTGGGTCATCGGGGCCGGCCGCCCAGGCGTCACTAACTGTTCTGGGGCCTCTGTGCTTGTGCCTGTCTGGCCAGGAGGCCTGGTACCACGGCGACCTCCTTACTTTCTTCCTCCTTGGGCAGCAGCCGGCCCTGCTCGGAGGGGCAGACAGGCTTGGAGCTGGGGTGTTTTGCAGGCCACACAGTGCCAGAGCCGCGTTGGCTGGTCCCGCCTCTGGGGTCCGGTTCTGGGCCCCAGCCTGGCGCTCCGGGGCTGCCCGGGTGGGCATCCTGTGGCATCTCCGGCCCCAAGTCCTGGGGACCTCGCTCTTTGCTGCCATCCAGCCTCTACCCACCTGTGGTTGGCAAGGTGGCTGTGGCCTTTGTCGTCTCTGGCCAGAGCCCCAGCAGTGCCAGGAAGCTGTGGCCTCACGGGCATGTGACTGGGCTGGTGGGGGGGTGGGTGCTGGCTGACCGGCTCCTGATCCCCATTCCGGGCACGCACACACACACACACGCACATGCACACGCGGAGACTCGCTGAGTCATCCCCCAGCCCTTCACGACTGGACACTTCTGCTTGGTCATGAGGCAGCAGCGGTGGGAGCCGGAATCCCGTGGTGGCCTCTGGCCTAGGCTCCCTCTTCCTTCCCAGGGGAACGGGGGGCCCAGGGGGCCTCAGGCTCGTGTCTCCTATCCAAGCAGCCGTGTCCTCTGACCTACGAGAGCGTCAAAGACGAGGTTTCCCTCTCAGGCTCCGGCCCCCTTCATGCTCACCTGAGCCTTGGGTCAGCACCCTGGACTTCCCAGGTCACCCTCCTCCCCTGTGCACAGATGGGGAGACTGAGGCCCAGAGCAGAGAAGGCAGGCCGTCTAGGCAGTGAGGACTCTGAGCCAGCACTGACAGTCTCCAGGGTGTACCTCCTCTCTTTGGCCGTCCACATGCCTCTGCCTAGAAGTCCTCCAGGCTTGGCCCAGGGGGGCAAGGGCAGGGTGGGAACTGAGGTCGCAGAGGCAAGCCCTGACTTGGCTCCCATCCTAGGGAAGAAGTCTCTTCTTCTGGGCCCCTCGATGGTCAGGCATAGGGGTTTTCCAGGGGTCTGGGGACCCAGGGTGCCCATGGGTACAAGGACCAGGGGCTGGGGAGGGCTGGGAGGGGCGGACCCCGGCTGCCTCCTCTGGCTTGGGCCTTCCCAAGACAACCAGTGGACCCTCTGCGGCCTGGTGGGGATGTGGGATGCCCCTCCCCCCAAGCCACAGGCCTGATGGACCCGCTCCCCTGCCCAGGCCCAGTACTACGGGGAGATCGGCATCGGGACGCCCCCACAGTGCTTCACAGTCGTCTTCGACACCGGCTCTGCCAACCTGTGGGTCCCCTCGATCCACTGCAAACTGCTGGACATCGCCTGCTGTGAGTCACCGCCCTGCCTCGTGCGGAGAGCGGGCAGGGAGAGGAGGGCCCCAGGGTGCGGGCACGTGGCCCGCCTGCCACCTCCCGCTCCCCCCCCCGCCAGGCACACACGCTCCCCTGGGTGCTGGGGCTGCCACCCTATCTTGGGTCCAGCCCCGTGTGCGGGGCCAGCAGGCCAGGCCTTGGGCCTTTGGTGGCCCTGCTTCAGCCCCTCTTGGGCGATGCTGCACCTCCACCTCTCGGCCACACCAGGCGGGCCTGGCCTCTCTGTCCCCCCAGGGCGCCCCACTTTCCAGGGGCCTTGCTTCTCGCCTAGGCAGGGCCTGGGTGGCCGAGGGTGGGGCAAGCCAGGCCAGGGCACCAGTGGCCGAGGCCAAGGCTGGTGGGGGGCCGGGCGGCGGCGGGGGGCCCGGCGCGGGGGCGGGGGGGCCAGGCGTCAGCGGGGGGCCCGGCGCGGGCGGGGGGGGGGCCGGGCGGCGGGCTGACGGGCTCTCCGTGGCACAGGGCTGCACAACAAATACAACAGCGGCAAGTCCAGCACGTACGTGAAGAACGGCACGTCCTTCGACATCCACTACGGCTCGGGCAGCCTGTCCGGGTACCTGAGCCAGGACACCGTGTCGGTAAGTCCGTGGCGAGGCTGCTCCCTGGGGCCCCAGCCCCAGGCAGGGCCGTTGGGCATTGGAGGGGAGAGTGGGACAGTGAGGGTCTTGACACCCGTGGAGCCCCGGGGCACGGGGGGCAGGTGAGCGACTGATTAAGGGGGAGGCCTCCTCCCGGGCGTGCGGCCGGCAGCCGGGCGGGGAGCCAGTCAGGGCGGGCGGGCGGGCTTCCGTTCCGATGCCCTGGGGTTGAGGGGCCGGCTGGGTGCCTGAGGACAGGGTCCCTGCGGCTGGCTGGGGAGCGGGGGGGCCCCTGGAGAACGCCGGGGTCCGTCTGGGCACCTGCAGCCCCGCCGGACCGGAGGCGATGGCTGCGCCAGGGCCACATGGGGGCCTGCTTGTCTGTCCCTTGTCAGGACGCAGGGTGGGCCGTGGCAGCTGGGGACCTTCCTGCGGGGCCCTGCCCCTCCCCCCGCCTGCTCTGTTGGGGTCTCCTCCTCCTGGTCTCTGTGGGTCCAAACAGGATGTCCCCTGACACGCTCCCCTGTTCCCGGTGTCAGAGGTTGTCAACCCCGAACAGCCGTTCCTTCCCACATCCTGTCTGTCTCTCTGTCAGCTGCCTGCCCAGGGGGCGGGGGGGGTGCGCGGCGTGGCCTCAAGTCTGCTGAGTTGGGTCATGGGGTTGGGTCATGGGGTTCCAGTAGCCCAAGGGCAGGGTCAGGCCTGGGCGGGTGGGGGTGGGTAGGGGCCAGGAGGCCAGAGCCAAGCTGGGACCCCAGCCCTCTGTGCTGACTCTGATTCAGTCGCTGTCCTGACCAGCGCGGACCCCATGTCCCTGCCCCACCCGGGGCCGCCAGCCCTTTCTCCTGGGCCCTCTGCCTGGCCCAAGTCCCAGGTGTGCAGTGGTGGGCAGCGACCGAGCTGGTGTTGTCACCGTGGCCCAGAGCGCACACACAGGACCTGGGGTGGCCCACTGACCCCCCCCCCGCCCCCGGCCTGCAGGTACCCTGCCGTCCTCCGACGACCGTCGGAGTCAAGGTGGAGAGGCAGACCTTCGGGGAGGCCATCAAGCAGCCGGGCATCACCTTCATCGCGGCCAAGTTCGACGGCATTCTCGGCATGGCCTACCCCCGCATCTCGGTCGACGACGTGGTCCCCGTCTTTGACAACCTGATGAAGCAGAAGTTGGTGGAGAAGAACATCTTCTCCTTCTACCTGAACAGGTGGGAGGGGAGGGCCTGGCGCCCTCTAATCCCTGCTCCTCACCCCCTTCCCAGCTCAGCGGGGCTGAATGCAGGGGGCTCAGGCCGCCGCCCCCCTGACCGCCCTCAGGCGTCAGGCTGCAGCTTCTGGCCTCTGGCCTCTGATCAGGCCCACAGGCAGCGCTCCAGACTGGCCGTGTGGCCAGGGTTCTGCACCGGGAGCCGCTCGGGCCGTGGGTCCCAGATCTTGCTCAGTGGGCCTCCTCCTTGCAGGGAGCCAGACCCTGCTCAGGGGTCACAGCAGCTGCTCCCGGGTCAGTCAGCCCAGCCTCCCCTGGGTGTGATGATGCAAGACACGGCCCCTGGGTCACTGATGACCTAGAGGGCGTAAAGCCACGGGCCCCCATCTGAAGCAGGGCCTCTGGAAGTGAGGGGTCTGGGGGCTTTCCGTGGGAGGTGACCCTTGTTGGGCCTGGAGGGCCAGATGCTGCTGGAGGGGCCATGAGTCAGTCTCGGTGTGGACAGCGGCCCCCATCACACCGTCTGGAGCAGCCCCGAGTGTGTCCATTCCGGCCACAGAGAAGGCCCCCATCCCAGTGGCCCTCGCCCCACGTGGGAGGGTGGGGTGACCTACATGCAGGATCCCTGGGAAGGGGCCTCCGTCTCCCCTCAGGGCGGCACTAGAGGCCCCGACGGGGGTGCGCCGGAGCTGGGCGTCACCACGCCACACACCCCTTCCGGAGCCCTCACCCCACCAGCCCACTTGCCCGTCTGGCTGAATGCCAGCCCAGAACCCTCCCCTCCCGGCCAGCTTCCGCCCTCAGCCTCACCCCTGCGTGTCCCCTGCTTGGTCGGTGGGAATCCCAGCAGCTGGGCCGGGCAGAGCCGCCCCGGAGACTGGTCTTTCCCCGCAACGCCTCGGGCCCAGGGATGGACGGTGCCGCGGCTCCCTGGGTGGGGCAGATGGACACGGGCAGGGAGGCGGGGCAGGACTGCGGTGGGGTGCAGACGGGAGGCCTGGTCTGGGTTCCACACTGGGATTTCAGAGCTGACGGAGGGAGGGCTGGAGGCCACGGGCAGTAGAGGGAGGGCAGGGCTTGGCCAGGCCAGGAAGAAGACCACGTGATCTCAAACACTAAGTCTAGAGGAGGGAGGGGGCAGCCCGAGCAGGGATGCAGGGGTGGGGCATTTGGGTGAGGATGTGGACGGAGAGCGTCCCTGGAACAGCAGGTGCACAGGCCCCAGGGCAGGAATGAGCTGGTTTCGGTGCCTCCTCCTGGAAGACCTCCCTGGTTTGTGTTTTTCACGCAGAGGAGCATCCCCTCCATAGGCTCCTTGCGTTTACTTCCCCGGCTGCCCGCCGCCCTGACCCTGGCCGATTGCAGCTGGCAGACCAGCGGCCTCTGCGGGCTGGCTGTGCAGATCTGCAGGCCACACACGGTGTGGGATTGGAGCCCTTCCCCTGGGGGAGAAGGAAGTCCCCTCCCCTCATCCTTCCAGTCATGCTTCGGAGATCGCCCCCCACCCCCACCCCCACCCCCACCCCTTCTGACTTGGCTCCAGCCGGTGCCTGTGGCAGCCGGTGCTCAGGCCGGGTGCGTGCTGTGGGGGCGGCAGGGGTCCCCCGTGCTCGAGGGGCAAGGGCAGCTGACCCCCTCCTCTCTCGTTTCCCAGGGACCCTAACGCGCAGCCAGGGGGCGAGCTGATGCTGGGCGGCACGGACTCCAAGTACTACAAGGGCCCCCTCTCCTACCTCAACGTCACCCGCAAGGCGTACTGGCAGGTCCACATGGAGCAGTGAGTGCGGGAGCCCCCAGGCCCCCTGCAGCGGCCTCTGGGTGGCTCCAGCCCTCGGAGCTGGGAGGCTGCCATGGGGGTGGTGGAGACGGGGCCGGCCTGCACCCCGCACCCCACTGGCCCCAGCGCCTGCCCCACCTCCTGGCCCCCAGCTGAGCTGCTGGCCCCTGGGCTCGGGCCCTGTTCTGCCCGTGATTTCAAAGGTGGCCGTTAACCTGCTCTTGGCCTCTTGAGCCAAAGAGGGGAAGAGATTCTGAAGAGGCAGGGGCTCCCGGTGGCCCTGGTGGTTGGACAGCCCTCCCCGCCCAGGCCCACCCTGAGCCCAGACAGGGGACTCACACCTCCTCCCCCTCAGGGTGGACGTGGGCACCAGCCTGACCCTGTGCAAGGGGGGCTGCGAGGCCATCGTGGACACGGGCACCTCCCTCGTGGTGGGCCCCGTGGACGAGGTGCGCGAGCTGCAGAAGGCCATCGGGGCCGTGCCGCTGATCCAGGGCGAGGTGAGCGGGCCGGGCAGTGTGGGCAGGACGCCTCAGCCGCCCCGCCCCTCCCCCGCCACACCTAAGCCCCTCTCTCCCTCCCTCCCTCCCTCCCTCCCTCCCTCCCTCCCTCAGTACATGATCCCCTGTGAGAAGGTGTCCGCGCTGCCCGAGGTCACTCTGAAGCTGGGAGGCAAGGGGTACAAGCTCTCCTCCCAGGACTACACGCTCAAGGTCAGCAGGGCGGGGGTGGGGGCGAGGGACTACACGCTCAAGGTCGGCGGGGTGGGGCGGGGCGGGGCAGGTCCTCGGGCCGCGTGCTGACCAGCGTGTCTGTCCCAGGTGTCGCAGGGCGGGAAGACCATCTGCCTGAGCGGGTTCATGGGCATGGACATCCCCCCGCCCGGCGGGCCGCTCTGGATCCTGGGTGACGTCTTCATCGGCCGCTACTACACCGTGTTCGACCGGGACGAGAACCGGGTGGGCCTGGCCGAGGCCACCAGGCCGTAGCCGCCGCCCCTGCCGCAGAGGAGGGAGTCCAGTCGGAGGAGGCCGCCCACCTGCGCCCTCCCGGCACCCCCGCCATACACACTCACGCTCACACTCACACTCAGCCCAGCTCTGCGGGCGCCGGCCTCACAGGCCTGCCCTTTTGCTCTGTGGTTTTACCCAGCCCCGGTTGCAGAAATGCCGCCTGCCCATCCATCCGTCCGTCCGTCCGTCTGTCTGATGGAGGGCCAGGTGTGGGGCAGCAGCCGTGGGCTGGCCAGAGCGTGGGGCCCCTGCACTAACTTGGGGGGCCCTGCCCAGTAGGGCAGCGGCCCCTTGTACATCCCAGGACCCGTCCCCCCGGGGTGGTCCTCCACCCCCTCCCTAGCCTGCGCCTTAGGGGGCCGGCTGCCCGGGCAGGACCTCTGGACGGAGCCCACGTCCTCTGCCAGCCTGTTCTCTGGGTCTCCCCCGCCCGGCCTGGGGTCCTGCGTGGGCCCGTCGGGGAACGACCAGCCAGGGCCCGAGGACAAGCAGGAAGGGTTGGAAGGGTCGGGGCTCGGGGACAAAAGCCAGCCTTGTGATGCATGTGGGGCCATCCTGGGGCTTGACCCCGTCCTGGAGGGCACTTTTGGGCCCAGGGTTGGGGCAAGAGGGGAGGGGGCTTGTGCCCCCGCTCTGCAGCCGCCCCGCCCTTGGCGGCTGGGAGCCCGTGTTGATGTGAAAATACAGTTGTTTGGGCCTCTTTGCTGTGTTGGTGTATTTTGTGTTTGGTGACAAGCCGGACGTGGGAAGGAGCTGGTGTGGCCGCTATGAGGCTGTTCCGGAGGGCTGACTCACAGCCGGGCTGGGGCGGGGGCGGCCTCTGGGGATATCCTGGCCCCCAGACCCCAGGGCCCCCTGCCCTGCACAAGGGGCCCTGGAGGCTTTGGTTTCCCACCCAGCTTTGGGGCTGAGCTGTCACTGGCAGGGAGCTGGCTTGTACTGAGGCCTAGGGCAGTGACCGGCCGGATGTGGCCTTGGCGGGAGGCCACGGGGCAGGGCCGCAAGGTTGCCACTGTCTACACTGGGCACGGTTTTCAGGGGGCGGTCCAGGTGAGCGCCCGCCTCACTTTCCACCGGCGGCTGCGGCGGGTAGGCTCTGGACTTCCTGATTCCCCTGCACACCCTGTCTGGGCCTGGGACAGGCGCCTGCGTGGGGCTGATGGGAAGGGCACCCGCCTCCCCTGGGCTCCCAGCCGGCGCCTGAACGCGGCATCTGAGCAAAGCCAGCCGGCAGGCCAGCCGGGGTCCTGGGATCTCGGGGCCCGGGATCCTTCTTAGGAATTCCCTCCGGTGGCGTGATCTGCCTAGCGGTCTGGCCTGTCAGGAGTTGCCGGAGGGGTGCTCAGAATAATCTACCGAGAAGCAGCTGCAGGCCAGGAGGTTTAAGGGATGAGAAGGAGTTTGTGAGCTGTTGGGACAGAATTCCCCTGGGGTCAGGGGCTCTGGACTACGGCCGGGAGCCCCCCCCCCCCCCCCCCCCCCCCGTAAGAAAACTGGCAAACCTCTCTTGTCACCGCCCTGGCGCCCACTCAGCCTTCAGTGCGGTGGCTGCTGTTGGCCCGGCCCGAGGGGGCAGGAGACTGCACCCCAGCGCTGAGCCCTCGCTGGCGCCTTTAACAAACACCCAATCAGACTTGCGGGGAGGCTCGTGACACGTGCCCAGTGTCTTCTGCACCTGAAATCCGAGCAGGGAGCAGGCACAGCCGCAGGGCCTGGCGAAGGACCGAGTCATCCAAGCCTTTGTGCGCAGAGCGGCCTGGAGGCAGAGCGGCCGGAAGGAGCCCTCCCTTCACCCCTGCTCGGCTTCTGCCGCTGCCCTGGCCTCCCACCCGCCAGGCTGCTGCCATGCAGCTCTGACCCCCAGCTGGGAGGCCGCCCAATCCCCTCCCTGGGATGTGGGGACAGAGCTGGTGCCCCTGGCCCCTGCCCCCGCGCCGTGGCAAGTGCACAGGCTCGGGGAGCACAGGCTGAGCCTCGGGCCCCTGCTGGCCAGGCCTCAAGGTGCTGGCACTCCTGCCCAGAGCACCGACCGTGTGGCTGCCTGGGGCTGCTGGTCCGGTTCCTCCAGGCCCTGGAGTCGGGCTCCAGGCTCCGGTCCAGCCTCTAGGATCCAACCCTCAGCCTCCAGTCTGTCTTTAGAAGATGGGTAATCACAGGGCACCCCTCGCCAGGGGCCTGGCGGGTACCCACGGGGCGCCCAGCTCAGCGCCTGGCACCCGTCCTGGCTGGCTTGCTGGGCTCTGCATCCGCCCGGCAGGCTCTAGTGGGCATTTCCTGCCGTGTGTCCTTGCCTGGAGGACACCCCACCCAAATCGAGCCCCTTACTTCACCTACTGGGTGGAGGCTAGTGGGGGCTAGAGCCGCCCCCTCCCCAACCGCCCTGGGCTCTGGGGCCCTCGCAAGGGGGCAGCCTCGAGGCAGTCTGGAGCAGGCCCCTGGGGGCCAGGGGGACTCGCGCGCAGACCAGCCCTGTTGGCCGCTGCCTGCAGCTGGCTTGCCCAGAGCAGCGTGGGGCAGGGCCCGAGGCAGGTGAGCCAGTGCTGGGCCCCAGGGGACCTGGCGGAGCACCATGCAGACCAGAGGTGGGCCACACCTTCTGTCAGGCTCCTCCTGACGCCTGGGGGTCCAGGTGCCCCCAAGTGAGGCCCTTGGGTGTTGCTGGAGGGACAGAATCCTGGTCCCCCTATGGTCCCCATCGCCTTCATGCCCCTGGGCTCTTGGTCTGGGCCAGGCTCTGCCCAGGGCATGGCCAGGATGGAGGGTGGCCCTGGGGACCCCTCCCACTCACAGAGGATTTTATCAACCTCCTGGAGGTCCCAGGGGCTCCTGAGGCCATGGCTGAGGCTGGGCACCCCTGAGGCCAGGGGGCGGGGCTGGGAAGGGAAGGGCTGGGGAGGGGGTGGGGCCCGTGCAGGGTTCAGCGGGGGCCTCGGACTCCTAGCACGCAGAGGTTCAGAGAGCAGGGGGCTGGCAGGGGACGGGGCACAGGCGGGAAAGGACTCGAGGAGAAAGGGGCTGCTGGGCAGACCCAGGCTCAGAGGACAGAGGGCCGTGGAGACGCGGGGGGGGCAGGGAGAGGGGCCTTTATGAGGAAGGGCTCAGGGGGCATCAGGACCTCTGAGGAGGACGGCTTCTGCGGGGCTTGGGAGGGCACTTGCGCGGTGGGCGGGTGGGGGGGCGGGACGCCGGGTCGGGAGAGGCAGAGAGGGCTGCGGCTTCTCCCTTGCAGACGGGACGGGACCCGCTGGGACTTCTGTGGGAAGAGGAGGTCGGCTGGGGGCAAGTGTGAGAGAGAACAAGAGGGTGTAGCGTGAACGGAGGCTTCCAGAAGGGGCTGGGGCTGGGTGGGCCCGTGTCGATTAGGGGTAGGGGCATCTGCAGGGGGCGGGGCCCAGGTGGGACAGCTGCATGGGCAGCTGACTGGACTTGTCTTCAAGGAGATAAGTGTCACAGGGGCTTGGAGAAGGCCATCTGGCCCCATGGGCAGAGGAGACCAACCGGCGAGAGGTCATGGCCTTGGAGGACTGGACTCCATGAGGAACGCAGATTCAGGGGGTGCGGCTAGGGGCTCTGGGCCGGGGTGTGTGGGGTCAGACCCGGGGAAAGGGATTATGGAGCTTCCACGAGGGTGAGCCCAGAAAGGACAGGGCCCCATGGGGGGGCAGCCATCAAGGCTCAGGGAAGGCCTGGACCGGGTGGCCTCCAGGGCTGGGGGCTTGGTCAGTGGCAGGATTGTGCAGAGGTGGGTAATGGGAGGGGGGCTCAGTGAGCTGCACTCCGTTCAGACAGGTGCTGCAGCTGGGGACCAGGGCCTTCGAGGGGCTTGGTTTCGGCAAGGGGCGTATGACAGCCGAAGGGCAGATGGGGGCTGGGCTGGGTGAGGGGCGCGAGCCAGAGTCCTGGGGCTCCTTAGGGTGGGTGCTTGGTGAGGCCAGGATTCACGAGGGGTGAGGACCCACACTCGGGGAGGGGAGGGATGCAGAGGGGAAGGGGCTCAGAAAGCATGCTGGCCGCCAGGGTTGGGGGGGGGCGCAGGAGATGAAGGGCTCCTTCCTGGAGAGACTGGGGCAGACGGAAGCACACCGGGTGGCGGTGTAGGAGGACCCATCCCCGAGGCTCCCCACACCCCGCCCCTGCCGGCTCCGCGCCCTCCTCCCAGGGGTCCGGCTTCCGGCCGGCCGGTGCCGCGGCCCCCACCCTGCGGGCAGGAGGAGGCGGCGCCGTGAGTCAGGCTGGGGCCTGGCGCTGCGGAGGGAGCCGGGCGCGGGGACAGCGGCTCCCCCCGCGAGGCTGGGCCGCCGGGACGCGGAGCGGCCGGGCACACAGCGCGGCGCCGGCCGGGGAAGGACGCGCGGGCCGCGGCGCAGGGGTCGCCCCGCCCGCCCAGGAGTCGCCAGCAGGTGAGGGCGCGCCGTCCGGGCCGCGGGGCGGTGGCCACAGCCCCCGAGGGGCGCAGGGCGGGAGGAGTGCCCGCGCGGCAGAGTGTCCTTGTGCGTCGGCTCGTGGCACCGGCTGGGTGGCTCCCCGCGAGCGTGCGCTCCGGCCGGTGCCGCTCGGGCCGGGGCTGGGGGCGGGGACGGCGCTCGCTAGTTTGGAGCCCCTGCAGGCCCGCGTCCATCCCTGTGTCCGTGTGTGTACAGGCTGCGTGTCACAGGGCAGGGCTGTTTGCCGGGCATCTCCGCGCCGTGCGAGCCCAGGGTCTGGAGAGCCTGTGTGTCAGGGTGTCCGCGGGCGGGGGCGAGAGAGCGCGGCTCACTCTGCCGGATGGCGGCCGAGACTCCGTCACTGTGGGTCTGCATGCCCTGTGCGAGTGCCAGGCTGTTTGGGATGCTGGCGTGCTGTGTTTATTGCAACAGCGTGTCGGTTGGGGCGTTGTTGGGTACGGGGGGAGGGCGTTGTGTGTCAGTGGGTGAATGTTTGTGCGCAGATGGCAAAGTGATGAAAAGCCCCTGTGTCCCTGCCAAGGCTGCCGCGAAGGGCTGTGGCACCCGGGTGCCAGGGCGGGTGGGGGAGCAGGCGGCGGGATTTCCAGCTCCTCCGGGGCTGCTCCGAGTCTGCAGGGGAGACGCTGCTGCTGCTGCTGCTGCTGCTGCTGCGGGACACCAGCCCTGCAGGGAGGACAGGACCCAGCTCACTCCTCCTCTCCCCTCCCTCCAGGCCCAGGGCCCAGGCCAGTGCCCAGCCCCGCTGGGAGCCCCGGCCAGCACCACGGACGGCACCCAGGAAGCCCGAGTCCCCCTGGACGGGGCCTTCTGGATCCCGAGGCCCCCGGCAGGCTCCCCGAAGGGCTGCTTTGCCTGCGTGTCCAAGCCCCCCGCCCTGCAGGCTCCAGCGGCCCCGGCCCCTGAGCCCTCAGCATCCCCCCCCATGGCGCCCACCCTGTTCCCCATGGAATCCAAGGGCAGCAAGACGGACAGCATGCGGGCCTCTGGCGCCCCCCAGGCCTGCAAACACCTGGCCGAGAAGAAGACCATGACGAACCCCACGACCGTCATCGAAGTCTACCCAGACGCCACCGAGGTCAATGATTACTACCTGTGGTCCATCTTCAACTTCGTCTACCTCAACTTCTGCTGCCTGGGCTTCATCGCACTGGCCTACTCCCTCAAAGTGAGCTGGGCAGGGGCGGGGGGGTGTGGGGCAGAGGAGCGGGTACAGGCAGGGGGGCCGCCTCATGGGACCCAGACATACGTGGATGCCGGCCAGCTCTGAGCCGGCAGGGAGGGGCTGCCCTTCCCCATCCTGGGCTGTGGAAGCTTCCAGGGTGTCTTGACAGGGCTCGGGGGCCACAGGGCTGGGTTCCCTACATAGCCAGCTGAGTCTTCCAGGTGCAGACCCGGGGTTCAGTCCTGTCCTCTGGGCTATGGGGGTTACACTGGGACGGAGCTGCCGCTGGGCACGCAGGGTGGAGTCAGCACGTAGATGAAGACCCCGGCATCCTTCCCCTGTCAGCAGGACAGCATGGAGACATCCTTCTCTGAGCCCCTCACAGGGAACCTGAAACCAGGCAGATGTTCAGGAGGTGGCCACGGAGGAGGCCACGGTTGCCAGGGTCTCTGATCATGGTGGTTGAGGTCACTGCTTTCTACCTTCCCTCTCCCACACTCTTTCTAGATGTCTGTCCTGGTGGCCGGTGGCAGGGGCTCGGGGGGAGCCAGAGGGAGAGAGGCAGAAACATGGCCCCAAACCCTGCATGCATACAACTTCCGGAAGCCCCTCGCTGCTGGGAGAGGAGCTGGCTGGGAGCAGAGCAGGGTGCCAGGCAGACAGGACCCCATGTCCCTGGGGCAGAGTGGAAAGAAATGGACCCAGGTTGCAAAACGGGGCTGTGACCCACTCACATCTGCGATGGGAGGCTCCATGTAGGTGTGTCAGGACTGAAGAGCCGGGGCTGGAGCCCAGGCAGCAGGACCCACCTCCCTGTCACTCTGGGAAGGCTTGGTTCCTGTAGAGTCAGATGTCACTGTCTCCGGATTCGCGTGTCCGAGCCAGGTGCACATCACTGATCACAGCTGCCCGGTGAGGTGGGGAGAGTGGGGTGGGCGGCCGTGGGACTTGGGGGCTACAGGGAGAGGAGAGTCTAGGCCAGGGAGGCTGGCCCCCGGGGGGAAGGGCAGCAGCCTGGACACAGCCCTGCCTCCCCGCATCGTCGAGCCCCACCCCTGCCCCTGGCATCACACGCCCCGGCCGGCCGCCTGGCTCCCGACCTCCTGACTCATCGTCAGCACCCCCCACTGCCAGGCACACCTTCGCCTCCAGGCCCGTGCACGGAGCTCTGGGCTCCGCCACGGGGGACCTGTGTGGTGTGAGTGAGTGTGTGTGAGTGTACATGGATGCATGTGTGTGCCCATGTCGGTATGAGTGCATGTGTACGAGTGTCTGCATGTGCACGCACAGGTGTGTGTGGATGTGAGTGTGCATAAGTGTGTGTATTTGTGCATGTGAGCATGTTATGTGTGGGCTTGAATGTGTGCATGTATATAAGTGAGTGTGCGTGTGTATGGGTGTGCATGTGTGCGAGTGTATACAGGTGTGGGTGTGCATGTACTTAATTGCATTGCATGAGTGTGCACATATTTGTGAGTGTGTGGGTGAGCGGTGTGCATGTGTGCGTGTATGTGCATAAGTATGTGTGCACGTGTGTGCTGTGAAAGCACACAGGGAAGGGTCCTGAGGGTTTAGGGGTGGCGGCCCCCAGGCCAACTCCAGGCCAAGCAGAGGGCCCAGTGGTGGGGGCAGCTGGTGAGGCTCTGTTTCCCCTGGGGCCCTCCTGCGGTGCCCCGACAATGGCCTGTGGACACGGGTCCGGCTGCGTGGGCTCCTGTCCGGAAGCTGTCCCCTCCTCCCCTCAGCCCGGCTGCGGGCGCCGGCTGGCACCGGGCAGGCCCATCTGGTGCAGGTTGTAGGTAGGTCACAGATTTCTGAATGGTGCAGCACTTGTGCTGTGATGGGGGGTGGGTAGGAATTAGTCCTTCTGAGGGGCAAGAGAGAGCTCACTCTGCCTCCCCCCTGGGGCCGCTCCCCCCGTCCTTCCTGGGGGCCAGCCAGGGCAGGAAGGCTCGGGACCAGCCAGGGAAGGAGTGTGCAAGGTCAGTTGTCTCTGGCCTGGGCAGAGGGGGCACAGAAGCGGCTGGCTCGGGCTGCTGCACCTGGGAACGTGTCCATCTGTCCATCCAGCTGCATGTCTCCGGCCTGCTGCACCCTGCCCTGTTTGCAGCCAGTCATGGGCCCTTCCAAGGGCACCTAATGGACTTGGGGTCAGAAGGCCTTGGCTAAATTCCCAGCTTGGTCCCTAAAGAGAAGTGAGCTCTTGACAAACCACCTTCCTCTGAGCTGATTCCTTCATCTGTTCACAAAACAAACTGAAGTGAAACAACACCCAAGTAAGCACACGTGAGCAGGGCAGAGGCTGGCATTCGGTGGGTGTGAAACAGACATCGTGCCCCTGTCTGTGCGGTGGCCTGTCCGTCCACCCTCCCCACCCAGGTGCGCCAGTCCACTTCGATGCCAGCTGGGTCTGCAACACGCAGATCGCAGCCTTATTTTGCTGAGCCTCACGAGCAGGACAGAGACACGGGACATCAGTTCTCCATTCACGAGTCTACACGGGCTGCTCATGGTGACGGCCGACTACTCCCCAGATGCACCCCGCCCCACGCCTTCTGTGAGCACACTTGTGTTTGTGATGTGCTGCGCCCTCAGCCTGAGGGCTTTTGTGAGATACAGCTCTTCCACCCACAAAGACCCCACTGACTCACTCTGGCTGAGCCCCCACTTCCCATCAGAGAACCCCCGCCCCAGTGGCTGCCCACCCAACCAGACCCATCCCTTCTTCCTGTTGGTGCCAAGGCAAACTGGCCACTGTAGGGGTCAGAGTGCTGGGTGCAGGGGTGGATGAACAGAGGACACCTTCAAGATGAAATACGTACCACAGTGTTTCAGAAAAAGAACACTTCATTCCTGGTTTGGGATGAGTTTGGAGTCAAGTGCGGGAGATTTCCAGGAGGAAGCATCATCTTCACTGGGCTTTGAAGGATGGGTGAGGTGACAGGTGTTCCAGACATAAACTAGGACACGAGGGTGGGGCGATCTGGGGGGAACTGCAAGGCCCCATCTTCTCAGGGGAATGAGATGATAGTCCTGGAAAGCCAGACTCAGGCCATGCAGTGAAGGATTGGGAAAAATATGTGAGGGTTTGGATTTCATTACGTGGAAGACGAAGAAGGGAAAGATACGACCAGAGCTATAAAATCTGCAACAGTGTGGAGGAAGAAGGACAAGGGAAGCCCAGAGGCAGAGAAAAGTTAGGGTCCCAGTGTGGTCCCCAGTAAAGGGGGCACATGGCTTGAACCAGGGCAGGGATGGTGGGCAGGGGAGGAGGGCAGGTATAATGATATGGCGGCTGCTCTGCCCGGGCCCGGGAGCTTGTGGACTTCCCAGTGACAGGGAAATCAACCAAATTGATTAGGAGGGGAGATGTTGTGCCAGTTTTTGTATGTACATATTTGCCCACTACCTGCTTTCTGAATATCAAGATCATATACCCACCCATCCATCCACCCACCCTTCCACCCATCCTTCCATCCATCCATCCATCCATCCATCCATCCATCCATCCATCCATCCATCCATCCATCCATCCACCCATCCATCCATCCATCCATCCATCCATCCATCCATCCATCCATCCATCCATGCATCCATCCATCCATGCATCCATCCGTCCATCCATCCATGCATCCATCCATTCATCCATCCATGCATCCATCCATGCATCCATCCATCCACCCATCCATCCATCCATGCATCCTTCCATTCATCCATCCATCCATGCATCCATCCATCCATCCATCCACCCACCCATCCATCCATCCATCCACTCATCCAACCATCCATCTATCCATCCTTTTATCTACCCATCCATCCACATACCCATTCACTCACCCATCCATCTACCCATCCAACCATCCTTCCATCCATTCTTCCATCCACCCATCCATCAATCCACCCACCCTTCCACCCATCTACCCATCCACCATCCATCATGCATCCATTCACCCACCCTTACACCTATCCATCCACCCATCCTTCCTTCCATCCATCCATCCATCCTTCCTTCCAACTATCCATCATTTTACCCACCCACCCATCCACCTACCCACTCACACCATCCATCCATCCACCCATCCATCCATCCACCCATCCATCCACCCACACACCCATCCATTCAGCATCCCTTGTACATCGATTCCTGCTCCTTTATTCCCTTCAACCCATCCAAATGGTTACTCATTCCTCCATCAATCCATGTTTATACATGTTCACTGTGCTTCCTCCTTCCTTCCGTACTCCTCCCCATCTCATCCCCACCTATTTTGTCCATCAGTTCACTTAACTATTCATCTAGCCTTCCTTTCCCCCAGTAACTTTCACCATTGCACTTACCAACTCTACCTGTCAGCCTTCCATCCATCCTCTGACCCAACACATCAATAAATCCATTCATCCTTCAAGCCAGCCACCATCCCTTCTTCCCACTGCTCCTGTAGTTGAGCCACATGCATCCATTCGTCATGTACCTGTCCTCACACTCACCCTTGCTCACTCTCTCCCTATTATCCCTTATGTCATCTCATCCACCCATATGATCTATGCGCTATCATTTTTTTTCTATTTCCCCTCCCTTCTCATCCATCCACATATTCAACCATACTTCTTTGGACTTTGTGGAAGAGGAAAGTGCTGAAGAGAGGGAAACCCTAACATTTATCCTTGGGAACATCTCTTTACAACCAAAGAATTTTGGAAATGGGTCAAGCTCTGCCCACTGTCTTCTCTGTATCTTAACATCCCTTCCCAGAGACCACGGGGCCCACTGCCTGTTCTTTCTAGGGCCTGTTCTTAGGTAATCCCTGTGAATTTTAGATTAGGGAGCCTGCTCAGACTAGAGCACACTTACATCCTCCACTGTCTAATCCTATAACTCTCTGAGGCCAACTTTCTCCTTTATCTTATGTATTCATTTATTGATTCCAGCTTTATTTAAATACAATTGACATACAGTGTTGTAGAAGTCCAACGTGCATAACGTTGCAATTTGATACACGTACATACTGCAAGATGATCCTAAGAACAGGGTTCATCCATCATCTCACATAATTATTGTTTTTGTGGTTTGTTGGGGTTTTGGTGGTAGGAACACTTACAATCTGCTCTCACCAGCTTTCTTTCTTTTTTTTTTTAATGTTCATTTATTTATTTTGTTAGTGAGAGAGACAGCGCTTAAGCAGGGGAGGGACAGAGAGAGAGGGAGACAGAATCTCAGACGGGCTCTGCACTGTCAGCACAGAGCCCTATTCGGGGCTTGAAGTCATGAACCCCGAGATCATCGTCTGAGCTGAAATCCAGAGTTGGATTCCTAATTGACTGAGCCACCCAGGTACCACCCACCGTTAATTCAGCAACTTCCAATCAAATAATACAGTATTATTAAACAATCCTGTTTTATTTTAACTAATTTCAGACTTACAGAAAAGTTGCAAAAAAGAAACACAAGGAATTCCTGGGTGCCCTTTGCACAGAGGTTCCCCATACCCGTATCTGCCTTTTCCTTGTCTCTGGCCGCTGGCCTCACCTCCTCCCCCTGCTGCAGGTTCGGGACAAGAAGCTTCTCAATGACCTGAATGGAGCGGTGGAAGACGCCAAGACAGCCCGGCTGTTCAACATCACCAGCTCCGCCCTGGCCGCCTCCTGCATCATCCTCGTCTTCATCTTCCTGCGGTACCCACTCACCGACTACTGAGACCCCGCCGGGCACCGCCGGCCGTGGAGACGAAGCACTGCGACGCGTTCGTTTTCGTGACTGATGTGATGTGGGACCCGGTGTGGTTGGGGCAGAGCAGGGCACGTGCCCTGGAGCCCCCCTGAAGCTGTGAGCCAGGCAGTGAGGCCGTCGGAAGCTCCTCGCAGTAAGGGGGCAGCGAGCTTCAGGCCGCCCACCCTCTTGGCCCCCCACCCCCCTGCCTCTGCCTGTTTCTGGGGTCCGTGGGTTTCTTCCTGTGCTGCCGCACCCTGGCTTCCAGTGGCTGCCCTCCCCGCCCTCCTGCGCCCCACTCAGGCTCCCGGGGCCCCTCTCACCCGACACCCACCAAGAAGGGCTTCTGTGGCAGCTTTCCAGTTTGGGGGGGCTGCCAGCATCTGGGGACTCACTCTCTCCTCTCCGACCCCGCCTCCTCCAAGCCAAGACCCTGCTCAGAGCTCTTGTATCTGTGAACTTTCAATAAAACACCTGTCTAGCTCCAGCCCAGCCTCTGTCCCACAGCTGAGCAGGGCATGGGTGGTGGGGGAAGGTGGCAGCTTTGGGGACCCCGCTCAGGCGCCGCCTGGTGGTCCAGGCCCCCCAACGCTAACGCTGCTGGGGAAGGTTTGCTCTGTGACCTGGTGGTCTTCTGCCCAAGATGCAAGGGGACTGAGGGGGGCTTTGGCAGAGGGTGCCCCAAACACGAGTCCCCTGGAGGATTAGGCTGCATGAACAGAGCTGCCCGCCGGCTGTACGTTAGAGCAAAGAAAACTAGCGCGTTCCCGGGGAGGGAGCTGAGTCCTCGTGGCACAGGTGACGGCTTGTCTGGGAAACGGGGGGATGTCTGGGCAGCTCAGGTGCAGACTTCACCCCCAGACCAGGGGGTTGCTTCACGGGGGAGGGACCGGGCATGCTTTGTGGGCTTTGAGGGCAGTGGAGGGGGGACAAGGGAGGGCACAGGCTGTCACGGAAGTGGGAACCGTGCCAGCCGGGGCTGGGGCGGCTGCAGAGGGCATTCGCTGAGTCTCAGGGCTGAGGATGAGAGAGTTTGGTGATGGTCTGGATGTGCCGGTGAGGCGGGCGGGAGGAGCGAGGGGGGCCTCCGTGTCCCACTTGGCCGGGGCTGTGTGCTAACATGGGGACCTCGGGAGGAGCCCTGTGGAGGCAGAGGGTCTCGGCGGTGGCAGCCGGCATGGAGCCCGGGGAATACCACCTCCCTCCGCAAGGCAGGCAGGAAGAAGGAGCATCCCAGCCGGAAAGCAGAGTGTGGGGGTGAAGGAGGGAGAGGCCAGAGGCGCCCATCGCGTTTAGGGGACTGTGATGGAGGAAGGAGGCAAGGAAGGGGCGGAAAGGTGTGCTTGGAGGGGTGGGGAGGTGGCCGCGAAGGGAGAAGAGCGATGGGGATGTGGTCAGAGCAGGGTGCCAAGCCCGGGGCTCGGGGGTGGTAGGGATGGAGAGCCCGGGGAGGGAGGCCAGGGGGCCGAGGGGTGATGAGGGCATGAGTGTCAGAGAAGATGGAGCCGGTCTGGGCAGCAGAAGATACTCCCCCCTTCACCCAGGACGGAGGCAGAGGCGCTGGGTGAGGGGCGGGTGTGTGGATGCGGGGCCAGGATTGGGGCTCCCCTCCGATCTCCCTGGGAGGGGGTCAAGCGGGGGGCAGGGCTCAGTGCAGGGGTGAGGTGTTTGGGGTCTTCCTGGGCAAGTGGACCGGTGTGGCTGAGGTCAGCTGGGGGCAGGCGCCTGGGGGGCCCAGTCAGTTGAGCGTCCGACTTCAGCTCAGGTCATGGTCTCACGGTTCATGGGTTCGAGCCCCGCGTCGGGCTCTGTGCTGACAGCTCAGAGCCTGGAGCTGCTGCAGATTCTGTCTCCCTCTCTCTCTGCCCCTCCCCCACTCATGCTCTGTCTCTCAAAAATAAACATTAAAAAAAGTTTTTAAGAAGCCTGGTGCTGGCCATGAGCGTGTGCACGCATGTGCCCGTGTGATGGGGGCGGCGCGCGTGCGCCTGTGTGACGGGGACGGTCCCTGCGGTTCGTCCCCAGCTTCCCTTACTTTGGCCACAGTGGCCCCGAGTTCTCCAGGTCCCACCATCCGCTTGTCAGAACCACAGCCGCCGCTGCAGCCTGACCCTCGCTGCATGCTGGAAAGGTGCAGGATATTCCTTCTTCGTCTCAGGCCATCGGGTCCCCTCCTGGACGTGGAGATATCTCCGGAGCACCGCTGCGCCCACAGAATAGCAACCGCCCTCTCAGACGGGAGGTGGGGGGCACGGTACAAGCAGGGCCCTGGCCACGGCCAGCCGCAGGGCCCCCCTGAGATTGGCTCAAGCCCACTTCACGGAGGTGGGTCTGGGAGGCGGCTCCCGTGCAGAAGAGCCACGGTCCCCTCCCCCGCCTGCCCCACCGAGGCACCTGCTGGGCTGCAGAAGGCTCTGGGTGGTTTGAAGGACATGGAGAGGCTCCTGGAGCCCGGCCAGCGGGGCCTGAAGGCAGCAGGGCGGGGGTCTCCAGTGTGCTCCCCCTTCCTTTCAGCTGGGGAGGGCGTGGGGGGCAGGGGTCTCCCTGTGGTTTCAGTTTCCACCCCCCCCCATGCTTATGGGCATCTTTTTCATATGCTTCCGGCCGTTTGGGCGTCCCCCTGCCAAACGCCTGTCTCACCTTGAGCACATCCTTCCCATGGGGCTGTGGGTTTCTTAGTGGCACCCAGGTGGCTCTGCCCGCGTCCCCCCTCCATCCCCTGAAGGCCCTGCCCCGCTCGGAGGCCCTCACTGTCTGGCATCTTCTAATAAACACAAGTGTCTAATTTCAATATGGTCACAACTACCACCGTCTTCATCAGCTGGGGCCTTCTGCCCGGGACGCGGGAAGGGGTGCACGGAGAGACACCGACGCGTCTGCCGACTCAGGGCACACAAGGTGGCGGCAGGTGGATCAAGTTCTGTTTCTGGACTCCAGAAGTCGTTGTGTCGCGGGGTCGTGCCTGCGGTAGCTCTCTGCACGATGTCTGAGCACTCAGACACACGTGCCCGCGGATGCCACGGTGGAGAGAACTCAAGTGTGCATTAACACATGTTTTCATGTACGCATGGAAGCAGGCTGACAAATGCACAGCTTCGTTTGCGACTTCCCCGGGGACTTAGCCTTTTATTTGTTGAAAATAAGCACAATGCATAGAAGAGAACGTCCCCACAAGAAACCCCATGGACAAGAGTGAGATGGGCCCATGCGCGGTGCTGCGCCCGAGAGAGGGGCTCGGGGAGGCTGTAGCCACAGGTCTGTGGAAAGAAGGCAGGTGCACACGTGGGGGTCAGCGAAGATGACAGAGGGCCAGATACTGGATTTGGTCAAATAATTACATATATATTTTTTAATGTTTATTAACTTTTGAGAAACACCGAGCGTGGGTGGGGGAGGGGCAGAGAGAGAGGGAGACACAGAATCTGCAGCAGCTCCAGGCTCTGAGCTGTCAGCACAGAGCCCGACGCAGGGCTCGAACCCATGAACTGTGAGACCATGACCTGAGCCGAAGTCGGACCCTCAACTGACTGAGCCACCCAGGCACCTCTCCATAATTACCTATATTAAGGCTGATGGGAGCCTGTAACAAAAGTGGAGTGGGGCAAAGAGAGGAGCCACAGTGGGGTTAGGGGAACCCGTACACCCCCAGCCCTCCCCAAGGATGGTCTGCAAGCCCCCCAGCAGCTCCCAAACACCAAGCTCACTGTCACGCAGATATTGGCTCTTAAGGTCACTGGCCCCCTGCAGGGATCGGGCCCCATGGGGACTGCTGGCCGCAGGCAGCACCTGCGGGCGTGACCCGGGGCCCCAGGGCACGGAAGCAAAGGCCCAAGAGATTCACGTCCCTCTCCTGCCAAATCAGGGGCAGCTGGGCCTCAGGGTAGATCCACTGAACGGAAGAGGAGACTGAGTCCACGTGGAGACTAGTAAATAAGTTGTGCTCGGCGGGCACGGTGGTCTTTCGTCCGAGAAAGGCCGTCCTGCAGAACAGTCATAACTGCAAAGGGGGACGGAGACCCAGCGGGTGGTACCCCAGAGTTGCCCGCCTCCCCCCGGGCACCCCCCACTTTCTAGAGCTGCTCACAGGGCTCAGGAAAACGGCACACCTACTCTCCCCAGCGTATGTGATGAAAGGGCGCCCTGGAGGATGTAGATGAACGTCCAGAGGGAGGCGTGTGGGAGCGGCGTGGAGCCCCCACGCCCTCACCCCACACCCGCACGTGTCCTCCAGCCCAGAGCCGCCCGGACCCCGTGCTTCCGGGACGTTCACGGAGGCTCCTCCGTGTAGCCGTTGACCATTAACTCCACGCGCGCTGGGGGTGGGGTGCGGGCTGAGGGTTCTAATCAGGTCCGGTCTGTCTGGTGGCCCAAACCGCCTGTCACCTCAGTAGAACAGAGGATGCTCCTGTCACCCAGGAAATTCCAAGGGCTTGAGGAGGTCAGTGCTGGGGACCCACGGAGATGTTCGCTGCCGTCCCACGTGGCCGAGCTCGCCAAACCGCCAGACGAGCCCACCGCGAGCGACAAACAGAAGGGTCCTTCCGTCTGCAGAAGGCTTGCGGCCACCGGAGCCGCGGGAAGAGGGGGCCGCTCCGGCCTCCGCTGCTGGTCACTGCAGGCTGCGTCCGCACCTGCACGGTCTTTCCACAAAGTCACGCGATTCTGTGTCATCAAGTCTCATTCACAAGCTTTCTCTTGCCTGATGAATGTTTTTGCTGATAGGACTCGCGTCGTCCGGATGCCTCTCTCTCTGCTGGTTGCTTCCTCTAATCTAGGGTTTGGACGGCTGCCCTCGCGGCCGTCTCTGTGGTGCACGGATTGTCCGCTCCTGCAGGGCTGCCTGACCTTGAACCGGTACCACAATCAGAACCACTGTGGCCTTACCGTGAGCCGGACACCCCGACGCCTCTCTCACCCACCTTCCTCAAGGCTTTCATGGCCATTCCGCTTGTGGCATTCATTTAATTGGCGAACGGATCAAGCAGGGGGAAATAACTACTAGGATTTTGATTAAATCTATAGGGAGGCATTGGGAAGAATTTACATTTTCATAAGACCGAGTTTCTCAAATCTTCTTTCAGGCTCTGTGAAGCCCTCCCGGAATGCGCTATGGTTCTCTGCGTAGCGGTCTCACACAGAACCCGTGAGATTTATTTGCAGATATTTGATTTTCATGCTATCGTAAATGTTTCTGTGAGAAACGTTTTCTCTCCTAAGTGTCTGTTGCTGATGTAAAGAAACGCATATGGCATTTAAGCAGCCATCCTGCACCCGACGCCCTTACCAGGAGGATTTTTATTCTCTTGATACTTTTCGTAACTTCTGGATTTTCCACGTATTCAATCCTAGCGTGCGCCCATATGCAAAATTAGAGTTTCCGCTCTTCCTTCCTAATCCACATACATTATGTTTGTTTTCCTTAATGCGTTTTCTAGAACTTCAGTGACCCTGGGAAATAGCGGTCTCGGTAACAGGGTTTTCATTTGTAACCCTCATCTCGAAGATAAGTCTCTCCAGGCTGCGTGATTTGGGATGATATTTGCTCTAGGTATCTGTAGGCCTCCGTTAGTAGCTTAAGTCACTTCCTGTTTTTTATAATATGCTAACATTGACATTTTTGCTGTAGCGCCACAGATATGAGAAACTTCGCATCCTGCAAAGGCAGAGACTGCAAACAAGAGGGCTGACAGGAAAGGTTTGGGGGCAGACAGCTCAAGACCTGGGGACCTTTGTGACCCGAGCAAATAGCAGCAGTGGCTCCAAGCGGCCGTCAGGCTCGCAGCCAGTGCCCCAGACGGCACCCTTCTGCCGGGTGTAACTGCTCGCCAGCCTGGTTTCTCCCAGGTCCTTGAGGGCATTCACTGCAGATTTCACCCACTTTATTTTTTTTTAATATTTTTATTTATTTCTAGGAGAGAGAGAGACAGCGTGAGCAGGGGAGGGTGAGAGAGAGAGGGAGTCACAGACTGAAACAGGCTCCAGGCTCCGAGCTGGCAGTCAGCACAGAGCCCGACGCGGGGCCTGAACCCACGAACCGTGAGATCATGACCTAAGCGAAAGTCGGACGCTTAACCGACTAAGCCACCCAGGCGCCCCAGATCTCACCCACTTTAATCATCCGACCCAGAGCATAGACATTTCCAGCTCTTATTCAACACTCGGAGCTGGGGGTCTTCCCAGCTTCCGGATCGGTGCCGGGACTTCTCTGGAGCCACTAGCCAAGACCACGGCGCAGTGGGCGCCTCCCAGGGCTTTCCCCTCCATCTGCATGATTCTCTTCAGCTGTGAACACGCCGACCTCAGTTCCGTAAAGTCATTAAAACGCTGGGGGAAGTGTGTCCGTACGGGGCTGATTCGTGTGCCTGCAGCTCTGTCCTTTCCCATCGCTTTTGAGCCAATTCGCATTTTGTGAACATGCATCATAGCAGAAATGGCTCAGTCTTATTAAATTAATAGAGAGGGGCACCTGGGTGGCTTAGTCGGTTAAGCGTCCGACTTTCGCTTAGGTCATGATCTCCCGGTTCGTGGGTTCGGGCCCCGCGTCGGGCTCTGTGCTGACTGCCAGCTCAGAGCCTGGAGCCTATTTCACAGTCTGTATCTCCCTCTCTCTCTGACCCTCCCCTGCTCACGCTGTCTCTCTCTCTCTCTCCTAGAAATAAATAAAAAAATTTAAAAAAAATAAATTAATAGAGAATACCACTGAATCATTTTCTGCCTTTTTTGGTTTGATTGTATAATTTTCCTCTTTAAGATTTTTTGTAATGTTTATTATTTTTGAGAGACAGAGTGCGTGCAGGGGAGGGGCAGAGAGAGAGGGAAACACAGAATCTGAAACAGGCTCCAGGCTCTGAGCTGTCGGCACAGAGCCCGACATGGGGCTCGAACCCACGAACTGCAAGATCATGACCTGAGCCGAAGTCAGATGCTTAACTGACTGAGCCCCCCAGGCGTCCCTGCTATTTTCCTCTTTTGATAAGTTTGTTTGCAAATTATATTATCCACTTTCCCCCCAATGTTAAAAACAGCCCTGCCTGCCCGAGTGAGTGTGTTCAGGACTGTGGGGCTCCCCCCACTCCCGGCGTCTCACGCCGTCCTGGTTAAACTTTGGTGTCAAGGCAACGCTGGCTTTGTCACTTTGAGGGTTTTATTTGCGATTTATATTTGCTGCAGCTGCTGGTGAAGCCGGGGGGCCTACGCTCTCTTTGTAGGAAGGTTTTGATTTTAGTGTCAGTCCCTTTAATCGTGCTTTATTTGCTGTCCGGGCACGTGTCCCCAGCTCCGGCCCCTCGCAGTGAATAAACACCTAACTTACTCATTTTCGCCTGCTCTCCTTTTCAGACAGACGCGTGCCGCTGTTCAGTCCAGATCGTCACCGCAAGGGTACTGACAATTCGCACAGCCTCGAGGACAGCCATTTCCCATTTATTTGGCACAGGGACTTCCTCATGAATAAATATATTTCAGAATCACCATTTCGGACAAAGATGCGTGTTTCTTACTCAACACAGCAGCGCTGCCAGAGTGTGGCATGTGATGCAGTGAGCCGCACCCGGGGTGAGCCTGCGTTCGAGGGCGGGGAGGTGACACGTCGGGCAAGTGTCCCCTGGCCATCATGTGGGGGACCGCCCTCTGCTGTGGCTCCTGTTCTGCCCTCACACCGCGTGGCTGGGGTGCAGGCTGACCCAGACAGGTGGGTTGGCTGAAAAGCTGAAGGGGAGGCTGGTGCAGGGCACATAGGGGTAAAATGAACTGACATCACATAAAATATTTTAATATTTATTTATTTATTTATTTATTTTTGAGAGGGGGAGGGGCAGAGAGAGAGGGAGACACAGAATCCAAAACAGGCTCCAGGCTCTGAGCTGTCAGCACAGATCCCAACATGGGGCTTAAAACCCAAGAGCCACAAGATCGTGACCTGAGCCTAAGTCGGACACCCAGCTGACTGAGCCACCCGGGCGCCCCCCTCCTTCCCCTGACATTACATTTTTGGCACAAACTATGGTCATTTCCAACTGTTTTCACTGTTTGATTGAACCAACTGTCTGTTTGTTAAAGCAGTTTTGATATTTTCAGTTGAGACAAAACACATCGTAATTTGTCACATTAAAATGAGTGGAAATTATTTTGTCCTCTGGTTTTTCACAAGTGGCAGGGTTTTCGGGGGGAAATCCAAGTCATCATGGGGTCAGAAACGCTCACATTTAAGCCATGCTTTTTTTTTTTTTTTTGGCTCCTGTTCATTAAAGTCATTCTCCCAGCTGTGCCGTGCAGTGTTTTCATTACATTTGATGGACCTGTTTGAAATGTCTCAGGGGTGCCTGGGCAGCTCAGCTCATGATCTCACAGTTCATGAGTCTGAGCCCTGAATCGGGCTCTGTGCTGACAGCTCAGAGCCTGAAAGCTGCTTTGGATTCCATGTCTCCCTCTCTCTCTGCTCCACCCTGCTCGTTCTCTCTCTCTCTCTCTCAAAAATAAATACACATTAAAAATTTTTTCTAAAAAATGAAATGGCTGGGGTGCCTGGGTGACTTGGTCGATTAAGGGTCCGACTTTCACTTAGGTCATGATCTCGCGGTTCGTGGGTTCGAGCCCTGCATCGGGCTCTGTGCTGACAGCTCAGAGCCTGGAGCCTGATTCAGATTCTGTGTCTCCCTGTCTCTCTCTCTCTCAGAAATAAGTAAAACATTAAAAAAAAAATTTTTTTTTAATGAAATGGCTGCTTTCACAGGTAAAAAGAGTCAAATGTTAGCAGTTTCATCCAGTTGGCCTCAGAGGGTGTGAGTAACCTTATTAGTTGCAGCTGAAAACATTCCCCGCCTCACATTATCTTTTCATCAGCCACAGCACATCCATAGGGCGGCTCTCACCCAAACGCGAATGTTCTAGCTCAGTTTCTTCACAGAGTCGTAGCTTAAGTGCATTGTGGGCACAGAACACTTCCTATAAAATTTCAATCTGTTGAAATGTTTCGATACTTATTTTAGGGTCAATCTTCTGTCACTACGTCCAAACGTCCTTCAAGAGAGTACTTATTTTACAGCACTGGCACCGGGACTTTGGGGGCCTCCAGGTAAAGTGTATTCCTTGTGGTGTTCAGCCTTGCTGGCTTTGCAAAGGGGGGAGCAGTCGATCAGGGGCCCCTGCAGCTTCGCCCTGAAACCTCACATGTCGCTCCCACTGAAGTCACCCCTTCCCAGGCCGCCCTGCTCTGTGGGAGCCTGAGGCCTCAGCACGGGGAAGCCTTGCCGGCCCTTCTGAGCCCGCAGCCAGTCTCACAGGCTTGCTTCCCTCCCCCTGACTCGGGGTCAGGTGTGCAGCTGGCCTCACGCCGTCTCTGGGCCACGGCTCCTTCCCACCTCCTCTCTCACGGGCTTCCTCAGTGAAGTCTTCTGCGTGGATCCTGCCTCGGTGGCCATTCCCTAGAAGACCCAGACCCTCAGGGGGTGGCGCTGAGACGAGGGAGGTGGGCGGCGGGGAGGCCGGGGACTGGGGATTGAGGCGCCCAATCTGGTTGTTGGATGGGGCAGGGATAGTGCCTAGAACGCCCTGGAGGCCCCATTGTTTTGTTAAAGATTTCACCCCAGCGATGGGGAGAAGCCCCTCCAGGGGCAGGAGAGCCCTGGGGCGGGTATGACGATGCAGTTACTTGGGGACACACAGGGACAGGGCCTCGAGAGACACAGAGATGGCTGGTTAGGGCTGAGCTGTAGCAACGCCCCATCCAGGAACAAAGAAACAACGATGGCTGTAACAGGAGGTAAGGACCCTGAGAACAGAGATGGGGACACGTGGACAGATGCACCCAAGGGTGCTGACTCTGCAGCCCACCTGGACTCTGAGCCTACAGGGGTGGTTCTCCTCCCGAGATGGGTGCAGTTGAAGCCCCTCCCACAGATGGAGCCCCTCCCACAGATGAAGCCCCTCCCATAGATGGAGCCCCTCCCACAGCTCAGGCCCCTCCCACAGCCAAAGCCCCTCCCATAGATGGAGCCCCTCCCACAGCTCAGGCCCCTCCCACAGCCAAAGCCCCTCCCATAGATGGAGCCCCTCCCACAGATGGAGCCGCTCCCACTGCTGAGGCCCCTCCCATAGATGGAGCCCCTCCCACAGCTCAGGCCCCTCCCACTGCTGAGGCCCCTCCCACTGCCAAGGCCCCTCCCACAGCTGAAGCCCCACCCACACAGGGCACCGCCTGGCCCCTCTTTCCACCAGGCAGCCCGGCGCCTGGGGCTGATTCTCACATAACCCAGTCGGGCGTGTGGGGCCTGATAACGCAGGGAAGACCCCCAGGGCCCCTCCAGAATCACAGAACAAGTGGGCATACTGGCAGGAGCCAGGGGCGTGGTCCTGCGATTGGACTTCTTTCTCCATAAAAAAAATTAGTGTATGATTTACACACAGTAAAACCCACAGTTCTGTGTTTTGACAAATACAAGGTCACATAACCTCCAGCAAAACCAAGAAACAGAACAGTTCGCACATCACCAAACTCCCCCGAGCCACGTCGTGGTCAAGGCCCCGCCCCACCCCAGGCCCTGGCAACCACGGATGGGACGTCTCTTCTGTCCCTAAAACATGCCTTTTGCAGAAGGCCATCGACGTGGCGTCACACATCAGGTGTCCCAGCACCTGTCTGCTGGGTCCTCACTGGAACCTGAGCCTCTCTCCCAGCTCCGCACCTAGTGGTGTCGCCCCGTGGCCACCCTGTGTGTCCACCCCCAGCGGCAGGGACAGGCTGGGCCGCCTGCCTGCCAGCGATCACAGATCAACGTTTGCACACAGGCCTTTGAGTGAAAGAAGCCTTCCCCCCGCGAGCTGTCTCCTCAGGACCAAGTCATACGATGCGCGTGTGCTTAACTCTGGAAGGAGCCGCCACGCGCCCCCGCATGGGGGCTGTCCCTCAGCGCGGCTTCCTGCGGGTCACGCCAGGTGCTGTTCCAAGTGCCCCTCTCTGGGGGGGTCCCTACATCTTTAGCCCGTGGTTTGATGCCGCGTTGTTTACTAATTCCTGCTGGTCGAGAATTCGTCGTCCATTCCAGACGGATGATGCTCGTTTCCAAATGGCCTCCCCCCGCCCCTGGCTCTAGTTTCCTTCTCTTCCCGGTGCCTTCCGAACGCACAATCTCTCCATTTCGATGAGGTCCAATGCACCTAGTTTTTTTCCTTTTGCAGACAGCAAGTCTAAGAGATTTTGCCGAACCCCAGAGTCACGAAGATTTTCTCCAGAACCCGGCACTTGGGTCGGGGACCCACTGTGATGTGTGTACGGCCTGAAATATGATTCAATGTGGAGTTCCAGCAGACCCGGCGCCTCCGGCCAGAGGACCGCGAGCCGTCCGCTAACAAACGGGCCTTCTCGGGACCCTCCCCTGGCTTCTTCCTGTGCCGCCTGGCGTCTGGGCCTCGGTGCCGCTGACCCTCGGGGCGAGGCGGCTCTCTGCGTGCTGCCGGCAGCCCACCCCCCGCTGGATGCCCGCCCCCCCCAGGTGTAATGGTCAGAACTGTCCGCAGTCACCGCTGGGGTCACCCGCCATGGCCGCTGTGATGAAGGTTCGCACATGAGGCAGCTGACACTTCAGAGACTCACTGTCCCCATCCTGGGGCCGCAGCCTTGAAGGCCAGGCAGGGACAGGACGGGTCCCCAAGGCCTCTCTCCTGCGTGTGGATGGCCATCCTCGCCCTGTGTCCTCACGGGGCCGTCCCTCCGTGCCTGTCTGTGTCCTCATCCCTCTTCTTACAAGGACCCCGGGCACACGGCGTCAGGGCCCCCCCGGGTGGCCCCGTGTTCTCTCAGTCATCTCCGTGAAGTCCCTTCTCCGGACACGGCCATGTCCTGTGGTGCCAGGGGTCAGGGCTTCAACATGTGAATTTGGGGGGACACAGCTCAGCCCGTAACAATTGCCCTCCCCTGACTTCCTAGGAGCGCCCAGCGTCACAGGGACAGGCCCCTCACTCACCCGCTCTGCTCGGGACACGAGACTCGCGTGGGACACAGAGCCAGCCTCGTGAGCAGTGAGCCCAGAGGCCTGGGGCCGTGGTGTCTCCACCAGCAGAACGTCTTCGTGTTTCTGTCGTCCGGTCGTTTGCAGACGTTCCTGGATGCGGTTTGCTCAGCTGCAGCTATAATTTGACTCTTTCTTCTTTCTTTGTCAGAAAAAATACCACAGCATGAAGAGTGAGCCTTAGTGTCCACTTTGGATTGACGATGACGTGTCCGCGTGGGCTCACGGAGGGAACACAGGGGGCAGGTGTCGATAGCGGGAGCCAGCGTGGCCATGGGGGCGGGGCTGTGTGGCCACCTGCATACTTTCCACCCAGTTTTGCTGTGAACCCAAAACTGCTCTAAAAACTAAATTCTATGTTACTTTATTCTTAACATTTATATATTTTTTTGAGAGACAGAGCGAGTGTGCATGCACACAAGTGGGGGAGGGGCAGAGAGAGAGGATCTGAAGCAGGCTCAGTGCTGTCAGCACAGAGCTTGATGTGGGGCTCGAACCCACGGACCGTGAGATCATGACCTGAGCTGAAATCAAGAGTCGGCTGCTTAACTGATTGAGCCACACAGGCGCCCCCCAAAATAAAATCTATTTATAACAAATAATGTCCATTTTTAAACAATAGCCCCCCAGAATTAAATATTTAGGTGTAAATCTAACAAAGCCCATCCAGAATCAGCCTGCCGACCACCCCACGAGCAGCCATGAGGGACGTGGAAGACGGCCTGGCCGAGACCGTGTCGTGGACTGGAAGATGCGCTCCCCGCCCTGACCTGGAATTCGGGTGGAAAGGCAAAAGCAATCGAAAAGCCAAAACGACTTCGAAAAAGGAAACAAAGTAAGAGGAATGTACTTCCTCCATTATGACGTGTCAGCAAGCGGCCGCGGCCGTCCCGACCCGGGCTGATGCGCATCGATGCCGAAGGACGGGGGCCACACACGGGTGACAGCGGCGGGCCACCGCGTTCCGACGCGGGCCTGGGGACAGCCGACTGGGGAAGGGACAGTTCTCCACCAGTGGGGCTGGGGCCCATGAAGAAGTCCTAAACCCCAGGTTTTGCACGGAATTAACTCCTGACCAGCCACAGATGTACGTGCAAAATACAGAGCCCTCGGACATTTAGGAGGAAGCCTCGGAGGAAGTTTCTGTGACCCTGAGTAACGAAAACAGGTGCGTATAACCGACAAAAGTAGCGAGTGGAATTCATTCCGTTCTGGATATAAGGGGTAAGGTAATAAAACCTTACTGTCCTCCCCAAAGGCAGGAGGGGAAAGCTGGCCTTGGGGCATCACGTGAAGCGTCCCCCCAGAAGGGACAGCTGCTTTCCTCGTTTTCTTCACCCATCGTTTAGCCTTTGGGGGAGCTCATGGTTATCGTAAAATTTCAGTTAGTAATAAAGTTACGGGGCGGGGGGAGGTTCTGCCTTCAGATGACGTCACGGGGCTCCACGGATCAGCCCCGTGTGACATAGAGAAAATTGTTTTGGGTTTTTTTGATGAAAAAATCTGTATTTAGATTTAGCCTCCTGCATCATCGGTGCACTTTTCTGTGGTTTCATTTCCATTCGGTGCGACAGCAACAGGAAGCAACATGTTGGGGGTCTGCGGCAGGGGTGCGGGGGGGCAGCGTGGTCGCTCACCTCCAGCCCCCACCCCCGTTCGCTCCACAGTGACCGCCCCTACTTCTGTACGCTCAGCGAAGGGTTTCTGAGGGCTTTGCTCACCGTGCCCCGCAGTTACATTTCTACAAAGATTTTAGGGGGCAGGGTTTTCCAGGTGTGCGCCTTGCGGGTTTCTAGAACCGGAAGACGTCCCCTGTGGATGCTGCAGGGAACCCTACCAGTGCGGGCAGCCTGCCCTCCCCACCCCCTCCCGGGCCTCACGGGACGCGCTCCCTCCCGCCCAGGGGCAGGGCAGGAAGACCGAGGCCTGGGACGCGCCAGACCCGCTCTCTCCCACGCCCCTGCTGCGCCTTTGATGTCAAGGCCGCCTGCCTTCAGTGTGGGCGAGCTGCTGCTCAGGAGCATCTGACCCCCCGCAGCCCCGGCGGCCCGCGTCCCCGGGAGGCCGGCGTGGGTTCTGCACCTGTGGGCACCTGCCGAGGGGGCGTCTTTCCCAGCACCGCGTGGCGGAGCTCCGGCCTCTCTGTCCTAGATGCTGTCACACGGAAGAGGCTCAGGGGGGCAGACGGGCCTGTGGGCAGCGTCCCTGCAGCCATCGGTCAGCGTGTGGGGGCAGCGGCGTTCTCCAGAGCAGGAAAACCAGCAGGATGTGTAGACGGAGAATGATACGTATGTTAGAGATTAGCCTGTGCCGTTGTGGAGGCCTGGGGAGCCCAAAATCCAAGCGGGGAGGCCAGCCCTGCAGACTCGGGTGAGAGTCAGTTGTAGCCGAAGGGCCGTCTGCTGGCAGAATTTCCTCTTTCTTGGGGAAGTCAGTCTTTCATGCTACTCGGGCCTTCAACTGATTGGATGAGGCCCACCCACAATGTGGGTAGTCCACTGTTTTACTAAAGGCCACTGATTTAAACATCAATCCCATCCAAAAACACTCTCGTAAACACATCCAGAATAATGTTTTACCAAATATCTGGGCACCATGGCCCAGCCAGGCAGACATAAAATTAACCATGGGAACGTGTAAGTCTCATCCTTGCTCTGTGTCAGATCAGTTGCGCTTTCTCGGGACAGTAACTTCGAATCCATTGCCCTGTGCATGAATCCATCAAGCGTGAGACTTGCGAAAGTGCCCATCTTCCAAATCAGACCTGCGAATTGGCCCCTGTGTCTCACTGAGGCAGCTCTGGGGACCCTCTGCCCTGAGGGCGTCCTCTGTTCTGGGGCCCGACACCCCACATCAGTCTTCACTCTGAAATGAGATAAAAGTAAACCTCTCTGCTCCCTCTCCCAGATGACAAGGCCTAGGTGACTTCTCTTTCCTTTTTTTTTTTTTAAATGTTTTTTTTATTTCTAGGAGAGAGAGAGAGAGAGACAGCGTGAGCAGGGGAGGGTCAGAGAGAGAGGGAGTCACAGACTGAAACAGGCTCCAGGCTCTGAGCTGGCAGTCAGCACAGAGCCCGACGCGGGGCTCGAACCCACGAACCGCGAGATCATGACCTGAGCAAAAGTCGGACACTTAACTGACTAAGCCACCCAGGCGCCCCTTCTCTTTCCTTTTTTGTCCTGGCTGCTAGGGAGCTCACAGCGAAAGCTGGGCTCTTTGGCTGTCATTTCCCTGTACCTGGATGTCATGATGTCACCGAGTTCCCCACTCTTTCTCTCCCTTTGGGGGGGCCATATTCTTGCTGAGCTCTTGTTTTGAGATAATCTACACCCTCTGGGTGAGTCCACTGCCATCCAAGCAAGGCAGGTGACATCAGGCCTTGGGGACAAAGTGACGTTTCTCCAGATTCCAGCTCTGGACTTACCGGCTCTGTGGCTTGGGGAAAGTTCCTCTATGTCCAGGTCCTCAGTGTTTTTAATTATGCATTTGGGATGAAACACGTAACTCAGGGCCTGGCACATGGCACTCAGTAAAAGTTAGCTCTGAGTATTTTGTGACCCGTTTTCAGGCTAAGGGAAATGCTGGATTAGGTCCACACGGAGTGGGCACCTCCGGCCGCAGAGCACACCCCTGGCCGAGGACAGCCAGGCAGGAAGATGCGGCCTTTCCGATGCTCCTGAGATGGGGGGGAGCTGGCAGCCTGGGGGCCGGGGGCTGGAGGCCGGGGGCAGGGGGAGCTAGGGGCTGTAAGCCTAGGGGTTAGGGGCTGGGGGGGCCAGAGGCCAGGGGCGGGTGGAGGGGCTGGAGGGGCCAGGGGCCAGGAGCTGGGGTCTGGGGGCTGAGGGCTGGTGCCCAGGGGGCCGGGGGCTGGGAACCGGAGACCAGGCTCCAGCGATGGGGACCAAGGGCCTTTGGCTGGGGGCCAGGGGTGGGGGCTGGGAACCAGAGACCAGGCTCCGGGGATGGGGACCAGGCTCCGGGGATGGGGACTGGGGGCCAGGGGCGGGGGCTGGGGCAGAGCCTGTCACCGATCACCCCTGCCCGGCCCAGGTCCTCTCCAGGGCTTGTGAGGGCGCTGCCCCAGCCCCGCCCATCCTCTGCGGGCGCTTGGGTGGGAGGGGAGAACCTGGACAGGGAAGGCTCCGGGACAATGCGGGTCTCCATCCCGGTGGCCCCAGAACTAAGCGGGGCTCCTGAAGGGGGGCAGAGACTCTGGGTGGCTGCCAGGGGTGGGCTGTCTGGGCAGGAAGGTGGGGCTTGGGGAGATGGGCTCAGAGCCCTCTGACCCCTCTGGTGCCACCTCATAGTGGACGTGGATGGACAGTGGCTGTGGCAGGGCTGGAGTCACAGTTCCGGGCCTCCCGCAAGCCACTGGTATCCATCCAGAGGGCGAGTGCCCAAGAAGGGGCGCCAACCCTTCCTAGCCACGTGGCACCCACACAGCCTTGGGGCCTCGCCGGGCAGAGGGATAGAAGAAGCCTGTGGCCACCCAGAGGGCACACAGGGCATCCCAGCCCCAGAGCCAACGGCCACCAGGGATCTGATCTTCCCCAGGCCCCGTGCCTCCCGGCCAAGCAGAGTGGGCCCCGCTGAGCCCGTCCTGTGGCGTGAGCCAGCAGCCGGGCCTGTGTGCCCCGTGGGCCAGGGAGAGACGCGCCCCCCAGGCAGGCACCTGGCGCGGCCGCCTCCCGGGCCGTGCACCCCGGCGTGTGCAGACGCCCGCGTTCGTTGTCTCCCAGACGGAGGCCAGCACTTTCCCTGCCCCCCCCACCCCCGCCACCTTTTACAAGTGAAAGCCCTTGGTGCCGGCTGACCCTCCCGTCGTGGTCAGAGCAGGACTGGCCGTCAGACAGAGGGCGTAGGAATGCGCCTGCGCCCCCCGCGCCCCGGGGTCTTGCCCACGGTGTGCCCCCCCCCCCCCGTGCCTGGGGCTCAGCCCGTGGGAAATGCAGACACAACAGGATCCGCCCCTTTGGAGAAGTGGGGCCTCCATGTCGGTGTCGGGTGGAGGCGATGGGAGCAGCGTCCGTGGCCTTGAGGCCGTGTTCATCTCTGCCACCTGTGTTAGCTTTTCGTGGCTGCCACAACGGACTGGGTGGCTCACGACGGCAGACGTTTCTCTCCTCGCGGTTCTGCAGGCCGGACGTCCAAGCTGGAGTCGCAGGCCGGGCGCTCCCCGAAGCCTCCACGGGAGGACCCTTCCTTCCTCTTCCAGCTCTCGGGGCCGCCAGTGTCCTTGTTGCTCCCCCGCCCAAGCTGGAGCCTAAGTCTGTCCTCACGTGGCCTTTCTCCCTGTGTCCGCACCTGACCTCCCCTCTTTCTCTGACAAGGACACCAGCCATTGAGTGAGGGCCCACCCTCATCCAGGACAACCTCGTCTTTAATTTGATTCCGTCTGCAAACACTTGATTTCCAAACACGTCGTATTCTGAGGCTCCAGGAGGACACTGTTCCGTCCACTGCACTGCCCCATCGGGTTCCTCACGCTGCCCCGATGCTGCCCCGTCTGTGAAAGCCCAGGGAGTGTCCACAGGACGCACAGGGAGATGGAGTCCTTAGAGATTTCTGGAACAGTGTCTCCTCCTGCCTGTGACCTCTGGGGAGAACAGGACTCAGGACCTGGACAGGACTGGGGACCAAGACAGGATTCAGGATCAGGATGGGATCTAGGATCAGAATTGGACTCGGGATTAGGACAGGAGCCAGGACCGAGACAGGATTCAGGATCAGCACAGGACTCAGGATCAGGATAGGACCCAGGATCAGCACAGGACTCAGGATCAGAGTCAAAACAGAACCCGGGATCAGGACAGGACACATGGCTAGGACTGGACCCAGGATCAGAATAGAACTGAAGATCAGGACAGGACCCAGGATCAGGATGGGACCCAGGATTAGAACGAGACGCAAGATCAGAATAAGAGTCAGGATCAGGACAAAACCCAGGACCAGGGCAGGACCAGGGATCAGGGCAGAATTCAGTGTGAGGACAGGCCCAGGGTCAGGATGGGGCTGGCCGGCTCAGGGATTGCTTGCAGGGTCTGGAGGTGGTACAGCGGGTCGCCCCTTGCAAGCCCGGATGGCACGCCCACTGGACTGGCAGAGCTGGAGAAACGACGGGGAGACGCCACGGCTCCCACAGCGGGAGGAGGCCGCTGCTGCTGCGGGGCTGGCTCGGCGGGGGTGCCCCGGGGCGGGAAGCCTGGGAGTCCCACACCGCGGGCAAGGCCCTGCCCGTACCGCACGAGCAGGTCTGTGGCCGCCACACGGGGACACCACCACGGCCGACCCAAGGTGACTGCTGGAAAGAGAGCCAGGACAGGCGTGCTATCGCCAGCGGCAGGTGTACCCACGTGATGGGTCCTCGGGGGTCACCCCGGGGGAGGAGGGCGGGGCGAGGGCCTGCAGAGCCACATGCAGAGTACCCAGCACTGATGACGGCACAGGCTCAGGACCAGTCCCAGACTCGAGGGCCCGTGCAAAGTGCAAACGCGGAGCCCCTTGTCCATGAACGATGAAGAAACGCAAGAGGAGACACCACCTCACACCCGTTAGCGTGGCTGCTATCGAAAGGCCACGCGATCACAAGTGCCGGCGAGGACGCGGGGAGAAGGGGCCCTTGTGTGCGGCTGGTGGGAGCGTAAGTGGTGCAGCCGCTGTGGAAGCACGGAACCCCACAGGACGCAGCAGTCCACTTAGGGGCGTGTGTCTAGACGGGATGAGACCCCCGCGTACCCCGAAGAGAGAGGCCGCCCCCCACGTTCCCTGCAGCAGTGCTCACAACAGCCAAGACTCGGGAACCGCCTACGTGTCCACCGACGGATGAACAAGTAAAGAAAATGTGATGTACACACAAAGGAACACTGTTCCCTCCCGACGAGGAAAGGATTCTGGTACCTATTGTAACACAGATAAATGAGGAGGGCATTATGCTAAGTGAGGTAAGTGAGACAGAGAAAGACAAAGTTGAACTCACAGAAACAGAGAGTAGAAAACTGATTGTCAGAAGGGGTAGGAAGGGGTTGGTGAGAGAGAGATTTCAAGGTGGGTCAGCAGAGCAAACTGACACCAAGCACTCATCCGCCCCCCACCCCCCGCCCCCCATCCACCCCCCCCGCCCCCCACCCCTCCACCCACCCCCATCCACCCCCCCGCCCCCCACCCCTCCCCCCCCCCCACCCCCCCACCCGTCTACTCGTCTACCCACCCTCTCACACTCACCCATCCCAGTGAAGGCTGCCTACAAGCCCGGCTCCTGTCCCCACCCCTGTCACAGCCCCTCAGGGTGAGACGGGGGCTGCAGGACGTGCCCGTGGGGACCTGGGGCCTGGTGGTGGGAACCCCCGTCTCTTGTACAACCAGAGTGCCATCCCCACCGCCTCTCCCTCCGGTCATGCGACCCTAGGCAACCCTGTAACCTGTCTGGTCCCCAGCCTCTTCCCCTGTAAGGTGGGGTTCAGAGTGAAGGAAGGGCTGCTTGCAGGGCGAGAGCAAATGGAAGTGAAGTTCCGGGTCCTTCCAGGCTCCAGAGGGAGCGGTCAGCTTACTCTTGCTCTCCATGGACCCTGGGATCAGCCTTCCGGCGGGGCCCCCCCTCCCTCATCACAGCCCACTCCCCCTCCCTCCTCCCTCCCCCACCCACCCCCCATACTCCCCAGTACAGCCTCGCCTCCCACAGCCCCCCACATAGCCCATCCCCCCCTCACCACCACCTCTACAGCCCCCGGAGGCCACACAGCCCAGTGCCAGCCTCCTCCCCCCACCCCACCCCTGTCCGTGGAGGGCCTGAGGGTTGAGGGCAGGGGGTGTTGGGGGCGCGCACGTGGTGGCAAGTGGGGGCAGAAAGCGCTTGGCCGGCTCGCCCCCTGGCGTCAGCTGGGCCTGGGACTCAGAGGCGGGGACAGCCTGGAAGCCGCCACCCCCGCGGGTGGGGGCCTCGGAGGCCGGGCCAGGTCCGGCCTTTCCCGTGGGGACCCGAGCCTGGTATTGAGGTCCCGGCCTCGCTGCCTTCTGCCCGGGGCTGACCCCGCCCCCAGGCTCCTTCCGGGGAGCCCTGGAGGTGGGGCGGGTAGGCTGCCCTCTGGGTCACCGCAGCACCCCCTCGCCCCCCGCGGCTCTGCCTGGCTCCCTGGGCCCTGGCCCCCCGGCTCCGCGTGCCCCCCCCGCCCACTCGTGCCCACCCCACGCCCCCTCCCCATCTCTTAGGGGCTGTGTGCTTGGAAGACCCCGGTCCCCACCACGACAGTCGCCAAGTCATTCCTGCCCTCCGCGCCCCCCCCGTTCTTCCCTCTGAAGTCGCAGCGGTAACGGCGCCCACAGGCGAGGCCGCCCAGGGGCCGCGGGCTCTGCGCTCCCGAGGGCGCCACCTGGTGGCAGCGGGTGCGCACGGCGGGGCGGCCTCGCTCGCAGAGGGTTCTGCTGGGGCCTGCGGGGTCCGGGGTCGGCAGGGGTCCCCCGGCCTCTCAAGGAGCCATGTCCCTGCCGGACAGACTCCAGAGCGCCCGGCTCTCGTCTCCTGACCCATCTGGGTAAGAGGGCGTGGCACCAAAACGAGCCAATGTGTCCTCTGAAGTTTGGTTCTTTCCAATCACAATGCCTTTGATGCTTGTTTGAAAATAAAATCACACATCCTTAAATGTGGCTTCTGTGGGCGCCCCTTGGGGCCACCAGCTGAGCAGGTGCAGCCGGAGGTCTGGCTGAGGTCCGCGAGGATGGCTGGGAAAGTGTCTGCCGGGCACCCACTGGGGACACAGGCGTGGGTGGGGCCGAAGCCTCAGGACCCCCAGGGCGGTGGGTGGACGTGCTGGGGGCGGGCTGAAATCTCAACCTTGACATGGGGCCCTGCCAGAGTGGGCGTCTTCCGCTTCCCGCCTGCCATGGGGCCCCTGCTAGGGCTCTGCATGCAACATGCATGGGCGTCTGCACCCTTTCTCTCAACACTCCCCACACCCCCTTAGTGGGCTATGGCGGACTTGGGGAGAGGCCCCTGCAGAGTGGGGGTCTCCCTGCCCATTTTCTCTCTCCGTCCAGAAGTTTTCAATGCACTGAAGACTTTATTCTTCCTGCTGGCAAATGACCACCGAGTCAGTCCCCTCGGAAGAGTCTGGCCTTCTCCCTGGGCCGCTGTGAGGATGCACAATCTCGAAGGCTCATGCCTGCAGCTCACCGCGCCCTTTGTGGTGCAGCTGTCCCCTGCGCCCGCTGTGTCTGTGGCCTCGGTCCCTTGCGGGACCCTTGGTGCCCCCCCCCCGCACCCGCTGCTCTGGCCACCCCGTGCCCACAGCAGCCCTGTGCTCGTCCGCCCGGCGTTGCTGTGCTGGAAGCCACAGACGGGGGCATCACTTCCCACTGATCTGACACTGAAGCCTGAGTCAAGGTGTCGGAAGTGGGTGCTGTGAGGTCTGGGGAGGGCTCTCCCCGCTCTAGACTCACATCCGCAGGAAAGTGGTCTCTGCTTCTGCAAGGACACTGACCCTACCTCTGGGCCCCCCATGACCTCGTCTCCTCCTGATCACCTCCCAGAGGCCCCACGTCCCAACGCCGTCCTGTGGGAGATGGGGATTCAACACGTGTATCTGGGGGAGGACACAGCTCAGCCCACAGCCAACCCTCACTCAGCCCAGGACAGTGTGACCCCGGGGGCCGGCCTGGCTGTCGCCTCCTTAGTGGCCGCAACCCGGCTCCAGGCCTGACCCAGCAGCTGGCTAAGAGTCGGGACGTGTCCAGAACTCCGACCCCCTCTCCCTGTGCCCACGGCCTCCAGACCCCAAGTGTGCCAACCCGAGCAGTGTCTGCAGGGACCTCTAAGGACCCAGAGCCCAGCAGTGACTCAGGCCCCAGGGACAGGGCCTCAGGCCTGGGTGTGGTGCAGACACCTTGGCGCCTGGCCTTGGAAGCGGAGACTGTGTCTCATCCACCTTTGTCCCTCGGCCGCTCGGCCGCTCCTGACGTGAAACATTTATGCAGCACCAGCTGTGTGCAGAGCCCGGGAAGGGAATCGGAGAAGGCAGCACCCTGCCCAGGGGTCCCACATCAGCTGAGGGGGCCTGGGGCGTGCAGAGGAGTGTGGGGCCGGCACAGGCACTCGGGGATGTGCTGGGACCCTGCTAGATGGAGCAGGGCGAGGTCCCAAGGGCCCAGGACAATGCGTCCACTTTGTCCAGGAAGTTGGAAGTTAGTTATTTTATTTATTCTGTTCATCTATTTTTCACTAAAGAAGTAATCCCTAACTCCGTTCCCCATCTAATCAGCAGAATCCAGGTGCAGCTAAGGAACCCTGGCCCTGCGCTAAGCACTTCTTCCAGACGTGTCTGCGCAAGAGACCAGGCACGGGGCCTCACGTCTTACTCGACGCACCGCACACGCTTTGCACGCGTCACCCTGGGCGCGCACTGCCATGTGCTGCGGCGTCAAAGTCTGTCCCCGCCAGCGCCTGGAGACCTTGAACATGGAAGGACCAAACCCACACGAAACGGGAAAATGCAGCGCTAACCACGTGTGTGTGAGAAATAGCAATGTCGAGCCGGTCAGTCGGGAAGGAAGAAGCGAAGGAGGGAAGGAGGCCGCGCGGGAGGCCGAGGCCGCGCTCGGGGTGGGGGCCGCGGGCAGAGGCAGCCCCGCCGGGAACAGCTCCGGGGCTCTGACCCAGCTCTTCCGGCAGCCGTGTCTGCAGAGGCGCTAACAGCGTGCGTGGCAGCCGTGGTGGCCCGGGTTCTGCCACGGAACTGGGGGTGGGGGGGCGAGTGTGAGGCCAGCAGCCCCGGGTGTGAGGAGGCTGAGGCCGGGGACGCCGCACACCTGCACTGTGCGTGCTCACACGGCTTTGCAGGCAGCAGTCGGCAGACCTGCAGAAACTTCCGGGGCCCCGACCCCCCGCTGCGGGCACGCCCGCGGGCTGACGTTAGGAGCAGGTCAGAGGGGCAGGCAGGCAGGGGAGAGGCCGGGGCCCGGTGCTGCTGTGCCGAGGCCGCTCCCGGGCCCTGGGTGGGGGCCCCGGCAGCTCCTCCGGTGCCATGCCCACCCCCCACACCCCTGCGGCCGCTGGAACGGGGTGGACAGGCCGTGGTGGACATGTCCGTGCGGTGGGGCATCTCCAGGCCCCGGAGCCCCCGGAGCCCGCCGCCCACTCGCAGCCTCTGAGAGGCCCTCGCCGGCCCGTCCACCGGCCTGCGGCGATTTGGGGGCTGGAGGAGGCCCCCCGGCCCCCGCCTAGGGCGCCGCTCCCCGGGCTCCACGCTTCGGCCCGCCCCCTCTCGCACCGGCAGCCCGGGCTCCGGCTGACCACCCGGGGGGGCCCAGGCCACGGGCGATGCGTCCCCCAGATGGGGCCGCGCGGACGTGGCCAGCCTGGCGTGATGGTGCAGACAGTCCCGGGGGACCCCGGGCCCTGCAGAGCGTCACCGCCGGTGAGCGGGCCGCCGAGGGAGACACAGGCGCGGCGTCCTGTAAACAGTCTGATTCCTCGATGTAAACCAGATTCCACCCCGGGACGTCAGGTAAACATCTGTGCGCAGCCCGGACCCCCTCCTCCGGGGAGGCCCAGGGTCTGCATCGCCTACTCTGGGACGCGTCAGAGGGACCGCCGAGCCGGTCCGTAATTAGGCAAAATTGGTCTTGCGTTCCTTCGCTAAATCCCCGAGATCTCTGCAATTTTAGGTCTTCTCAAAAATGAAAACATTCGGTAATTCAATGACACAAGTGAAAACAGCATAGGATGTTCTCTCAACTGGAAAATGCCAATTAAGGAAGCAATTCTGGGTTTCCAGCCCTGGGGCTGAGCCGGGGGCCCCTCCCTGGGGAGAGGACTCTGCCGGGACCAGGGCCCCGCGAGGGCCGAGGCCCGGGCTCCTTCCCGCAGCCGCCCCGACGGTGCTGCCCCGGGGCCCGGCTCCGAGGGCGGGGGGCTGCGCGGGGGCCCCGGGGGGGGGGGCCGGCCCTGCCTGCTGACCTCGGGGGACGGGCCCGGTCCTGCGTGCCGCTGTGTGGCAGCACCAAGGACAGTGCCTGGGCAGCTGGGGTCCCTGCCGGCGGCTGAGCCCCCGGGTCCCTGGTCCTGCCTGACCCCGGGCCACATTGTGGAGGCTGGTGTGCAGTCAGCGACTTTCCCCACGTTGTGGCCTCAGGACCTGCCTCCATTTTGTGTCCCAGCTCCGCTTACGGTGGGTCCTGCGCAGCCTCCCCCACCTCTCAGGGGCGCAGGGGCCTGTCCGGGCTCAGCGTTGCTAACTCGGGGTTTCCGAATCTCTGGCTGATGAGAAGCCGGCGGTCCTGGCCGTCAGGACTCATCTGCAGGGAAGGCGTCTCTGTGTCCTGCGAGCCCGGGCCTCCAGGACTCACCCTTCCCTCTGTACAGACCACGAGCTCCGCAACATTTTTATGTTTGAATCACTGAATAAAAACCAAAAGAATCATGCTTAGTGACACGTGAAAATTACAGGAAGGTGCAGTTTCTGTGTCTGTGACAACGCTTTGCTGGGGCAGAGGCGCCCCCACCGCCTCCAGACCGTCCACAGCCATCGTCCCGCTATGAAGGCCGAGCTCAACTGTCGTCCCTGTTAACTCGAGATGAACAAACCTTTTAGAATTTCCCTTTAAAAAAAAAAGAAGAGAGTTTTGTTTGGGCCCGAGTGAGGCCCCCTGGCCCGGACGCACCATCTTCACCAGGAAGCGAGAGCCCTGGGGGAGGGGAGTGTCACTCGGGGTCCTGCGTGCTCTTTGCTTCAGGGACACTGACCATCATGCTAAGGGCGGCCCAGAAAGTCACAAACTGTACCTTATGCTTCTCGTGTGTGCAGGGTCCCAGGCTCTGGAGGTGTGGGAACGGAACTGAGGGATATTTTTACTCTTATCTTTAGTTTGAAATGTTTCTTTTAGGCTATTTGCTAACGAAGCAGATGTCGCAGTGTGTGATCGGGGCAGAAATAGAGGTCTGGTGAGGTCACCCTGACCTTGGTGGAAGTTAATGTATAGCATCCCCGGGGCCTGGGAACAGGCCCCCTCACATTCAAAGCTGAAAATTTCCTTTACCACCCCAGAGACCATGTGGCCTGCAGAGCCTAAAATATCTACTTTCCGGTGCTGCTGAGCCGTGAGCTAAGTCTGCGCGCAGAAGCTTTCCCGGGTCGGGGTGGCCTTGGTCTGCTTCTCCGGAATGCTGCCGTCACGTATTTCCGAAACATCCACTCACGACGGGTTATCAGGTGGGCAGACTGGGCGACTGCCCTGTGGTCCTGGTGTTCAAGGGCATCCTGCTCAGCCCGTAGAGACACAGAAGTCAGGTCTCAGGGAGCCTGGTTTGAGCTGGACCCTGGGCTGGGTGCCCAGAAGGGTCTAGGGCTCCAGGCCCCTCAGAGGAACGGCTGTGAACATGTCTCTTAACCTCTGAGCACCGCGCCCCATGGTTCACCGATCGTGACTGTACACTGGGCACGTGCGGTGGGTCGGCTTCTTTTTTTTTTTTTTTTTTTTTTTGAGAATGTAATTGCTCTGGTTAGTGCAGTGGCTGGTACAGCTTCATAACCCCCCCAACACACACAGACGCACTTGTGCACACGCATGCACACACGCACGCACACGGGTCTGGAGTGTGCTGGGGTCACTCTAAAGGCCCAGAGTTGGTTCCTGTGTCACCACTGGTGCCGCGCCACACGCAGCAGGAAGGCAGGGAGCCTGTCACATACGTCACGGGGCTTCTGGGGAGGACAGGGTGGCTTGGAAAGGCGCCGGCGGGGGCTCTGTGCCCTTGCACAGGCAGAGGCGCCAGTCTGTGCATGAATCTGTCCCGTGTCCCTCACCCCCGTGCCCCGAGCGGGCTCTCCACACAGCCGTCATCACTGCCTGCCACCCCCGGGTCGCGTCCGCACCCCCCTCCCCATTCCACAACCGAGGAGACTGAAGCTCGCAGAAACTAGGTGGCCACCCCGGGCCACGACACTGAGGGCCAAGGCCCGGCACCTCCAGGAGCCCTGGTTGCGTCAGACGGTGTCCGCACATCTGCAGCGAAGCAGGATGACGTCGTGCCCCTCGGAGCCAAGACATTTTCTTCTGGCAGCAGGAAGGGAACAGCGGGTCACAGTGGTGCGGTCAAGGCCAGTGTGCTGTCCGCCCCTCCCCCTGTAGCCCCTTCCCGGGCCTCAGCTGACAGCCGGGGCCCCTCATGTTGGCTGGCCTTGCGGCCGTCATCTGCTGAAACCTCTCCCTGGAAATCTGTTTCCTGCCTGGTTTCTCACGCCACGCACACACGGCTCGCTGTCAGAAGCCCCTCGAGAAGGTCACTTATGTGGGTTCCCTTGTCCCCGGAACACGGTCCTCTGAGTCCCGCTTCCCCTGGGACTTGTGTTAGTCACGTTTCTCCAGGGGCACACAGTCCACAAGCACATATGCAATTATGTATGTGAAGATAGGGAAGTAAGGAGCTGCCTCCTTCGGTTATGGAGGCCGTGAGTCCAGGATCTGCAGCGCAGGCCGAAGACCCGGGACCCCTGAGGGCGCAGGCGGGGTCAGAAGGCCGTCTGCTGGGGTGTCCACTCGCTTGGGGAGGTCAGTCTCTGGTCCTATCCGTGCCTTCAACTGACTGGATGAGGCCCACCCACGATATGGAGGGCACCGTGCTTTCTCAGAGTCCACCCACTTCAATGTCCATGTCCCCCCGCACGCCCCCCAAGCTGACCCACACAGTTAGCCATTACAGAGCAGTTAACGTTCATCTCGTGATGTTCAAACTAAGATTTTCCAATAAGACCTCAGCTTGAAAGTCTGATTTGGTGAGAGAGGAGTATCAGACCATCCGGAACCAGGCCTGGGAGGCTTGGTGGGTCACACGCATCAATTCTGGCGCAGACGGGCCCAGAGCGCGGCTCGGGAAGGAGGAGAATGCAGCTCTGGGGACGGAAGGGAGCAGCTTCCCCGACGCCGCGCGCCGGGCAGCAGGCCTGGGGGCGAGGGGGCCGCTGTTGAACCGGAGCGGACGGGGCGCGGCTGCAGGAGGGAGGCCGTGCTTCCCGCCGTGCGCACCTGGAAGAGGCGGGGACGGTGCCCATCACTCACGATAAGAAAGTGCTTTAGGAGAAGCCTTACTGATCAACCACTGCGCACATTTAAAGCTCGTAGGTTTATAGATTCTGATACGTGCCCGCCCGTGACACCGAGTGCAATCAGGGAAGCAAGCGCCATCACCCCGAAGGGCTGCCGTGAGCTCGCGGTGCCTCCTTCCCGCACCACCTCGCCCGTCCACCCCTGTGCCGCCAGGCAGTGCTGTCGCCGCGTGTTCTCGGAATGTTCTAGAGACTGCCTGGCTTTTCCACCGGGTGTTGCTGTACCCCCAGGTTGCGCCTCAGCCGCCCAGCGGACCTGCTCGGCGGGAACGCCACCAGGTGTGCGCGTCTCCCTGCACCTGTGGGGGCCCCAGCGCTGGGTCCGGGTTTGGGCGTCCGCGGCGAGGCCTCGGGGCGCGGAGCACGTCCGTGAGCCTCTGTGTAGTCACACCCTTCGTTGTTCCCGGTCAGCACCGAGGAGTGGAAGTCTCCATCCCATGGAAGGTGCCCGGTTAGGAAACCACCAAGCCGTCCTGCCGAGCGGGGGCCTCGCTGCGCCTCCCGCGGTCGCGCCCGAGCGCCGGTGCCACCTGCTCGCCGGGCCGCGTGGTGTGACTGCAGCTTCTGTAGATGTATGATGAGCGCCCTGCTCATCACAGTGACTCACCATCGCCTGGTGCGCTCGCTCCCCATCCGGTGTTTCAGTGAAGGGACCGTTCCGTTTTCTCCCATTTGTGAATTGGGTGTTTATTTTCTCCACACTGGAGATGCGGGGGTTATTTTTGTATTCTGGACGCGCCCTCTCTCAGAGAGGTGGCTCGCAGCGCTGAAGCTGCAGTTTTAATTCTGGCAACGTTCAATTGACCAGCTTGTTCTCTTACAGGCGGGGCTGCTGGTGCTGCATCGGGAAGTCTAGCCGCCACGTCCAGACCCCTCCGGGACCTTCCTCCGGAGGCTTTATGCTTCCACGCCGCCCACCCTAGATCTATGACACACGGTCACTGCTGTGGACCACGCAAGGCGCGGGCTGAGTTTTCTTTGTTGGCGAGTGAATATCAAGTCGTCCGGCCGCTGGGCACCAGCCACGTCGAACACATGGTCCTTCCTCCGCTGGCCTCACTCTGCTGCTGTCCTGAGAGCAGCCCCTCCCTGCGCCCTCCCTGCGCCCTGCGCTCTGCCTTCCCATCTGTCTTCCTCTCCTGACGTCGTCCCGCGTGGCCAGGGCTACTGCAGTTGGTGATGAGTGTAGGGCTCACATGCACGGGCCCCTCTGTCTTCTTTCTCCTTCCCAAAGTTGTTTTGGTTTTTTCCCGCCTCCTCTGCATCGCCACAATCAGCATGATGTGTATAATCACGGCAGCGAGCTCTATACGAAACGGAGCTCCTTTTAGATCCGCTGGCGCACGGCGCCCAGAGGCCCATTTAGGAACTTGTCAGCTGGCCGGCGTCGGGACCTTAACCCCTTAACAAGATACGCACCTCGGTTTATTTGATTCGACTTTACTTTCTATCGGCAACGCATTGTACTTCTTACCATACGGGTCTTGAACACTTCTGCCTGATTTATTCCTAATTTTAAATGTTTTCTCCAATGTCTCAGTTGTTAATGGCTAGAATATTATTTATTTACTAATTTGTACAACTCACACAACACACTTTGACCGCTAACAGTATGCAATCCAATGTCTTATTGTTTTTTGTTCTTGTGGGTTTTTTTTATGTTTATTTAATTATTTTTTAAAGAGAAAGAGAGGGAGGGGGGAGGAAGGGAGGGAGGAAGCACAAGCAGCAGAGGGGCAGAGAGAGAGGGAGACACAGACTCCGAAGCAGCTCCAGGCTCCAAGCCGTCAGCACAGAGCCTGACACGGGGCTCGAACCCACGAACCGCAAGATCATGACCTGAGCTGAAGTCAGATGCTAACCGATTGAGCCCCCCAGGCGCCCCCCCAATGGATTTTTGTGTGTTCACAGGTGGTGCAACTATGCCCACCATCTAACCATGGCACGATGCGATTCTAGAACATTCTCATCACCCCAGAAAGAAGCCCCATACCCCTCAGTCATCACTGCTCATTCGTCCCACCCGATGACCCCCGGGCTTACGCAACTGCAACCTGCTTCCCGTCCCCTCGACGCTGGGTACTCAGCCAGGAACCACCCACCGTGTGGACTTCTGTGCCTGGCGTGTGTCATGGGGCGTGAGGTCTTCAAGGTTCCTCGCGTTGCCACACCAGGGATCAGTGCTTCACTCCTTTGACAGCTGAGGGACATCCCACTGGGTGGATATTTGCGTTGTTTTGGCTTTGGGTCCTTACGAACCACGACGCTGTGGGCGCCGTGGGCATGTGTCCGCGTCTCTGGGCTGTGGGGCCGCATGTAGCACCCGGGGTACCTGCCAAACGGTTTCCAAAGCGCCTGTACCACTTTACGTTCCCGCCACAAGGTCCAGGGGCTGGGTCTGCCGCACCCCTGGCAGCACTTACCGGAAGTTGGCGTCTGTGCTTCTGAGGAATGCCGGCCTGGGGGTCCCTGGGGCGTCTTCATCTGCTCGTGGGGTGCGGGTGGTTCTGGCCCCGAGGGCGAGCGGGAAGCGGCCCTGCTCTGCATTCTCCCCTGCGAGACTGTGGGGAGGCGACCCTGGCTCTCCGCCGACACTCGCTGGGACCCGCCAGCCAAGCCTTGCGGCCACTACTTTGCTTCGTCAGAGGCTCGTAACCACAAACGTAATTTCCTTGACGGCTCCATCCACTTCTTCCAGAGCTTCGGCAGTTTGTGTCGTTCGAGAAATGTGTCCATTACGTGGAAGTTGTCGAATTTCTTGACACAAAGTTGTTCATAACATAAGGTCCCCCTTTCCACCACCTCCATTCAAATTTTGTCAATGAATGAATGAGTCTTTGTCAGAATTAGAAACGTTTGCAGAAGAAACGTTGTGTGTTCACCACACTGGAAGGAAAACGGCGGACGGTCCGTGAGCCGCCGCTGGGAGCCGGGAGGAGGCGCCCCAGCCTGGGGGCGGGGGGTGTTTGCAAACCACACGTGTGAGGACAGACTCGGGCCCAGAGCGCGTAGAGGACTCTCAGGCCTCGGCAGGCACGAGGCGGACAACACGGGGTAAGGCACCAGCGGCACGGGAGGGGGCGTGCGTGCAGAGCACACACCCGCGGCCCGACCCGCTCGCCGCCAACACACCACCACTCGCCCGTCGGCTGCTGAAAGGGAAAGAATGACAGTGCCCAACGCCGGCAACGTCCAGAAAAATGAGACCATGGACACGGCTGCCGATTCGCGACGTGCCAGCCACGCTGTGAATCCGTTTGACGGTCTCTTAAAAAACGAGGCGCACGGGGCGCCTGGGGGGCTTAGTCGGTTGAGCGTCCGACTTCGGCTCAGGTCACGATCTCACGGTTCGTGGGTTCGAGCCCTGTGTCGGGCTCTGTGCCGACAGCTCACAGCCCGGAGCCTGTTTCGGATTCTGTGTCTCCCTCTCTCTCTGCCCCTGCCCTGGTCATGCTCTGTCTCTCTCTCAAAAATAAACCTGAAAAACATATTTAGGTTTCTGTAATGATGAGTATTAAGAGAGTGCCCTCCTTCAGCGTGAGAAAGCAGGGCGGTGGGAACACAGCCCTGGGTCACTTATTCCTACAAGAAAAAACACAAGAAACCTATACAAGAAACAAGGGGCAGGAGGGGAGAATAGGAAGTCTTAACTCCACGGCCTTTTTAATCATGTTTTCTAATGTCAAAAAGATGAAATCCATGGAATTATCAGGATGGAAGGCAAGCAAAATGGAATGAAGTGGGAGACCAACAGTTATTTTCCCTGAACGAATATTAGTGACCCCAGCCTGCACACCCGCCTCCACAATGTGGCCCGGGGTCAGGCAGGACCAGGGACCCGGGGGCTCAGCCGCCGGCAGGGACCCCAGCTGCCCAGGCACTGTCCTTGGTGCTGCCACACAGCGGCACGCAGGACCGGGCCCGTCCCCCGAGGTCAGCAGGCAGGGCCGGCCCCCCCCCCCCGGGGCCCCCGCGCAGCCCCCCGCCCTCGGAGCCGGGCCCCGGGGCAGCACCGTCGGGGCGGCTGCGGGAAGGAGCCCGGGCCTCGGCCCTCGCGGGGCCCTGGTCCCGGCAGAGTCCTCTCCCCAGGGAGGGGCCCCCGGCTCAGCCCCAGGGCTGGAAACCCAGAATTGCTTCCTTAATTGGCATTTTCCAGTTGAGAGAACATCCTATGCTGTTTTCACTTGTGTCATTGAATTACCGAATGTTTTCATTTTTGAGAAGACCTAAAATTGCAGAGATCTCGGGGATTTAGCGAAGGAACGCAAGACCAATTTTGCCTAATTACGGACCGGCTCGGCGGTCCCTCTGACGCGTCCCAGAGTAGGCGATGCAGACCCTGGGCCTCCCCGGAGGAGGGGGTCCGGGCTGCGCACAGATGTTTACCTGACGTCCCGGGGTGGAATCTGGTTTACATCGAGGAATCAGACTGTTTACAGGACGCCGCGCCTGTGTCTCCCTCGGCGGCCCGCTCACCGGCGGTGACGCTCTGCAGGGCCCGGGGTCCCCCGGGACTGTCTGCACCATCACGCCAGGCTGGCCACGTCCGCGCGGCCCCATCTGGGGGACGCATCGCCCGTGGCCTGGGCCCCCCCGGGTGGTCAGCCGGAGCCCGGGCTGCCGGTGCGAGAGGGGGCGGGCCGAAGCGTGGAGCCCGGGGAGCGGCGCCCTAGGCGGGGGCCGGGGGGCCTCCTCCAGCCCCCAAATCGCCGCAGGCCGGTGGACGGGCCGGCGAGGGCCTCTCAGAGGCTGCGAGTGGGCGGCGGGCTCCGGGGGCTCCGGGGCCTGGAGATGCCCCACCGCACGGACATGTCCACCACGGCCTGTCCACCCCGTTCCAGCGGCCGCAGGGGTGTGGGGGGTGGGCATGGCACCGGAGGAGCTGCCGGGGCCCCCACCCAGGGCCCGGGAGCGGCCTCGGCACAGCAGCACCGGGCCCCGGCCTCTCCCCTGCCTGCCTGCCCCTCTGACCTGCTCCTAACGTCAGCCCGCGGGCGTGCCCGCAGCGGGGGGTCGGGGCCCCGGAAGTTTCTGCAGGTCTGCCGACTGCTGCCTGCAAAGCCGTGTGAGCACGCACAGTGCAGGTGTGCGGCGTCCCCGGCCTCAGCCTCCTCACACCCGGGGCTGCTGGCCTCACACTCGCCCCCCCACCCCCAGTTCCGTGGCAGAACCCGGGCCACCACGGCTGCCACGCACGCTGTTAGCGCCTCTGCAGACACGGCTGCCGGAAGAGCTGGGTCAGAGCCCCGGAGCTGTTCCCGGCGGGGCTGCCTCTGCCCGCGGCCCCCACCCCGAGCGCGGCCTCGGCCTCCCGCGCGGCCTCCTTCCCTCCTTCGCTTCTTCCTTCCCGACTGACCGGCTCGACATTGCTATTTCTCACACACACGTGGTTAGCGCTGCATTTTCCCGTTTCGTGTGGGTTTGGTCCTTCCATGTTCAAGGTCTCCAGGCGCTGGCGGGGACAGACTTTGACGCCGCAGCACATGGCAGTGCGCGCCCAGGGTGACGCGTGCAAAGCGTCTGGGAAAGCCCTGCATCTGTGGACGGGCGGCCACGGGGAGGACACGCACGGGCTAGGGCACATGCCCGCCGGGTCGTGTGGCGGCTGCATCATGGCATCGCCCCTTCGTCGCTGGTCCTGCCTGGGACGCGACCTTGCGGTCACTGCAGAGAACAGAGGGGTCACCGGCCTCCCGTCCGGCGGGCCCGCGGGGCCAGTAGCCAGCGCCTTCTCCCAGACGCAGGTTCTGGAGGAAACCGGGTCCTCGGCCTCTGGGACGCTGCGGTTCAAGACGCGTGCCAGCAGCCCAGGGCCCTCGGCGTCCCCTCCCACAGCCCTGCCCGGCCAGGCACAGAGAGGGTGGCCCTGCAGCCCGGCCCAGCGCCCACACCCGCACACGCGGGCAGCGGTGTCCCAGCGAAGTCGGCCCTCAGGGAACCCCCGGACCAGGACGCCCCCAACGCGGGAACTTCCCATCAGCTCGTTTCTGTTTGGTCGCAGGGACGGGCGGTCAGCACGGGCCCCGGGCACCCGGACGGCCTTGCTGTGCTCCAGACGCTCGGCCTCCCTGATGCTGAGCCCTCTCTGTAGCCGGTCACACGGGCAACTACGTGGGCGGAGGCGACCGCAGCGTGCCCCCCCTGCCGCTGCCCGCCCCCAGGTGGGGGCGCCAGCTTGACTGCTGTTCCCCGCACACTTCACTGCCCGCTGCAGAGCCTGCGCGGTCACCGCGCTCTGCGCCCTGGCTCCCCCGCAGGGTGGACCCACCGGACGACGTGAGCTGTGCCACAGCGTTTGCCACTTGCCACGATTCTGCCCACTGTGCACTATCGTGTCCCTCTCCCTGCCGGGCGCCTGGGGGCAAAGAGCGGATGCCAGTGTGGCGATGTTCACGCTGCTTGCTGCCCCCCCCCCCCCGTGTGTGAGCTGGGGGTGCGTGGAGCCCTGGCTGGAGCAGCCGCTCCGGGCGGTTGGGGGCAGCGGGGAGAGTGGTAACTTGTGAGCCTCTGAGTTGGGGGGGGCTGTCGCCCAGCGCAGGTGGGGGCCACCACACCCTCCAGGCCACGAAGACCCTCCAGCTCCCCTCTGCCTCAGCGTCCCCAGCCAACCTCACAGCCCACCTCCCTCCTCCCAAGGGGCTCCCCTCCCCGTCACCCCCCAGGTCCCCCTCCCCAGCTCTCCCTTCCCAGCCGCCCCCCCAGCTCTCTGCTGCACCTCCTTCAGCATCTTCTCCTTTCTACTAGGTGTTGAGTTCCTCATGGCCTTTCCTCCCCCCCCTCCTCCCCTTCCTCCTCCCCCTTCTCCCCCCTCCTCCCCCTCCTCCCCCTCCTCCTCCCCCTTCTCCCCCCTCCTCCCCCTCCTCCCCTCCCTCCTCCCCCTCCTCCTCCTCCCCCTCCTCCTCCTCCTCCCCTCCCTCTTCTTCTTGGCCCCAGTTCCTTCTTGAACCAAGCGTTGCAACTCACTTTTTTGGGTGTATAAACTCCTTGTGCCGGGGGTGTAGCCAAGGTGGGCCGTGCTTTATATCCCAGGCCAGGCCTCGTTTCCAGATCTCATTCCGCGTGCCCCATTGAAATTGCCTGAAATATAAACTTGCAGGCAAGCCCCTCAGAGCAGTTTTTTTTTAAATTTTGTTTTAATGTTTTATTTATTTCTAGGAGA